>NC_091999.1:58767938-59098828 GCF_044704955.1 Pristiophorus japonicus
GAAAACAAAGGGCTCCGACGATGCCCGCGCACCTATGGCTCCCGGCACGCGGACGCTACTAGGGGGAAGGGTGGCGGCGGCGCCAGCCTTGGCTGCCTTCGGTGGTTTGGTAGCCTTGGAGGCGGGGCAGTTCTTGCGAACGTGCCCCATCTCCCTGCAGGCATGGCACCGCACGCCATCCGACGTCCAGAAGACGCGGTAGGCAGTCCCCTCGTGCACCACATTAAAATTGCCCTCTGTTGTCTCCTCCTGCGCCAGCCGGACAAAGAGCTGATGGCGGAAGGAGAACACATGGCGCAGACTGTTCTCCCTGAGGCCGAGCGGTATGGGGTTGAGCCCTGACCTTACCTCCCCCAGTTGGTGTAGGTGAGGGAGGAGGAGCTCAGCGGGAACAAAGGGCGGGACGTTTGAAATGATGACCCTCTGCGCGGTGGCCTCGAAAGGGTCCACCGGCAGGAATGTCCCGCCCATAGTGAGCCCCTTTTCAAGGGCCAGGGACACCGCCCGCTCCGACCCCAGGAAGAATACAGCCTTCCCAGACATCTTGGAGGCTGCGACAATGGCTGAGGTGCCGACTACCCCAGCCATCACCCGCACGCACTCCTCGATGCTCATTGTGGGGTGAGTGTAGCTCTTGACCCCGTTTTTCTTCGTAATTAGTCTGAATGGTGGCAGGGCAGCAGGTGGCGCAGGAGGCGCCGTGGATGTGGACGCCACCTGCGCATACATCTTAGCTGGCCCTGCCACCGGCGTGGATGGAGTCGACATCACGGGGTCCCTTTAAGGGCTACACGCACCCCAGAGTCACAGGCCTTAATGGTCTTAAATTGGCCTCGTTTGAGAGCTCCTCTGCTCATAAATTCAAACGAGGCACACCTCTCCACTAGTTGACAATTGGGGAGGGGCCTTGCTCCCTCTGCTCAGTTGTCTTAATTGTTTTTCCAATTAAGGAGGAAAGGAGCTCTGAGAGAGAGGGGAGAGACAGAGAGCGCGTGGGGGTGGGAAAGAGGGAAGCTGTGAGGGCAGGTCTCCCCTCACAGTGATGGGTGTGTGTTTTTCTGGGGCGCACTCCCTAGATGATGGAAAACAAAGCAAGGCACAGTCTTATGGGATGGTCTTCGAGTGGGAGGAGAAGATGTCTTCATCTTGGACAGCTGGAGCCACCCAGGCACACACGCCCAACGATGTTTAATAGGGTGATTAGTAAATCTTCAGCCAGGTAGCTCCAGCTATCCCAGGCTAGGCAATGGGGGAGGGGTGCTTCAGTGGTGTGTTGGGCCTAGCTGTGAGCAAGACCCCCACACACTTCCACACACACACCCCCCGCGATGTTCTGGGCCTCGAAGAAAATCTTCTTTTCTCCCCCCACCAAGAAAACAATGTATTTCGGGGAATGCACCAACACCCACCTCTAGAATGTTGTAGAATCTCCCTCCTTCCACACAGGTTGTTGCTCTTTTCCCACTCTCTCCAACTCTTTGTAGAAGTAAATAAAGTTGTTGACATTTTCAGCTCTCCTCCTCTCCCTCCGGACGTTGTATTGTAGCAAGCCAGCCCTTTCCTCCTACTCCTGGGCTGGTCTCAGGGCTCACTCTCGGCCTTCCAGACAGCAGCTTCAGCAGGGAGTTCCTTCTCTCTCAGCAGCACAGCTCCAACTGAATAGGCCACGCCTCCAAAGCTCCACCATTGGTCCACAGATCCCTGAAGGTAGCAGGTCAGGTGGATTAGGTGGTTAAGAAGGCAGACTGAATGCTTGCCTTTATTGGCCGAAACACAGAATACAAGAGCACGGACGTTATGCTTCAATTGTATAATACTCTGGTTAGGCCACAGCTGGAGTTCTGGTTGCTGTATTATAGGAAGAATGTGATTGCACGAGAGAGGGTGCAGAGATTTGCTAGGATGCTGCCTGGAATGCAGCATCTTAGCTGTGAGAACAGATTGGATAGGCTGGGTTTGCTCTCATTGGAACAGTGGAGGCTGAGAGGAGACCTCATTGAGGTGACAACATTTTGAGATGCATGGATATAGTGGATAGCAAGGGTCTATTTCCCTTGGTGGATGGGGTCAATTACGAGGGGGCATGGTTTTAAGGTGGTTGGTGGAAGGCTCAGAGGGGATTTGAGGGGAGGCTTCTTCACGCAGAGGGTTGTGGGGATCTGGAACTCACTGCCTGGAAGGATGGTGGATGCAGAAGCGCTCACCACATTTAAAAGGTGCTTGGATGGGCACTTGAAGTGCCGTAATCTGCAGGGTGACGGACCTAGAGCTGGTAATTAGGATTAGACTGGATAACCTCCTGTTGGCTGGCGCAGATACGATGGTAAGTACTGCAGCAAATTGAATATAGCCAGGGTGATCTCCTGGGCTCGTTTCGATCGCCTGGATGGGTCAGAGAGGAATTTTCCAAGATTTAGTTTTTCCCCAAATTGGCCTGGGTTTTAATCTGGTTTTTGCCTCTCCCAGGAGATCACATGGCTCCGGTTGGGGTGGAGTGTAGAATGTTTCAGTGTAAGGGGTGTCGCAGTTATTTGAGGCGGACTGGTTGGCCCGGGTGCTCTTTACCTTACCGCCATTGTTCATTGTTCACGGGTTTATATGTAACCTTCAGGGCAACTGACCGAGGGCTGTGCGGCTCTTTAAGGGTCGGCGTGGACACGATGGGCCGAAATGGCCTCCTGCACTGTAAATTTCTACGTTTCTACCAATTACTTTAAATCTATGCCCCTAGTTGTTGACCCCTCTGCTAAGAGGAATAGGTCCCTCCTAACCACTCCATCTCGGCCCCTCATAATTTTAGAAACCTCAATAAGGTCTCCCCTCAGCCTCCTCTGTTCCAAAGAAAATAACCCCAGCCGATCCAATCTTTCCTCATACCTAAAATTCTCCAGTCCCGGCATCACCCTGGTAAACTCTTCTATACCTTCTCTTTTCTGTAATGTGATGACCAGAATTGCACGCAGTATTCTAGCTGTAGCCTAACTAGTGTTTTATACAGTTCAAGCTCTTGTATTCTATGCCTCGGCTAATAAAGTCTAGTATCCCGTATGCCTTCTTAACCACCTTATCGACCTGTCCTGCTACCTTCAGGGATCAGTGGACAAACACTCCAAGATCCCCCTGTTCCTCTACACTTCTCAGTGTCCGACTATTTATTGTGTATTCCTTTTCCTTGTTCGCCCTCACCAAATGCATTACCTCACACTTCTGCGGATTGAATTCCATTTGCCCCTGCTCTGCCCACCTGACAGGTCCATTGATACCTTTCTGCAGTCTACAGCTTTCTTCTTCATTATCAACCACACGGCCAATTTTTGTATCATCTGCAAACTTCGTAGTCATAACCCTGACATTCAAGTCTAAATCATTGATGTATCCCAGAAACATCCCTCCAGTCACATAAACACCCATTGACCATTAACCTTTGCTTCCTACCTCAGCCAATTTTGGATGCAAGTTGCCACTTTGCCTTCTATCCCATGGGTTATTACTTTCGTGACCAGTCTGCCATGTGGGATCTTATCAAAAGCCTTGTTAAAATTCATATACACAACGTCAAACACAACACCGTCATCGACCCTCCGTGTGACCTCCTCAAAAAATGCAATCAGGTTAATCAGACACGACCTTCCATTAACAAATCCGTACTGTATATCCCTGATTAACCCCGGTCTTTCTGATTGAAGATTTATCCTGTCCCTCAGAATTTTTTCCAATAATTGAAAGTCCAAACTGGGGGAACTGAATTTTATTTTGTCATGCTATCGAGATTGGGGCCAGAGGGACAATAAATAATAATAAATACATTATTTTAAAAATCGGTGATCAGACCTGCAGTATGATCAAAATCTCCAGCTGACGCCAAAAATGGGGAGCGTGGGGCTCTGTGAAGAGAACTGTAAGTGAGCTGAGTCTGAATGCACAGGTTTGTAAATGGGCTGGATGAATGGCAGATGAAATTTAGTGCAGAGAAATCTGATGCAAAACATTTTGGAAGAAAAATGGAGGAAATGTACATTAAATGGTAACATTTTAAAAGGAGTGGAGGGGTAGAGATATTTGGGGATGTAAAAGACCCTTTTCTTATTAATTAGCAAGTTCCAGAGTCCAGTGTCAGCAATTTTAATACCTTAACAAGAAATAAGGAAGGATAGAATAAAAGGAAAAGGAGGTGGGGTAGCATTGCTGGTTAAAGAGGAGATTAATGCAATAGTTAGGAAAGACATTAGCTTGGATGATGTGGAATCTATATGGGTAGAGCTGCAGAACATCAAAGGGCAAAAAACGTTAGTGGGAGTTGTGTACAGACCTCCAAACAGTAGTCGTGATGTTGGGGAGGGCATCAAACAGGAAATTAGGGGTGTATGCAATAAAGGTGCAGCAGTTATAATGGGTGACTTTAATATGCACATAGATTGGGCTAGCCAAACTGGAAGCAATACGGTGGAGGAGGATTTCCTGGAGTGCATAAGGGATGGTTTTCTAGACCAATATGTCGAGGAACCAACTAGGGGGGAGGCCATCTTAGACTGGGTGTTGTGTAATGAGAGAGGATTAATTAGCAATCTCGTTGTGCGAGGCCCCTTGGGAAAGAGTGACCATAATATGGTGGAATTCTGCATTAGGATGGAGAATGAAACAGTTAATTCCGAGACCATGGTCCAGAACTTAAAGAAGGGTAACTTTGAAGGTATGAGGCGTGAATTGGCTAGGATAGATTGGCGAATGATACTTAAGGGGTTGACTGTTGATGGGCAATGGCAGACATTTAGAGACCGCATGGATGAACATTCCTGTCTGGCGTAAAAATAAAAAAAGGGAAGGTGGCTCAACCGTGGCTATCTAGGGAAATCAGGGATAGTTTTAAAGCCAAGGAAGTGGCATACAAATTGGCCAGAAATAGCAGCGAACCCGGGGACTGGGAGAAATTTAGAACGCAGCAGAGGAGAACAAAGGGTTTGATTAGGGCACGGAAAATGGAGTAGGAGAAGAAGCTTGCAAGGAACATTAAGGCGGATTGCAAAAGTTTCTATAGGTATGTAAAGAGAAAAAGGTTAGTAAAGACAAACGTAGGTCTCCTGCAGTCAGAATCAGGGGAAGTCATAACGGGGAACAAAGAAATGGCAGACCAATTGAACAAGTACTTTGGTTCGGTATTCACTAAGGAGGACACAAACAACCTTCCGGATATAAAAGGGGTCAGATGGTCTAGTAAGCAGGAGGAACTGAGGGAAATCTTTATTAGTCGGGAAATTGTGTTGGGGAAATTGATGGGATTGAAGGCCGTTAAATCCCCAGGGCCTGATGGACTGCATCCCAGAGTACTTAAGGAGGTGGCCTTGGAAATAGCGGATGCATTGACAGTCATTTTCCAACATTCCATTGACTCTGGATCAGTTCCTATCGAGTGGAGGGTAGCCAATGTAACCCCACTTTTTAAAAAAGGAGGGAGAGAGAAAACAGGGAATTATAGACCGGTCAGCCTGACCTCAGTAGTGGGTAAAATGATGGAATCAATTATTAAGGAAGTCATAGCAGCGCATTTGGAAAATGGTGACATGATAGGTCCAAGTCAGCATGGATTAGTGAAAGGGAAATCATGCTTGACAAATCTTCTGGAATTTTTTGAGGATGTTTCTAGTAAAGTGGACAAAGGAGAACCAGTTGATGTGGTATATTTGGACTTTCAGAAGGCTTTCGACAAGGTCCCACACAAGAGATTAATGTGCAAAGTTAAAGCACATGGGTTTCGGGGTAGTGTGCTGACGTGGATTGAGAACTGGTTGTCGGACAGGAAGCAAAGAGTAGGAGTAAATGGGTGCTTTTCAGAATGGCAGGCAGTGACTAGTGGGGTACCGCAAGGTTCTGTGCTGGGGCCCCAGCTGTTTACACTGTACATTAATGATTTAGACGAGGTGATTAAATGTAGTATCTCCAAAATTGCGGATGACACTAAGTTAGGTGGCAGTGTGAGCTGCGAGGAGGATGTTATGAGGCTGCAGAGTGACTTGGATAGGTTAGGTGAGTGGGCAAATGCATGGCAGATGAAGTATAATGTGGATAAATGTGAGGTTATCCACTTTGGTGGTAAAAATGGAGAGACAGACTATTATCTGAATGGTGACAGATTAGGAAAAGGGGAGGTGCAACGAGACCAGGGTGTCATGGTACATCAGTCATTGAAGGTTGGCATGCAGGTACAGCAGGCGGTTAAGAAAGCAAATGGCATGTTGGCCTTCATAGCGAGGGGATTCGAGTACAGGGGCAGGGACGTGTTGCTACAGTTGTACAGGGCCTTGGTGAGGCCACACCTGGAGTATTGTGTACAGTTTTGATCTCCTAACTTGAGCAAGGACATTCTTGCTATTGAGGGAGTGCAGCGAAGATTCACCAGACTGATTCCCGGGATGGTGGGACTGACCTATCAAGAAAGACTGGATCAACTGTGCTCGTATTCACTGGAGTTCAGAAGAATGAGAGGGGACCTCATAGAAACGTTCAAATTTCTGACGGGTTTAGACAGGTTAGATGGAGGTAGAATGTTCCCAATGTTGGGGAAGTCCAGAACCAGGGGTCACAGTCTAAGGAAAAGGGGTAAGCCATTTCGGACCGAGATGAGGAGAAGCTTCTTCACCCAGAGAGTGGTGAACCTGTGGAATTCTCTACCACAGAAAGTAGTTGAGGCCAATTCACTAAATATATTCAAAATGGAGTTAGATGAAGTCCTTACTACTCGGGGGATCAAGGGGTATGGCGAGAAAGCAGGAAGGGGGTACTGAAGTTTCATGTTCAGCCATGAACTCATTGAATTGCGGTGCAGGCTAGAAGGGCTGAATGGTCTGCTCCTGCACCTATTTTCTATGTTTCTATGTTTCTATAAGATGAGCAGTTTCTCCGTCATCCACCGTATCTTATACTGATCCACCAATCAGAGTAAAGATGCAAGTCCCGCGTGTCCACAGTAACTGACACCAGGTCAGCCCGCTGGATGGAACCTCGGGCGCCCTGAGCTTGATCTCCGGTGTCTCCAGTCCCCACTGCCCCCTTACATCAGTCTCCCCTCACTTTTATACCCGGCACTGATCCACCTCTGGCACCGGACTCTTCTTTGTCTTCTCTGCTGGGTTTGGGCAGGAAGTGAGGAAAAGACAGCTGGAACTTCTCTAATCTGTGATTTACAAGGACACTTTCCATGCTTCCCAGCACTTACTTTTCTTCAGTAATTTTTTCATTATCTCTAAACTACCCTACCTGCTGTTAGTTCTTATAGTTTCACAATTATAGGTATAAACATCTCACATTATAATCGAATCTATTCAATTACTCACACTGGTTTAAGCTTGGAAGAAGCACTGAGGGTAGCAAGGGCACAGAATGTACTCTGGGTGGGGAACTTCAATGTTCATCACCAAGAGTGACTCGGGAGTACGACTACTGACTGAGCTGGTCGAGTCCTGAAGGACATATCTGCCAGACTGGGCCTGCAGCAGATGGTGAGAGAACCAACACGAGGAAAAAACCTACTTGACCTGATCCTCACCAATCTACCTGTCACAGATACGAACAATGACGGACAGGTAAAGACCATCGGGTACATCCAGCCTGTCCCACATGGAGCTGCCTTTGTCTATGACAGCATTGGTAGCAGTGACCACCGCACACAGTCATTGTGGAGACAAAGTCACACCGAACACACTCTCAAATGTGTTGTGTGGCACCATCACCGTGCTAAACGGGATAGATGCAGAACAGATCTAGCAGCTGAAAACGGGGCATCCTTCGGGTGCTGTGGGCCATCAGCAGCAGCAGCATTGTATTCCACCACAATCTGTAACCTCATGGTCTGGCATATCCCTCACTCTAACATTACCATCAAGCCTGGTTCAATTAGGAGTGCAGAAGAGCATGCCAGGAGCAGCACCAGGCGTACCGAGAAATGAGGTGCCAGCCTGGGGAAGCTGCAACACAGGACTACATGTATACTAAGCAGCGAGAGCAGCATGGTATAAACAGGGCTAAGCAATCCCACAATCAATGAA
The DNA here is from genome assembly GCF_044704955.1 of Pristiophorus japonicus. Taxonomy (NCBI): domain Eukaryota; kingdom Metazoa; phylum Chordata; class Chondrichthyes; family Pristiophoridae; genus Pristiophorus; species Pristiophorus japonicus. The sequence continues at coordinate 58,775,978 of NC_091999.1, forward strand.
TCAGATCAAAGCTCTGCAGTCCTACCACATCCAGTCGTGAATGAATACAAGAACATACATAACAAGTAGGAGAAGGAGTAGGTCATAGGGCCCCTCGAGCCCGTTCAATATGATCACGGCTGAGTTTCTACCACAACTCCACTTTCCAGCACTATCCCCATATCCCTTGATTCCCTTAATATCCTATACTGGGTTTAGCTGCACACTCACTGGTTCCCCTCCCTCTCCTCTCCTGAAGGTGCTGACTCTGGCTGAGTGCAGTTCTACACTCACTGGCTCCCTTCCATCTCCTCCCCTGAAGGTACTGACTCTGGCTGGGTTCAGTTCTACACTCACTGGTTCCCCTCCCCTGAAGGTGCTGACTCTGGCTGGGTTCAGTTCTACACTCACCAGTTTCTCTCCAATATGTGACCCATGTGCCCAAACTCCATGTGTGAACCTCGACAGTGAGTGTCGACTGGCTATTCCACTGTCCTCACCTGAGGCCTCACACGTGCATTTTCAATAGGGCCACCGGACCCTCCCCCCAATGGCTCAGTGGATAAAGGCTTGTCGGATCTGTTCCCCACCCCACCTCACCCCAACTGTAAAATGGATTGTCGAATGTAATATAAAACCCACGGGCGGTGGGACGGGTTAATAAAAAATAAACCTCAGTACAAACACCCAAAGGGCGGGCTATACAGTAAGGGGTTCATTCAAACATAGCAGCGAAACGATGATTCATTGAGAGACTGGAAGGACATCCTCAGAGGCAATGATACAGGACACCTGCCATCAATCTAATCAACACAGACAATAGCACCAGACGCCGGCCATGCACACCTTCAATGGTCCCTGGTCCCTGTCAAGAAGGAAGAGGGACATTCACACATTCCTCAACTGTGGAGCCAGACCTGTTCCCAAGGAAGGTTTGCATTGTACTACACAGCAGGAGAGCTGATCGTGCCCCTGTCTGGGCCAGGGAGTGGAATACACTGATGATCAAGAGGTTAATAACCATCGGAAGAGTCGACACGGGAACAGCAGGAAATATGTTTGATGCTGTGATTATGAAGCCCCATAAAAAGAGGACCACTTCGGAGCGAGGACAGTGCAGTGAAGGAGGATGCAGGATGGTCACCTGGTCCCGGCCTACAATCCACACCACAACCACCAGCTGTGTGGGTGATTAGAAGTTTCAGTCAAACCGTCGGGGAATTTGTCTGAGTCGTTTTATAATCGCAGTCGAATCGCGGAAGGATGTTAAACTGTGATATATCCTGTTCGGTTTCAGGTAACCTTGTGGAGGGGGTTTTATTATGGGTTCGGTGTTATTCCAGTCGGAATCTCAGGGAGGTTGTGTGCTGGGGAATAACGCAAGTTCAATAAACATGCAAGTTTAAGGTTGAGCCAAAACCCTGTGCCGAGTGTATTTTGTTCTTATAAATCCTGAAGTCAAGAACTGTTGTTGAGTGTTTAGCGAATCTCTCACAGGCACCACCCAGTGTGACTGAGTCATAGTTCCACCATTCAATTAGATCGTGACTGATCAGTATCTTAACTCCGTCTACCTGCCTTGGTTGCATCACTCTTAATACCCTTGCCCAAGAAGAATCTATTAATCACAGTTTTGGAATTTTCAATTGGGCCCCAGCCTGAGTTTTATGGGGAACAGAGTTCCAGATTTCCACTACCTTTAAGAACATAAGAAACAGGAGTAGGAGTAGGCCATACGGCCCCTCGAGCCTGCTGCACCATTCAATAAGATCCAGGATGATCTTGTACTTCAGCTCCACTTTCCCGCACTATCCCCATATCCCTCGATTCCTTTAGTGTCCAGCAGCTTTCTATCTCAGCTCTGAATATACTCAATGACTCAGCATTCACTGTCCTCTGGGGGAGATAATTCTAAAGATTCACGACCCTCTGAGTGCAGAAATTGCTCCTCAGCTCAGTCCTAAATGGCCGAGCCCGTATCCTGAGACAATAACTCTTAGTTCTCGACTCTCGAGCCAAGAGAAACAGATTCTCACCATTTGTGTGAGGAAGTGCTTCCTGACATCACCTCGGAACCTCAGTGGTGGGAAAATTATTGGAAACAAATCGTGAGGGACAGGATAAATCTTCATTTGGAAAGACATGGATTAATTAAGGACAGTCAGCATGGATTAGTTAAGGGAAGGTCATGTCTGACTAAATTGATTGAATTTTGAGAGGAGGTAACCGTGAGGGTCGATGAGGGTAGTGTGTATGATGTAGTGTATATGGATTTTAGCAATGCTTTGGATAAAGTCCCACATGGCAGACTGGTCACAAAAGTAAAAGCCCATGGGATCCAGGGCTAAGTGGTAAGTTGGATCCAAAATTGGCTCAGGCTGGAAGCAAAAGGTAATGGTACATGAGTGTTTTTGTGACTGGAAGGCTGTTTCATAACATTTGAATTAGGAACAGGAGTTGGCCATCTAGCCCCTCCAGCCTGATCTTCTATTCAAAAAGATCACGGCTGATCTGGCCGTGGACTCAGCTCCACTTACCCGCCCGCTCCCCATAACCCTTAATTCCCTTATTGGTTAAAAATCTAACTGTGATTTGAATACATTAAATGAGCTAGCCTCAACTGCTTCCCTGGGCAGAGAATTCCACAGATTCACCAATGTCTTGGAGAAGAAATTCCTTCTCAACTCGGTTTTAAATTGGCTCCCCCGTATTTTGAAGCTGTGCCCCCTAGTTCTAGTCTCCCCGACCAGTGGAAACAACCTCTCTGCCTCTATCTTGTCTATTCCTTTCATTATTTTAAATGTTTCTATAAGATCACCCCTCATCCTTCTGAACTCCAACGAGTAAAGACCCAGTCTACTCAATCTATCATCATAAGGTTACCCCCTCATCTCCGGAATCAGCCTCGTGAATCGACTCTGTACCCCCTCCAAAGCCAATATATCCTTCCATAAGTAAGATGATCAAAACTGCACACAGTACACCAGGTGCGGCCTCACCAATACCCTGTACAGTTGCAGCAGGACCTCCCTTATTTTGTACTCCATCCCTCTCGCAATGAAGGCCAACATTCCATTTGCCTTCCTGATTACCTGCTGCACCTGCAAACTAACTTTTTGGGTCCGGTCAGTTCCTCGATTATATAGTGGTGAGTATCCCCGCCTGTCACGCGGGAGACCGGGGTTCAATTCCCTGACGGGGAGGCAGTTTTTTCAAAATTTAGTCCGAAAAGAGTTTCATGCACAAGGATCAATGGTGGAGCTTTAGAGGCGTGGCCTATGGACTTGGAGCCTGGAGCAGTGAGAGATGGAAGGCCTGTCTGGAAAGCCTGGAGTGAGCACTGAGACCAGCCCAGGAAGAGGAGGAAAGGGCTGGCTTGCTACAATACAACATCCGGAGGGAGAGCAGGAGAGCTGAAACATTTTACTACAACTACAGAGAGTTGGAGAGAGGGGGAAAAGAACAACCTGAGGAAACATCATCCAGTGTGGAAGGAGGGAGAGTCATTTCCACATCTTTGACTGGTGGGTGTGTTTTGGTGCATTCCCCAAAAGACTTTGTTGTATCGGTGTGGGGAGGAAAGAAGACAACTTGAGGGCCGGAACATCGCGGGGTGTGTGTGGAAGTGTGTGTGGGGGTCTTGCTTACAGCTGGGCCCCACACACCACTGAAGCACCCCTCCCCCATTGCCTAGCCTGGGATAGCTGGAGCTACCTGGCTGAAGCATCTTTATTCACCCTATTAAACATCGTTGGGAGTGTGTGCCTGGGTGGCTCCAGCTACCCCAGGTGAAGACATCTTCTCCCGCCACCCGAAGACCACTCTACAAAGACTGTTTTTTGCCATCTGGGGAGTGCACCCCAAAAAACACCCACCCACCGCTGTGAGGGGAGACCTGCCCTCGCAGCTTCCCTTCTTCCCAACCCCTCCCTCTATCTCTCTCTCTCTGTCTCTCCCCTCTCTCTCTGAGAACCCTTTCTTCCTAATTTCTTTAAAAAAAAAACACAATCAAGACAACTGAGCAGAGGGAGCAAGGCCCCTCCCCAATTGCCAACTAGGGGAGAGGTGTGCCTCTTTCAGAGCTCCTCTGCTCATACATTCAAACGAGGCCAATTTAAGACCATTAAGGCCTGTGACTTTGGGGTGGGTGTAGTCCTTAAAGGGACCCCGTGATGGCGACCCCATCCACGCCGGTGGCAGGGCCAGCTAAGACATATGCGCAGGCGGCGTCCACATCCACTGCGCCTCCTGCTGCCCTGCCCCCATTCAGACTAATTACCAAGAAACACGGGGTCAAGAGCTACACTCACCCCACAATGAGCATTGAGGAGTGCGTGCGGGCGATGGCTGGGGCAGTCGGCCCCTCAGCCATTGTCACAGCCTCCAAGATGTCTGGGAAGGCCGTGTTCTTCCTGGGGTCGAAGCGAGCGGTGTCCCTGGCCATTGAAAAGGGGCTCACGATGGGCGCGGCGTTCCTGCCGGTGGACCCTCTCGAGACCACCGCGCAGAGGGTCATTCTATCGAATGTCCCACCCTTTGTTCCGGCTGAGCTCCTCCTCCCTCACCTACACCAACTGGGGAAGGTAAGGTCGGGGATCAACCCCATGCCGCTCGGCCTCAGGGAGAACAGCCTGCGCCATGTGTTCTCCTTCCGCCGCCAGCTCTTTATCGGGCTGGCGTGGGAGGAGACAACAGAGGGCAATTTTAACGTGGTGCACGAGGGGACTGCCTACCGCGTCTTCTGGACGTCGGACGGCGTGCGTTGCCATGCCTGTAGGGAGGTGGGGCACGTTCGCAAGAATTGCCCCGCCTCCAAAGCCGCCAAACCACCGAAGGCGGCAAAGGCTGGCGCCGCCGCCACCCCTCCCCGTAGTAGCGTCCACATGCCTGGAGCCATAGGTGCGCGGGCATCGTCGGAGGCCTTTATTTTCACGGCCTCCGGCGGGGGGGGATAGAGAGCGTCCGACCGGAAGAAGACGAGACATCTAGAGGCGGGTCCCCTCGGTGCGCCAGACAATCTGTTTACCGCGCTCGGCCCAACCCCGTCACCGGCGAGCGCGGGGTGCCCTGAGCCCGTGCCCGAGCCCTTGACCAGTAGCACAGAGAGGCTCGGGCGCGGGCAGGAAAAAAGGAGGGGGTGGAGCGGGAGTCCTCGGCAGACATTGAGGTCTCCCTGCCTCCGCACCCCCCCAGGAAAAAAAGGAGGCGCCGCTCCAATGAGGCGGAGGGGGAACAACATCCCTCCGTGGAGGAGTCGGTGCCCGCCGCGTGTCCCGCGTCCCCCACCAGTGCCCCCAAACTGCGCCGTAGACGGGAGGAATCTGTCCCCGGGGATGGAGGGGCAGTCGAGGCTGTCCAGTCTCTGTCTCCCGGGGATGGCGTGGAAGATCTGCCTGTGGTGGGGGGCGTGTGGCCAGCAGAGGAATGCATTGCCGCCGGGCCGAGCGTCCCGGGGACTGAGGCGGGCGGGGCCGAAAAGGCCGAACCTGAGCCCGCCCAGCTATTAACCAACTTTCCCCGAGAGTCGCTCGACCTGGCAGACACCGAAATTATGAATAATTTTAAAGATTCTGTACACGCTGGGCTAGGGCGTGGCGGCGGGGAGGGGGAAGAACAACAAAGCTCGCCCCCTACTTTGGAGCTGGGATACTTGGTGGACCTGGAACATTACTTTGACCAGGTCTCTCCGTGTTCCCCGGTTCCTGGGGCGGAGGAGGAACCCCTTCCGCTGTCGCTTCCCGACCCAGCACCAATTTTAAAAGAGCCCAGTGGGGACTCCTGTGCCGATGATCCTGGGGGTGGGATTGGGGCGGAGCCAGTGCCAGATGGAGCGGCCGGGCCGTTTGCCATACCTCGTGCGGTCGACGGGCCGGCTGCTGACGGCGACCTCCCGGAGGAGGACGGGGACTCGGTGGAGGACGCGGGTGAAGATCTCGAGTCCATCGCCAGTGAGGCGGTGGATCTCCACGTGCCCGCCGCTGATTCCCCCGTCATTCCCGTAGAGGAACTCTGGGAACATTTTGGTCGAGAGCCAGGGTCGCTGCAACCGAACCCATCTGGCCCGGGAAAGATGGTCCAAGCAGGGGCTGCTCATCGCTTCCGTCCGCGCCGTCACTAAAACCATGGCCGTGGGCGGGCCCTTATCAAAGGCTCAAGGCCTTGAGCTGCACCGGCTCAAAAATTCCTCGCTGGGCTGCTGAAGGAGTGGAGGTCAACAAACGAATCCACTCCCCCCCCCCCCACGATAGGTTAGGTAGAGGTTGCACTATGCCTTTGTCATGAAGATAACCATAGCCAGCCTCAACATCAACGGCGGCAGAGAGGCACGCCGCAGATTTAACAATTTTTCGCTCCTGCGGGAGGGGAAATATGCGGTGTGCTTCCTGCAAGAAACCCACACCGTTCCAGGAGACGAAACCACGTGGCTCCTGGAATGGCAAGGAGAGGTCCGCATGAGCCACCTCACTGCCACTTCTAGTGGGGTGGCCATCTTGCTGGCACCGCATTTTCAGCCGGAGATCTTGGGGGTCGAGGAGCCCGTGCCAGGCCGCTTGCTGCACGTAACGGTTCGCCTGGGGGACGTGCCGCTCCATCTCGTGAACGTGTACGCCCCTCAGCCCGGCCCGCAGCAAACGCGATTCTTTGAAGAGGTGTCCGCTCTTCTTGGCTCCGTCGACGTCGGCGACTGCATTGTCCTCCGGGGGGATTTTAACTGCACCCTCGAGGCGAGGGACCGCTCCGGTGCCCCGCAGAGCATGACGGCGATGGAGAAGTTGAGGCACCTGGTCGGGTCCTTCGACTTGGTGGACGTCTGGTGAAATCTCCACCCTGACTCCAGCGCCTTTACTTGGGTGAGGCCTGGAATAGGATGGTCCAGAGTCGACCGCATTTACGTGTCTCGGGCATATGTTTCCTGCGTCCTGGCGGCCTCCATGTGGCCGGTGCCGTGTTCGGACCACCACCTGGTGTGGGCGGAGCTCGCTTCGCTCCGCACGAGGATGGGGTCCGCGTCCTGGCACTTTAACAACCGGCTGCTGGAGGACGAGCGGTTCCAGGACTCGTTCCGTCGTTTCTGGGCCGATTGGAGAAGGAAGCAGGGGAGCTTCCCCTCCTTGAGGCTATGGTGGGACGTGGGCAAGGCTCACGTCCGCGTCTTCTGTCAAGAGTACGCGAGGGGGTCGACCAAGAGGCGGGCGGCCAATTTCGGGCGCCTAGAAAAAGAGGTGCTCGACGTGGAGTCCCGTCTCGGTGAAGTCATCGGGGACCCGGCCCTGCGGACAGTGTACGAAGTGAAGAAAGCCGCGCTGAAGGACCTGCAGCTCGTCGGGTCGCAACGCGCGTTCGTGAAGTCGCGGATCCGGTTCCTGCGGGATCTGGATCGCGGCTCCCCCTTCTTCTACTCGCTGGAAAAAAGACAGAATGTCCGTAAGCAGCTCTTGACGCTGCTGGCCGACGACGGCTCTCTCGTCTCAGATCCGGAGGGCGTCACCAACACGGCCCGTGAATATTACGGGTCTCTGTTCTCTCCAGAGCCATCCAGCGACGAAGCGCATAGAGTTTTGTGGGAGGACCTGCCGAAGGTCAGCCCGGAGGGCGCCGAAAATCTGGAAGCTCCACTAAGTCTGGCGGAGCTGACCGGCGCCCTCGACCGGCTCTCGAGGGGAAAAGCCCCGGGGCTGGACGGGCTGACCATGGAGTTCCACAGGGCGTTCTGGGACGTCCTGGGGGGCGACTACTCACGGGTCCTGGGAGAAAGTCTGGCGACCGGGTAGATGCCCCTCTCTTGGCGCAGGGCAGTCATCGTCCTGCTGCCTAAGAAGGGCGATCTCCGCCTCCTTAAGAACTGGTGCCCGGTCTCCCTCCTCAGCACGGACTACAAAATCTTCGCCAGGGCGATGTCTGTTTGCCTTGGTGCCGTGCTGGACCACATGATCCACCCCGACCAGTCCTACACGGTCCCGGGCCGGACAATCCACGATAACATCCATCTGGTCCGGCACCTCATCTATTATTCCCAGGAGGCTGGTCTGTCGGTCGCCTTCCTATCCCTCGACCAAGAGAAAGCGTTCGACAGGGTGGATCACGACTATCTGCTCGGAACTCTGCGCGCTTTTGGGTTCGGGACGCATTTCGTCGACCGGATCCGACTTTTGTACACCGCCGCGGAGTGTCTGATTAACGTTAACAGGTCCTTGATTGCGCCCCTTCGCTTTGGGAGAGGGGTGCGCCAGGGATGCCCCATGTCCGGCCAGTAATATGCCGTCTGCGTGGAGCCTTTCCTGCGCCTCCTGCGGACGAGGTTGACGGGACTGGCTCTGCAAGAGCCGGGCGTGGAGGTCGTCCTCTCGGCTTATGCCGATGATGTACTCCTCGCAGTGGAGGATCCCGCTGACCTGCGGAGGATGCGTGAGTGCCAGGAGATTTACTCGGCCGCATCCTCCGCCAGAATCAACTGGGAGAAATGTTCCGGACTCCTAGTGGGTCAGTGGCAGGTGGACTACCTGCCGGAGGAGCTCAGGCCTTTTGCCTTGAGCACGACCCATCTCCTCTATCTGGGAGTCTACCTTAGCCCCGACGAGGAAGCCTGGCCGGCGAACTGGCAAGAGCTGGAGGCCAAGGTCGCCGCTCGCCTAGGGCGCTGGACAGGACTGCTCCGAGTGCTGTCCTACAGGGGTCGAGCGCTAGTCATAAACCAGCTGGTGGCCGCCATGTTGTGGTACCGGCTAGTCACATTGACCCCTCCCCCTGCGTTTGTCGCCAAGGTACAGAAGAAGCTGGTGGACTTCTTCTGGAACAACAGGAAGCACTGGGTCTCTGCCGTGGTCTTGAGACTCCCGCTTGAGGAGGGTGGTCAGTCGTTGGTGTGCGTCAGCACCCAGCTCGCGACTTTCCGTCTTCAGACCCTGCAGAGATACCTTTACGTCGAGCCCCCTCCTAGGTGGCGTGCTCTGGCGATGTATTTCTTCCGCCAGCAGCGCGACCTCAATTACGACATGCAGCTCCTGTTTGTGAGTGTGGGGGGCGTCAGGACCGCTATCCGGGAGCTGCCTGTCTTTTACAAGGAGCTCATCAGGGTCTGGAACAAAGTCTCCACCAAGCGCAGCTCTCCACCAGCTGGAGTGGCGGCCGTCCTGCATGAGCCGCTGCTCGGGAATCCGTACCTCCACGACCGAGGTTTTTTGTGGCGGTCGGACGAGAGGGCTGTGGCTGGTGAGGTGAGCAGGGTCAGGGACCTGCTCGATGGCGGAGGAGCGGGCTGCATGGCGCCAGACACGCTGGCGCGGCACCTAAATTCTGCCAACGTCCGCCACGCGGCCGATGCCATCGAGTCGCTATTAAGAGCTCTGGGCCCCGACTCCGTTAGGTGCATCGAGGAGGCTCAAGCATGTGGGGTGATCCCGTCCGAACTGACCCCCGTCCGGACGGAATTGCTCATCGGCGCCAAACCCCGGAACCTCCCTCGGGAGCCAGCGCATCACAACTTGAGCCACCTCGAGGAAATCCCCTCTGTGCCTTTCAGTTCCGCGCAAAGGGTTTTTCTGTACGGGCTGCTCCTGCACACCCCCAATTTTGCTATCCTCGCCTGCCGTCCGGACACGCCATAGCATACCATCTTGCCTTCCGGAGGAGGTGGGGGTCCCCGATGGAGGGCTCTCTACGTGGGAGTCCTCCCAGTATTTATCGGGGACTTGGCCTGGAGGGTGGTGCACGGAGCAGTGCCGTACAATAAATTTTTAAGCCGGTTCATGGACTCGCAGGCCGCCTGCAATTTCTGCGGTCTGGAAGAGTTCGTGTTCCATGTTTTTATCGAATGCACAAGGTTGCAGCCCGTGTTTTATTATTTAAAGGGGCTGCTCCTGAAATTTTGTCTGCACTTCAGTCCCACACTCCTGATCTTTGGGCACCCTGTGCGGAGGGGAGCGGGTAGGTTCGAGGGCCTCCTCGTAGGACTGTTCCTGGGCACGGCCAAAGGTGCCATCAGCCGGTCCAGGCAGTGGGCGGTCGAGGGGGTAGTTCAACCTGACTGCCTGCCTCTCTTCCGTGCAAACATCCGCCACAGGGTATCCTTGGAGATGGAGCACGTGGTGTCCACGGTACGCTCGCGGCCTTCCGCGAAAGGTGGGCACAGCAGGGACTGGAGTGCATCGTCACGCCCGGCAACCACATTTTAATTAGATTTTATATTTTAAAGTTTAATTTATTTTAATTGCCGATGTTTTTAGAGTCCCCCTCCCCTTTTATCGGGGGCACTTGGAGAAAATATATGATTTCAGTGCACAAAAAAAAATACAATAAAAAACAAAAAAAAGAGCCTTGTAAATGTTTGGTGCGGCCCCGAGATCGGGGGGCCACAATTTAATGTTTTCGTTTCCTCCCAAAAGAGTTCTGTGGACCAATGGTGGAGCTTTGGAGGCGTGGCCTATTCAGTTGGAGCTGTGCTGTGGTGAGAGAAGGAGCTTGCTGCTTTGCTCCTGCCTGGAAGGCCTAGAGTGAACCCTGAGACCAGCCCAGGAAGAGGAGGCGGGGGCTGGCTTACTACAATTCAACGTCCAGAGGGAGAGGAGGAGAACAGAAAATGTATCACTTATTACTACTACAGAGAGTTGGAGAGAGGAGGAAAAGAACATCCTGAGAAAACACCAGCCAGTGTGGAAGGACTAAGAGCCATTTCTACAATCTTCGACAAGTGGGTTTGTTTTGGTGCATTCCCTGAAAGACTTTGTTGTATCGGTGGGGGGAGGAGAGAAGACCATCTCGAGGGCCGGAACATCGCGTGGTGTGTGTGTGTGTGTGTGTGGAATTGTGTGTGGGGGTCTTGCTTACAGCTCGGCCCCATACACCACTGAAGCACCCCTCCCCCATTGCCTAGCCAGGGATAGCTGGAGCTACCTGGCTGAAGTAGTACTAATCACCCTATTTAACATCGTTGGGAGTGTGTGCCTAGGTGGCTCCAGCTGCCCCAGGTGAAGACATCTTCTCCCCCAACCCGAAGACCATCTACAAGGACTGTATCTTGTTTTTTTTCCATCATCTGGGGAGTGCACCCCAGAAAAACGCGCACCCATCGCTGTGAGGGGAGACCTGCCCTCGCAGCTTCCCTCTTTCCCACCCCCCTTTCTCTCGCTCTGTCACTCCCTCTGTCTCTCCCCTCTATCTCTGAGAGCCCCTTTCCTCCTTAAATTAAAGTTAATTAAGACTACTGAGCAGAGGGAGCAAGGCCCCTCCCCATTCGTTAACTAAGGGAGAGGTGTGCCCCATTAAGAGCTCCCTCTGCTCAAAACACCAACGAGGCCAATTAAAGACGATTAAGGCCTGTGACTTTGGGGTGGGTGTAGCCCTTAAAGGGACCCCGTGATGGCGACCCCATCCACGCCGGTGGCAGGGCCAGCTAAGACGTACGCGCAGGCGGCATCCACATTCACGGCGCCTCCTACGCCTCCTGCTGCCCTGCCACCATTTAGACTTATAACAAAAAAACACGGGGTCAAGAGCAACACTCACCCCACAATGAGCATCGAGGAGTGCGTGCGTGCGATGGCTGGGGTAGTCGGCCCCTCGGCCATTGTCGCGGCCTCTTGGATGTCTGGGAAGGCTGTATTCTTCCTGGGGTCGGAGCAGGCGGTGTCCCTGGCCCTCGAAAGGTGCCTCACGGTGGGCAGGACGTTCCTGCCGGTGAATTCTCTCGAGGCCACCACGCAGAGGGTCATCATTTCAAACGTCCCGCCCTTTGTTCCCGCTGGGCTCCTCCTCCCTCACCTACACCAACTGGGGGAGGTAAGGTCAGGGATCAACCCCATACCGCTCGGCCTCAGGGAGAACAGCCTGCGCCATGTGTTCTCCTTCCGCCGCCAGCTTTTTATCCGGCTGGCACGGGAGGAGATGACAGAGGGCATTTTTACTGTGGTGCACGAGGGGACTGCCTACCACGTCTTCTGGACGTCGGACGGCGTGCGGTGCCATGCCTGTAGGGAGGTGGGGCATGTTCGTAAGAACTGCCCCGCCTCCAAGGCCGCCAAAGCACCGAGGGCGGCCAAGGCCGGCGCCGCTACCACCCCTCCCCGTAGTTGCGTCTGCGTGCCGGGAGCAGTAGGTTCGTGGGCATCGTCGGGGGCCTTTGTTTTCACGGCATCCGGCGGGGGGGAGGGAGAGCGTCCGATCGGAAGGAAGGCGCAGAAGGCGGCGAAACATCTGGAGGCGGGTCACCTCAGTGCGCCAGACAATTTGTTTACCGCGCTCAGCCCAACCCCGTCACCGGCGAGTGCGGGGTGCCCTGAGCCCGTGCCCGAGCTCTTGAACAATACCGCAGAGGGGTTCAGGTGCGGGCAACATAAGAAAAAGGGGGGAGTGGAGCGGGAGGCCTCGAAAGACATGGAGGTCTCCTTGCCTCCGCGCCCCCCCAGGAACAAAAGGAGGCGCCGCTCCAATGAGGCAGAGGGGGAACAACATCCCTCTGCGGAGGAGTCGGTGCCCGCCGCGTGTCCCGCGTCCCACACCGGCGCCCCCAAAACTGCGCCGTAGGCAGGAGTAATCTGTCCCCGGGGAGGGTGAGGCAGTCGAGGCTGCCCATCCTCTGCCTCCCGGGGATGGCGTGGAAGATCTGCCTGTCGTGGGGGGCGTGGGGCCAGCGGAGGAATGCGTAGCCGCCGGGTCGAGCGTCCCGGGGACTGAGGCGGGCGGGGCCGAAAAGTCCGAACCTGAGCCCGCCCAGCCTTTATCCAACTGCCCCCGGGATTTGCTCGACTCGGCAGATACTGAAAATGTTAATAATTTTACAGAACATCCACATGCTGGGCAGGGGGGTGGCGGCGGGGAGTGGGAAGACCACCAACCCTCGTCCCCTACTTTGGAGCTGGGGTATTTGGAGGACCTGCAGAATTACTTTGGCCAGGTCTCTCCGTGTTCCCCGGTTCCTGGGGCGGAGGCGAACACCTTCCGCTGTCGCTTCCTGACCCAGCACCAATTTTAAAAGAGCCCAGTGGGGACTCCTCTGCCGACGATCCTGGGGGTGGGATCGGGGCAGTGCCAGGGCCGGTTGGAGCGGCCGGGTCATTTGCTGTACCTCCTGTGGTCGACGGGCCGGCTGCTGGCAGTGACCTCCCGGAGGGGGATGTGGATTCGGTGGGGGACGAGGGAGAAGATCTTGAGTCCATCGCCAGTGAGGTGGTGGATCTCCTCGTGCCCGTCGCTGAGTCCCCCCTCATTCCTATAAAGGAACTCCGGGACTTTTTGGCCCAGAGCCAGGGTCGCAGCAACCGAGCCCATCTGGCCAGGGAAAAATGGTCCGAGCCGGGGCTACTCATCGCTTCCGTCCGCGCCAACCGCTAAAACCATGGCCGCGGGCGGGCCCTTATCAAAGGCGCAAGGCCTTGAGCTGCGCTGGCTCAAAAAAGTTCCGCGCTAGGCTGCTGAAGCAGTGGAGGTCAACAAACGACTCCACTCCCCCCCCACAATAGGTTAGATAGAGGTTGCACTATGCATTTGTCATGAAGATAACCATAGCCAGCCTCAACATCAATGGCAGCAGAGAGGCACACCGTAGATTTAACAATTTTTCGCTACTGCGGGAGTGGAAATATTCGGTGTGCTTCCTGAAAGAAATCCACACCGTTCCGGGAGACGAAGCCAAGTGGCTCCTGGAATGGCAAGGAGAGGTTCGCATGAGCCACCTCACCGCCACTTCTTGTGCGGTGGCCATCATGCTGGCCCCGCATTTTCAGCCGGAGATTTTGGGGTTCGAGGAGCCCGTGCCAGGCCGCTTGCTGCACATCACGGTTCGCCTGGTGGACGTGCCACTCCATCTCATGAACGTGTACGCCCCTCAGCCCGGCCCGCAGCAAACGTGCTTCTTCGAAGAGGTGTCCGCTCTTCTTGGCTCCGTCGACGTCGGTGACTGCATTGTCCTCGGGGGGGGTATTTTAACTGCACCCTCGAGGCGAGGGACCGCTCCCGTGCCCCGCAGTGCATGACGGCGATGGAGAAGTTGAGGGACCTGGTCGGGTCCTTCGACTTGGTGGACGTCTGGCGAAATCTCCATCCCGACTCCTGCACCTTTACATGGGTGAGGCCTGGAGAAGTTTGGTCCAGAATCGACCGCCTTTACGTGTCTCGGGCGTATGTATCCTGTGTTCCGGCGGCCTCCATGCGGCCGGTGCCGTGTTCGGACCACCACCTGGTGTGGGCGGAGCTCGCTTCGCTCCGCGCGAGGACGGGGTCCGCGTACTGGCATTTTAACAACCGGCTGCTGGAGGACGTGCGGTTCCAGGATTCGTTCCGTCGTTTCTGGGCTGACTGGAGATGGAAGCAGGAGGGCTTCCCCTCCTTGAGGCTATGGTGGGATGTGGGCAAGGCTCACGTCTGCGTCTTCTGTCAAAAGTACGCGAGGGGGTCGACCAAGAGGCGGGCGACCAGAGTCGGGCGCCTAGAAAAAGAGGTGCTCGACCTGGAGTCCCGTCTCGGTCAAGTCGTTGTGGACCCGGCCCTGCGGACGGTGTACGAAGCGAAGAAGGCCGCGCTGAAGAACCTGCAGCTCGTCGAGTCCCAAGGCACGTTCGTGAGGTCACGGATCCGGTTCCTGTGGGATCTGGACCGTGGCTCCCCCTTCTTCTACTCGCTGGAAAAAAGACAGGGTGTCCGTAAGCAGCTCTTGACGCTGCTGGCCGACGACCGCTCTCTCGTCTCGGATCCGGAGCGCGTCAACAACAGGGCCCGTGAATATTATGGGGCTCTGTTCTCTCCGGAGCCGTCCAGCGAGGAAGTGCATAGAGTTTTGTGGGAGGACCTGCCGAAGGGCTGCCCGGAGGGCGCCGATAATCTGGAAGCTCCGCTAAGCGTGGCGGAGCTGACCGGTGCCCTCGACCGGCTCTCGAGGGGAAAAGCCCCAGGGCTGTACGGGCTGACCGTGGAGTTCCACAGGGCGTTCTGGGACGTCCTGGGAGGTCGCTATGCGTGGGTCCTGGGGGAAAGTCTGGCGACCGGGGAGATGCCCCTCTCTTGGCGCAGGGCAGTCATCGTCCTGCTGCCTAAGAAGGGCGATCTCCGCCTCCTTAAGAACTGGCGCCCGGTCTCCCTCCTCAGCACGGACTACAAAATCTTAGCCAGGGCGATGTCTGGTCGCCTTGGTGCCGTGCTGGACCACATGATCCACCCCGACCAGTCCTACACGGTCCCGGGCTGGACAATCCACGATAACATCCATCTGGTCCGGGACCTCATCCATTATTCCCAGGAGGCTGGTCTGTCGTTCGCCTTCCTATCCCTCGACCAAGAGAAGGCGTTCGACAGGGTGGATCATGACTATCTGTTCGGAACTCTGCGCGCTTTCGGGTTTGGGACGCATTTCGTCACCCGGATCCGACGTTTGTACGGCGCCGCGGAGTGTCAGGTTAAGGTTAACGGGTTCTTGACGGCGCCCCTTCGCTTTGGGAGAGGGGTGCGCCAGGGATGCCCCATGTCCGGCCAGTTATATGCTGGCTGCGTGGAGCCTTTCCTGCGCCTCCTGCGGACGAGGTTGACGCGACTGGCTCTGCAAGGGCCGGGCGTGGAGGTCGTCCTCTCGGCTTACGCCGATGATGTGCTCCTCGCGGTAGAGGATCCTGCTGACCTGCGGAGGATGCGTGAGTGCCAGGAGATTTACTCAGCTGCATCCTCCGCCAGAATCAACTGGGAGAAATGTTCCGGACTCCTGGTGGATCAGTGGCGGGTGGACTCCCTGCCGGAGGAGCTCAGGCCTTTTGCCTGGAGCACGACCCATCTCCTCTATCTGGGAGTCTACCTTAGCCCAGACGAGGAAGCCTGGCCGGCGAACTGGCAACAGCTGGATGCCCAGGTCACCGCTCGCCTAGGGCGCTGGACAGGACTGCTCCGAGTGCTGTCCTACAGGGGTCGAGCGCTAGTCATAAACCAGCTGGTGGCCGCCATGTTGTGTTACCGGCTGGTCATTGTGACCCCTCCCCCTGCGTTTTTACCCAAGATACAGAAGAAGCTGGTGGACTTCTTCTGGAACAACAGGAAGCACTGGATCTCTGCCGCGGTCTTGAGTCTCCCACTTGGGGAGGGCGGTCAGTCGTTGGTGTGCGTCAGCACCCAGCTCGCGAATTTCCGTCTTCAGTCCCTGCAGAGATACCTTTACGTCGAGCCTCCTCCTACGTGGCGTGCTCTGGCGATGTACTTCTTCCGCCAGCAGCACGGCCTCAACTACAACACGCAGATCCTGTTTGTGAGCTTGGGGGGCGTCAGGACCGCCTTTCAGGAGCTGCCTGTCTTTTACAAGGAACTCACCAGGGTCTGGAACAAAGTCTCCACCAAGCGCAGCTCTCCACCGACTGGAGTGGCGGCTGTCCTGCAGGAGCCGCTGCTCGGGAATCCGTACCTCCACGACCGAGGTTTTAGGTGGCGGTTGGACGAGAAGGCTGTGGCTGGTGAGGTGACAAGGGCCAGGGACCTGCTCGATGGCGGAGGAGCGGGCTGGATGGCGCCAGACACGCTGGCGCGGCGCCTAACTTCCGCCAACGTCCGCCGCGCGGCCGATGCCATCGAGTCGCTAAAAACAGCTCTGGGCATCGAGGAGGCTCAAGCACGTGAGGAGATCCCGTCCGAACTGACCCCCGTCCGGATGGAATTCCTCATCAGCGCCAAACCCTGGAACCTCCCTCGGGAGCCGGTGCCTCACAACTTGAGCCGCCTCGAGGAAATCCCCTCCGTGCCTTTCAGTTCCGCGCGGAGGGGTTTCCTGTACGGGCTGCTCCTGCACACTCTCAACTTTGCCAATTTCGCCTGCCGTCTGGACACGCCATGGCGTACCATCTTGCCATCCGGAGGAAGCAGGGGTCCCCGATGGAGGGCACTCTACGCGGGAGTCCTCCCCGTATTTATCGGGGACTTGGCCTGGAGGGTGGTGCACGGAGCAGTCCTGTGCAATAATTTTTTAAGCCGGTTCACGGGCTCCCAGGCCGCCTGTAATTTCTGCGGTCTGGAAGAGTCCGTGTTCCATGTTTTTACCCAATGTACGAGGTCGCAGCCCCTGTTTTATTATTTAAAGGGGCTGCTCCTGAAATTCTGGCTGCACTTCAGTCCCACACTCCTGATCTTTGGGCACCCTGTGCGGAGGGGAGCGAGTAGGTCCGAGGGCCTCCTCGTAGGACTGCTCCTGGCACGGCCAAGGGTGCCATCAGCCGGTCCAGGCAGCAGGTGGTCGAGGGAGGCGTTCAACCTGACTGCCTGCCTCTCTTCCGCGCGTACATCCGCGCCAGGGTGTCCTTGGAGATGGAGCATGTGGTGTCCAGCGGTATGCTCGCGGCCTTCCGCGAGAGGTGGGCACCGGAGGGACTGGAGTGCATCATCACGCCCGGCAGCCAAATTTTTATTTGATTTTATGTTTTAAAGTTTAATTTGTTTTAATTGCCGGTGTTTTTTAGTGTCCCCCTCCCCTTTTATAGGGGGCACTTGGAGAAAAAAAAAGATTATAGTGCCCAAAAAAAAAACTTAAAAAAACCCCCCAAAAAACAAAAAAACAAACAAAAAAAAGCACAAAAAAAGGGCCTTGGAAATGTTTGGTGCGCCCCCCAGATCTGGGGGACACGATTTTATGATTTAATGTTTTAATTCTCTCACAAAAAGAGTTCTGTGGACCAATGGTGGAGCTTTGGAGGCGTGGCCTATTCAGTTGGAGCTGTGCTGCTGTGAGAGAAGGAACTCCCTGCTTTGCTCCTGCCTGGAAGGCCGAAAGTGAACCCTGAGACCAGCCCAGGAAGAGGAGGAGAGGGCTGGCTTACTACAACTCAACGTCCAGAGGGAGAGGAGGAGAGCTGAAAAATTCAACAACTTTATTTACTTCTACAGAGAGTTGGAGAGAGGGGGAAAATAGCAAAAACCTGTGTGGAAGGAGGGAGATTCTATAACATTCTATAGGTGGGTGTTGGTGCATTCCCCGAAAGACATTGTTTTCTTGGTGGCGGAAGAAAAGAAGATTTTCTTCGAGGCTCGGAACATCGCGGGGGGTGTGCGTGTGGAAGTGTGTGGGGGTCTTGCTTACAGCTAGGCCCCACACACCACTGAAGCACCTCTCCCCCAATTGCCTAGCCTGGGATAGCTGGAGCTACCTGGCTGAAGATTTACTAATCACCCTATTAAACATCGTTGGGAATGTGTGCCTGGGTGGCTCCAGCTGTCCCAGGTGAAGACATCTTCTCCTCCCACCCGAAGACGATCCCATAAGACTGTGCCTTGCTTTTGCTTTCCATCATCTAGGGAGTGCGCCCCAGAAAAGTACCCATCCATCGCTGTGAGGGGAGACCTGCCCTCACAGCTTCCCTCTTTCCCACCCCCCTTCCCTCTCACCCTCACTCGCTCTGTCTCTCCCCTCTCTCTCTGAGAGCTCCTTTCCTCCTTAATTGGAAAAACAATTAAGACAACTGAGCAGAGGGAGCAAGGCCCCTCCCCAATTGTCAACTAGGGGAGAGGTGTGCCTCATTGAGAGCTCCTCTGCTCATAAATTCAAACGAGGCCAATTTAAGACCATTAAGGCCTGTGAATCTGGGGTGCGTGTAGCCCTTAAAGGGACCCCGTGATGGCGACTCCATCCACGCCGGTGGCAGGGCCAGCTAAGACTTATGCGCAGGCGGCGACCAGATCCACGGCGCCTCCTGCGCCACCTGCTGCCCTGCCACCATTCAGACTAATTACTAAGAAACACGGGGTCAAGACCTACACTCACCCCACAATGAGCATCGAGGAGTGCGTGCGGGCGATGGGCGGGGTTGTCGGACCCTCGGCCATTGTCGCGGCCTCCAAGATGTCTGGGAAGGCTGTATTCTTCCTGTGGTCGGATCGGGCGGTGTACCTGGCCCTCGAAAAGGGGCTCACGGTGGGCGGGACGTTCCTGCCGGTGGACCCTCACGAGGCCACCGCGAGGAGGGTCATCATTTCAAACGTCCCGCCCTTTGTTCCCGCTAAGCTCCTCCTCCCTCACCTACACCAACTGGGGGAGGTAAGGTCAGGGATCAACCCCATACCGCTCGGCCTCAGAGAGAGCAGCCTGCGCCATGTGTTCTCCTGCCGCAGCCAGCTCTTTGTTCGGCTGGCGCAGGAGGAGACAACAGAGGGATCATTTAATTTGGTGCACGACGGGACTGCCTACCGCATCTTCCGGACGTCGGACAGCCTGCGGTGCCATGCCTGTAGGGAGGTGGGGCACGTTCGCAAGAACTGCCCCGCCTCCAAGGCCGCCAAACCACCGAGGGCGGCCAAGGCTGGCGCCGCCGCCACTCCTCCCCCCAGTAGCGTCCGCGTGCCGGGAGCTGTAGGTGCGCAGGCATCGTCGGGGGCCTTTGTTTTCACGGCCTCCGGCGGGGGGGAGGAAGAGCGTCCGATCGGAAGGAAGGCGCGGAGGAAGGCGAAACATCTCGAGGCGGGTCCCCTCAGTGCGCCAGAAAGTCTGACCACCGCGCTCAGCCCAACCCCGTCACCGGCGAGCGCGGGGTGCACAGAGCCCGTGCCCGAGCCCTTGACCAATACCGCAGAGGGGCTCAGGTGCGGGCAAGATAAGAAAAAGGGGGGGGTGGAGCGGGAGGCCTCGGCAGACATGGAGGTCTCCCTGCCTCGGCGCACCACCAGGAACAAAAGGAGGCGCCACTCCAATGAGGCGGAGGGGGAGCAACATCCCTCCACGGAGGAGTCGGTGCCCGCCGCGTGTCCCGCGTCCCCCACCAGCGCCCCCAAACTGCGCCGTAGACGGGAGGAATCTGACCCCGCGGAGGATGAGACAGTCAAGGCTGCACAGCCTCTGGCTCCCGGAGATGGCGTGGAGGATCTGCCTGTCGTGGGGGGTGTGGGGCCAGCGGAGAAATACGATGCCGCCGGGTCGAACGTCCCGGGGACTGAGGCGGGCGGGGCCGAAAAGACCGAACCTGAGCCCGCACAGCCAATATCCAACTTCCCCCGGGACTTGCTCGATTCGGCAGAAATGCACAGTATTAACAATTTTAATGAATCTGTACACGCTGCGCCGGGGGGTGGTGGCGGGGAGGGAGAAGAACACCAACCCTCGCCCCCTACTTTGGAGCTGGGGTACTTGGAGGACCTGGAACATTACTTTGGCCAGGTCTCTCCGTGTTCCCCGGTTCCTGGGGCGGAGGAGGAACACCTTCCGCTGTTGCTTCCTGACCCAGCACCGCTTTTAAAAGAGCCCAGTGCGGACTCCTCTGCCGACGATCCTGGTGGTGGGGTTGGGGCAGAGCCAGGGCCGGATGGAGCGACCGGGCCGTTTGTCGACGGGCCGGCTGCTAGCGGCGACCTCCCGGAGGGGGACGGGGACTGGGTGGAGGACGCGGGTGAAGATCTCGAGTCCATCGCCAGTGAGGCGGTGAATCTCCTCGTGCCTGCCGCTGAGTCCCCCCTCATTCCCGTAGAGGAACTCTGGGACTTTTTGGTCCAGAGCCAGGGTCGCCAAAACCGAACCCAACTGGCCCGGGAAAGATGGTCCGAGCCGGGGCTGCTCATCGCGTCCGTCCGCATCGCAAGGCGCAAGGACTTGAGCTGCGCCGGCTCAAAAAGTTCCTCGCTGGGCTGCTGAAGGAGTGGAGGTCAACAAACGACTCCATTCCCCCCCCCACAATAGGTTAGGTAGAGGTTGCACTATGCTCTAGTCATGAAGATAACCATAGCCAGCCTCAACATCAACGGCAGCAGAGTGGCACGCCGTAGATTTAACAATTTTTTGCCCCTGCGGGAGGGGAAATATGCGGTGTGCTTCCTGCAAGAAAGCCACACCATTCCGGGAGACGAATGAACGTGGCTCCTGGAATGGCAAGGAGAGGTCCACATGAGCCACCTCACTACCACTTCTTGTGGGGTGGCCATCTTGTTGGCCCCGCATTTTCAGCCGGACATCTTGGGGGTCGAGGAGCCCATGCCAGGCCGCTTGCTGCACGTCACGGTTCGCCTGGGGTACGTGCCTCTCCATCTCGTGAATGTGTACGCTCCTCAGCCCGGACCGCAGCAAACGCGCTTCTTCGAAGAGGTGTCCGCTCTTCTTGGCTCCGTCGACGTCGGCGACTGCATTGTCCTCGGGGGGGATTTTAACTGCACCCTCGAGGCGAGGGACCGCTCCGGTGCCCCGCAGTGCATGACGGCGATGGAGAAGTTGAGGGACCTGGTCGGGTCCTTCGACTTGGTGGACGTCTGGCGAAATCTCCATCCCGACCCCAGCGCCTTTACTTGGGTGAGGCCTGGAGTAGGATGGTCCAGAGTCGACTGCCTTTACGTGTCTCGGGTGTACGTTTCCTGCGTCCCGGTGGGCTCCATGCGGCCGGTGCCGTGTTCGGACCACCACCTGATGTGGGCGGAGCTCGCTTCGCTCCGCGCAAGGACGGGGTCCGCGTACTGGCATTTTAACAACCAGCTGCTGGAGGACGTGCTGTTCCAGGACTCGTTCCGTCGTTTCTGGGCCGACTGGAGAAGGAAGCAGGGGGGCTTCCCCTCCTTGAGGCTATGGTGGGACGTGGGCAAGGCTCACGTCCGCGTCTTCTGTCAAGATTACGCGAGGGGGTCGACCAAGATGTGGGCTACCATGGTCGGGCGCCTAGAAAAAGTGGTGCTCGAACTGGAGTCCCGTCTCGGTCAAGTCGTCGAGGACCCGGCCCTGCGGACGGTGTACGAAGCGAAGAAGGCCGCGCTGAAGGACCTGCAGCTCGTCGGGTCCCGTGGCGCGTTTTTGAGGTCACGGATCCGGTTCCTGCGGGATCTGGACCGCGGCTCCCCCTTCTTCTACTCGCTGGAAAAAAGACAGCGTGTCCGTAAGCAGCTCTTGACACTGCTGGCCGACGACGGCTCTCTCGTCTCGGATCCGGAGCGCGTCAACAACAGGGCGCGTGAATATTACTGAGCCTGGCAGAGCTGACCGGCGCCCTCGACCGGCTCTCGAGGGGAAAAGCCCCGGGGCTGGACGGGCTGACCGTGGAGTTCCACAGGGCGATCTGGGAGGCGACTACGCGCGGGTCCTGTGGGAAAGTCTGCCGACCGGGGCGATGCCCCTCTCTTGGCGCAGGGCAGTCATCGTCCTGCTGCCTAAGAAGGGCGATCTCCGCCTCCTTAAGAACTGGCGCCCGGTCTCCCTCCTCAGCACGGACTGCAAAATCTTTGCCAGGGCGATTTCTGCTCGCCTTGGTGCCGTGCTGGACCACATGATCCAGTCCTACACGGTCCCGGGCCGGACAATCCACGATCACATCTATCTGGTCCGGGACCTCATCCATCATTCCAGGAGGCTGGTCTGTCGGTCGCCTTCCTATCTCTCGACCAAGAGAAGGCTTTCGACAGGGTGGATCACAACTATCTGCTCGGAACTCTGCGCGCTTTCGGGTTCGGGACGCATTTCATCACCCGGATCCGACTTTTGTACGCCGCCGTGGAGTGTCTGATTAAGGTTAACGGGACCTTGACGGCGCCCCTTCGCTTTAGGAGAGGGGTGCGCCAGGGATGCCCCATGTCCGGCCAGTTATATGCCATCTGCGTGGAGCCTTTCCTGCGCCTCCTGCGGACGAGGTTGACGGGACTGGCTCTGCAAGGGCCTGGCGTGGAGGTCGTCCTCTCGGCTTACGCCGATAACGTGCTCCTCGCGGTAGAGGATCCCGCTGACCTGCGGAGCATGCGTGAGTGCCAGGAGATTTACTCGGCCGCATCCTCCACCAGAATCAACTGGGAGAAATGTTCCGGACTCCTGGTTGGTCAGTGGCAGTAGGACTCCCTGCCGGAGGAGCTCAGGCCTTTTGCCTGGAGCACGACCCATCTCCTCTATCTGGGAGTCTACCTTAGCCCCGACGAGGAAGCCTGGCCGGCAAACTGGCAAGAGCTGGAGGCCAAGGTCGCCGCTCGCCTCGGGCGCTGGACAGGACTGCTCCAAGTGCTGTCCTACAGGGGCCGAGCGCTAGTCATAAACCAGCTGGTGGCCGCCATGTTGTGATACCGGCTGGTCACTTTGACCCCGCTCCTTGCGTTTGTCGCCAAGATACAGAAGAAGCTGGTGGAGTTCTTCTGGAACAACAGGAAGCACTGGGTCTCTGCGGCGGTCTTGAGGCTCCCGCTTGGGGAGGGCGGTCAGTCGTTGGTGTGCGTCAGCACCCAGCTCGCGACTTTCCGTCTTCAGACCCTGCAGAGATCCCTTTACGTCGAGCCCCCTCCTTGGTGGCGTGCTCTGGCGATGTACTTCTTCCGCCAGCAGCACGGCCTCAACTCCGACACGCAGCTCCTGTTTGTGAGTGTGGGGGGCTTCAGGACCGCACTCCGGGAGCTGCCTGTTTTTTACAAGGAACTCATCAGGGTTTGGAACAAAGTCTGCACCAAGCGCAGCTCTCCACCAGCTGGAGTGGCGGCCGTCCTGCAGGAGCCAATGCTCGGGAATCCGTACCTCCACAACCAAGGTTTTAGGTGGCGGTCGGACGAGAGGGCTGTGGCTGTTGAGGTGACCAGGGTCAGGGACCTGCTCGATGGCAGAGCAGCGGGCTGGATGGCGCCAGACACGCTGGCGCGGCGCCTAAATTCTGCCAACGTCCGTCACGCGGCCGATGCCATCGAGTCGCTAAAAAGAGCTCTGGGCCCCGACTCCGTTAGGTGCATCGAGGAGGCTCAAGCACGTGGGGAGATCCCGTCTGAACTGACTCCCGTCCAGACGGAATTCCTCATCGGCGCCAAACCCTGGAACCTCCCTCGGGAGCTGGCGCCTCACAACTTGAGCCGCCTCGGGGAAATCCCCTCCGTGCCTTTCAGTTCTGCGTGGAGGGGTTTCCTGTACGGGCTGCTCCTGCACACTCTCAACTTTGCCATCCTCGCCTGCCGTCCGGACACGCCATGGCATACCATCTTGCCATCCGGAGGAGGCGGGGTTCCCCGATGGAGAGCACTCTACGCAGGGGTCCTCCCACTATTTGTCGGGGACTTGGCCTGGAGGGTGGTGCACGGAGCAGTGCCGTGCAATAAATTTTTAAGCCGGTTCACGGGCTCCCAGGCCGCCTGCAATTTCTGCGGTCTGGAAGAGTCCGTGTTCCATGTTTTTATTGAGTGCACGAGGTTGCAGCCCCTGTTCTGTTATTTAAACGGGCTGCTCCTGAAATTCTGGCTGCACTTCAGTCGCACACTCCTGATCTTCGGGCACCCTGTGCAGAGGGGAACGGGTAGGTCCGAGTGCCTCCTCGTAGGACTGCTCCTGGGCACGGCCAAGGGGTCCATCAGCCGGTCCAGGCAGCGGGCGGTCGAGGGGGTCGTTCAGCCAGACTGCCTGCCTCTCTTCCGTTCATACATCCGGTCCAGGGTGTCCCTGGAGATGGAGCACGCGGTGCCCACCGGTACGCTCGCGGCCTTCCGCGAGAGGTGGGCACCGGAGGGACTGGAGTGCATCATCACGCCCGGCAACCAAATTTTAAGTTGATTATATGTTTTTAAGTTAATTTGTTTCAATTTCCGGTGCTTTAAGTGTCCCCCTCCCCTTTTATAGGGTGCTCTGGAAAAAGAAAAAAAAAACACAAAAAAACCCCACAAAAATGAAAAAAAGGGCCTTGTAAATGTCTGGTGTGTCATCCAGGTCGGGTGGCACGGATTAATGTTTTATGTTTTCAGATAAACTCCAAAAAGAGTTTCATGCACAAGGGCCAATGGTAGAGCAGTGGAGGCGTGGCCTAAACAGTTGGAGCTGAGCTGCAGAGAGAGAAGGAGCTACCTGCTTTGCTCCTGTTTGGGAGGCCTGGAGTGAGCCCTGAGACCAGCCCAGGAATAGGAGGGAAGGGCTGGCTTTCTACCCATTCAACATCTGGAGGGAGAGGTGGAGCACAGAAAAATGTATTATTTACTACAACTACAGAGAGTTGGAGAGAGTGGGAAAAAACAACAACCAGTGTGGAAGGAGGGAGATTCTACAACATTCTACTGGTGGGTGTTGGTGCATTTCCGCGAAAGACATTGTTGTATTGGTGGGGGGAGGAAAGAAGACTTTTCGAGGGCTGGAACATCGCGGGGGGTGTGTGTGTGTGGAAGTGTGTGTGGGGGCCTTGCTTACAACTAGGCCCCACACACCATTGAAGCACCCCTCCCTCATTGCCTAGCCTGGGATAGCAAGAGCTACCAGGCTGATAAGCTATTGATTACCCTGGTTAACATCGTTGGGAGTGTGTGCCTGTGTGGCTCCAGCTGCCCCAGGTGAAGACATCTTCTCCCCACGCCCGAAGACCACCCCAAAGACTGTGTTTTGTTTTTTGCCATCTGGGGAGTGCACCCACCCATCGCTGTGAGGGGCGACCTGCCCGCGTCGCTTCCCTCTTTCCCGCCCACCCCCAACGCTCTATCTCTCTCTCTGTCTCTCCCCTCCCTCTCTGAGAGCCCTTTCCTCCTAATTTTAAAAAAGAATTAAGACAACTGAGCAGAGGGAGCAAGGCTCCTCCCCAATTGCCAACTAGGGGAGAGGTGTGCCTCTTTCAGAGCTCCTCTGCTCAGTCACATTGAAACGAGGCCAATTAAGACCATGAAGGCCTGTGACTTTGGGGTGGGTGTAGCCCTTAAAGGGACCTCGTGATGGCGACTCCATCCACGCCGGTGGCAGGGCCAGCAAGGACATATGCGCAGGTGGCGTCCACATCCACGGCATCTCCTGCGCCACCTGCTGCCCTGCCACCTTTCAGACTTATCACCAAGAAACACGGGGTCAAGAGCTACACTCACCCCACAATGAGCATCGAGGAGTGCGTGCGGGCGATGGCTGGGGTAGTCGGCACCTCGGCCATTGTCGCAGCCTCCAAGATGTCTGGGAAGGCCGTGTTCTTCCTGGGGTCGGAGCGGGCGGTGTCCCTGGCCCTGGAACAGGGGCTCACGGTGGGCGGGACGTTCCTGCCGGTGGATCCTCTCGAGACCACCGCGCAGAGGGTCACAATATCTAACGACCCGCCCTTTGTTCCCGCTGAGCTCCTCCTCCCTCACCTACACCAACTGGGGGAGGTAAGGTCGGGGATCAACCCCATACCGCTCGGCCTCAGGGAGAGCAGCCTGCGCCATGTGTTTTCCTCCCGCCGCCAGCTCTTTGTCCGGCTGGCGCGGGAGGAGACGACGGAGGGCTATTTTAATGTGGTGCATGAGGGGACTGCCTATCGCATCTTCTGGACGTCGGACGGCGTGCGGTGCCATGCCTGCAGGGAGGTGGGGCACATTCGCAAGAACTGCCCCGCCTCCAAGGCCGCCAAACCACCGAAGGCGGCCAAGGCTGGCGCCGCCGCCACCCCTCCCCCTAGTTGCGTCCGCGTGCCAGGAGCCATAGGTGCGCGGGCATCGTCGGGGGCCTTTGTTTTCACGGCCTCCGGCGGGGGGGAGGGAGAGCGTCTGATCAGAAGGAAGGCGCGGAAGAAGGTGAAACATCTGGAGGCGGGTCCACTCGGTGCGCCAGACGATTTTTTTTCCGCGCTCGGCCCAACCCCGTCACCGGCGAGAATGGGGTGCCCTGAGCCCATGCCCGAGCCCTTGACTAATACCGCAGAGGGCTTCGGGCGCGGGGAAGACAACAAAAAGGGGGTAGTGGAGTGGGAGGCCTCGGCAGACACGGGTGTCTCCCTGTCTACGCGCCCCCCCGAAAAAAAAGGAGGCACCGCTCCAATGCGGCGGGGGGGAACAACATCTCTCCGTGGAGGAGGAGGTGCCCGCCGCGTGTCCCACGTCCCCCACCAGCGCCCCCAAGCTGCGCTGTTGGCGAGAGGAATCTGTCCCCGGGGAGGGTGAGGCAGTCGAGGCAGTCCAGCCGCTGCCTCCCGGGGATGGCGTGGAAGATCTGCCTGTCGTGGGGTGCGTGTGGCCAGCAGAAGAATGCGTAGCCGCCGGGTCGAGCGTCCCGGGGACTGAGGCGGGCAGGGCCGAAAAGGCCGAACCTGAGGCCGTCCAGCCAATACCCAACTTCCCCCGGGATTTGCTCGACTCGGCAGAAACTTACACTGCAGACAACTGTAATATACATCCACACGCTGGGCCGGGGGGTGGCGGCGGGGAGGGCGAAGAACAGCAACCCTCGCCCCCTACTTTGGAGCTGAGGGACTTGGTGGACCTGGAGAATTTCCTAAACCAGGTCTCTCCGTGTTCCCCGGCTCCTGGGGCGGAGGAGGAACCCCTTCCGCTGTCGCTTCCCGACCCAGCACCAATTTTAAAAGAGCCCAGTGGGGACTCCTCTGCCGACGATCCGGGGGGTGGGATCGGGGCAGAGCCAGGGCCAGATGGAGCGGCCGGTCCATTTGCCATACATCGTGCGGTCGACGGGCCGGCTGCTAGCGGCGACCTCCCGGGGGAGGACGGGGACTCGGTGGGTGACGCGGGAGAAGATCTAGAGTCCATCGCCAGTGAGGTGGTGGATCTGCTCGCGTCCGCCGCTGAGACCCTCCTCATTCCTGCAAAGGAACTCCGGGACTTTTTGGTCCAGTGCCGGGGTCGCCGCGACCAAGCCCGTCTGGCCCGGAAAAGATGGTCTGAGCCGGTGTTGCTCATCGCTTCCATGCGCGCCGCCGCTAAAACCATGGCCACGGGCGGGCCCTTATCAAGGGCGCAAGGCCTTGAGCTTCGCCGGCTCAAAAAGTTCCTCGCTGGGCTGCTGAAGGAGTGGAGGTCAACAAACGACTCCACTCCCCCCCCCCACAATAGGTTAGGTAGAGGTTGCACTATGCTCTAGTCATGAAGATAACCATAGCCAGCCTCAACATCAACGGCAGCAGAGAGGCACGCCGTAGATTTAACAATTTTTCACTCCTGCGGGAGGGGAAATATGCGGTGTGCTTCCTGCAAGAAACCCACACCGTTCCGGGAGAAGAAGCCACGTGGTTCCTGGAATGGCAAGGAGAGGTCCGCATGAGCCACCTCACCGCCACTTCTAGTGGGGTGGCCATCTTGCTGGCCCCGCATTTTCAGCCGGAGATCTTGGGGGTCGTGGAGCCCGTGCCAGGCCGCTTGCTGCACGTAACGGTTCGCCTGGGGGACGTGCCGCTCCATCTCGTGAACGTGTACGCCCCTCAGCCCGGCCTGCAGCAAACGCGCTTCTTCGAAGAGGTGTCCGCTCTTCTTGGCTCCGTCGACGTCGGCGACTGCATTGTACTCGGGGGGGTTTTAACTGCACCCTCGAGGCGAGGGACCGCTCCGGTGCCCCACAGAGCATGACGGCGATGGACAAGTTGAGGGACCTGGTCGGGTCCTTCGACTTGGTGCACGTCTGGCGAAATCTCCATCCCGACTCCAGCGCCTTTACTTGGGTGAGGCCTGGAGTAGGATGGTCCAGAGTCGACCGCCTTTACGTGTCTCGGGCGTACGTTTCCTGCGTCCTGCGGCCTCAATAACCGGTACCGTTGTCGGACCACCACCTGGTGTGTGCGGAGCTCACTTCGCTCCGCGCGAGGATGGGTTCCGCGTACTGGCATTTTAACAACCAGCTGCTGAGGACGTGCGGTTCCAGGAATCGTTCCGTCGTTTCTGGGCCGACTGGAGAAGTAAGCAGGGGGGCTTCCCTTCCTTGAGGCTATGGTGGGACGTGGGCAAGGCTCACGTCCGTGTCTTCTGTCAAGAGTACGCGAGGGGGTCGACCAAGAGGCGGGCGGCCAGAGTCGGGCGCCTAGAAAAAGAGGTGCTCAACCTAGAATCCCGTCTCGGTCAAGTCGTTGGGGACCCGGCCCTGCGGACGGTGTACGAAGCGAAGAAGGCGGCGCTGAAGGACCTGCAGCTCGTCGGGTCCCGAGGCGCGTTCGTGAGGTCGCGGATCCGGTTCCTGCGGGATCTGGACCGTGGCTCCCCCTTCTTCTACTCGCTTGAAAAAAGGCAGTGTGTCCGTAAGCAGCTCTTGACGCTGCAGGCCAACGACGGCTCTCTCGTCTCGGATCCGGATTGGTCAACAACAGGGCCCGTGAATATTACGGGGCCCTGTTTTCTCCAGATCCGTCCAGCGAGGAAGCGCGTAGAGTTTTGTGGGAGGACCTGCCGAAGGTCGGCCCGGAAGGCGCCGAAAATCTGGAAGCTCCGCTAAGCCTGGCGGAGCTGACCGGCGCCCTCGACCGGCTCTCGAGGGGAAAAGCCCCGGGGCTGGACGGGCTGACCGTGGAGGTCCACAGGGATTCTGGGACGTCCTGGGGCGAGACTATGCGCGGGTCCTGGGGGAAAGTCTGGCGACCGGGGAGATGCCCCTCTCTTGGCGCAGGGCAGTCATCGTCCTGCTGCCTAAGAAGGGCGATCTCCGCCTCCTTAAGAACTGGCGCCCGGTCTCCCTCCTCAGCACTGACTACAAAATCTTCGCCAGGGCGATGTCTGCTCACCTTGGTGCCGTGCTGGACCACATGATCCACCCTGACCAGTCCTACACAGTCCCGGGCCGGACAATCCACGATCACATCCATCTGGTCCGGGACCTCATCCATCATTCCCAGGAGGCTGGTCTGTCGGTCGCCTTCCTATCTCTCGACCAAGAGAAGGCGTTCGACAGGGTGGATCACGACTATCTGCTCGGAACTCTGCGCGCTTTCGGGTTCGGGACACATCCGACTATTGTACGCCGCCGCGGAGTGTCTGGTTAAGGTTAACGGGTCCTTGACAGCGCCCCATCGCTTATGAGAGGGGTGCGCCAGGGATGCCCCATGTCCGGCCAGTTATATGCCATCTGCGTGGAGCCTTTCCTGCGCCTCCTGCGGACGAGGTTGACGGGACTGGCTCTGCAAGGGCCGGGCGTGGAGGTCGTCCTCTCGGCTTACGCCGATGACGTGCTCCTCGCGGTAGAGTATCCCGCTGACCTGCGGAGGATGCGTGAGTGCCAGGAGATTTACTCGGCCGCATCCTCCGCCAGAATCAACTGGGAAAAATGTTGCAGATTCCTGGTGGGTCAGTGGCGGGTGGACTCCCTGCCAGAGGAGCTCAGGCCTTTTGCCTGGAGCACGACCCATCTCCTCTATCTGGGAGTCTACCTTAGCCCCGACGAGGGAGCCTGGCCGGCGAACTGGCAGGAGCTGGAGGCCAAGGTCGCCGCTCACCTAGGGCGCTGGACAGGACTGCTCCGAGTGCTGTCCTACAGGGGTTGAGCGCTAGTCATAAACCAGCTCGTGGCCGCCATGTTGTGGTACCGGCTGGTCACTTTGACCCCTCCCCCTGCGTTTGTCGCCAAGATCCAGAAGAAACTGGTGGACGTCTTCTGGAACAACAGGAAGCACTGGGTCTCTGCCGCGGTCTTGAGTCTCCCGCTTGGGGAGGGCGGTCAGTCGTTGGTGTGCATCAGCGCCCAGCTTGCGACTTTCCACCTTCAGACCCTGCAGAGATACCTTTACATTGAGCCCCCTCCTAGGTGGCGCGCTCTGGCGATGTATTTCTTCCGCCAGCAGCACGGCCTCCACTACAACACGCAGCTCCTTTTTGTGAGTGTGGGCGGCGTCAGGACCGCCCTCCGGGAGCTGCCTGTCTTTCACAAGGAAGTCATCAGGGTCTGGAACAAAGTCCCCACCAAGCGCAGCTCTCCACCGGCTGGAGTGGCGGCCGTCCTGCAGGAGCCACTGCTCGGGAATCCGTACCTCCACGACCGAGGTTTTCGGTGGCGGTCGAACGAGAGGGCTGTGGCTGGTGAGGTGACCAGGGTCAGGGACATGCTCGATGGAGGAGGAGCGGGCTGGATGGCGCCAGACACGCTGGCGTGGCGCCTAAATTCCGCCAACGTCCGCCGCGCGGCCGATGCCATTGAGTCGCTAAAAACAGCTCTGGGCCCCGACTCCATTAGGTGCATCGAGGAGGCTCAAGCACGTGGGGAGATCCCGTCCGAACTGACCCCCGTCCGGACGGAATTCCTCATCGACGCCAAACCCCGGAACCTCCCTCGGGGGCCGGCGCCTCACAACTTGAGCCGTCTCGGGGAAATCCCCTCCGTGCCTTTCAGTTCTGCGCGGAGGGTTTTCCTGTACGGGCTGCTCCTGCACACACTGAACTTTGCTATCCTCGCCTGCCATCCGGACACGCCATGGCGTACCATCTTGCCGTCCGGAGGAGGCGGGGGTCCTCGATGGAGGGCACTCTACGCAGGGGTCCTCCCACTACTTGCCGGGGACTTGGCCTGGAGGGTGGTGCACTGAGCAGTGCCGTGCAATAAATTTTTAAGCCGGTTCACGGACTCCCAGGCCGCCTGCAATTTCTGCGGTCTGGAAGAATCCGTGTTGCATGTTTTTATTGAGTGCACGAGGTTGAAGCCCCTGTTTTGTTATTTAATGGGGCTGCTACTGAAATTCTGGCTGCACTTCAATCCCACACTCCTGATCTTCGGGCACCCTGTGCGGAGGGGAGCGGGTAGGTCCGAGGGCCTCCTCGTAGGAGTGCTCCTGGGCACAGCCAAGGGGGCCATCAGCCAGTCCAGGCAGCGGGCGGTCGAGGGGGTCGTTCAGCCAGACTGCCTGCCTCTCTTCCGCGCATACATCCGGTCCAGGGTGTCCCTGGAGATGGAGCACGCGGTGTCCACCGGTACGCTCGCGGCCTTCCGCAAGAGATGGGCACCGGAGGGACTGGAGTGCATCATCACGCCCGGCAGCCAAATTTTAATTTGATTTTATGTTTTTAAGTTAATTTGTTTTAATTGCCGGTGCTTTTAGTGTCCCCCTCCCTTTTTATATGGGGCACTTGGAGAAACAATATGTTTTTGTGCCAAAAAAAAACCTGGTAAATATTGGTGTTTCCCCCAGAACGGGGGGCACGGTTTAATGTTTTTTGTTTGCTCCTAAAAGAGTTTCATGCACAAGGACCCCCAGGTCCCTCTGCATCGCAGCATGTTATAATTTCTCCCCATTCAAATAATATTCCCTTTTACTGTTTTTTTTCCCTCAAGGTGGATGACCGCACACTTTCCGACATTGTATTCCATCTGCCAAATCTTAGCCCATTCTCTAACCTATCTAAATCTCTTTGCAGCCTCTCTGTGTGCTCTGCACAACCCGCTTTCCCACTAATCTTTGTGTCATCTGCAAATTTTGTTACACTGCACTCTGTCCCCTCTTCCAGGTCATCTATATATATTGTAAACTGTTGTAGTCCCAGCACCGATCCCTGTGGCACACCACTAACCACCGATTTCCAACCCAAAAAGGACCCATTTATCGCGACTCTCTGCTTTCTGTTAGCCAGCCAATTCTCTATCCATGCTAATACATTTCCTCTGACTCCGCGTACCTTTATCTTCTGCAGTAACCTTTTGTGTGGCACCTAATCGAATGCCTTTTTGAAAATCTAAAAACAGCACATCCATCATACACCTGTATCCACCATGCTAGTTATATCCTCAAAGAATTCCAGTAAATTAGTTAAACATGATTTCCCCTTCATGAATCCATGCTGCGTCTGCTTGATTGCACTATTCCAATCTAGATGTTCCGCTCTTTCTTCCTTAATGATAGTTTCAAGCATTTTCCCCACTACAGATGTTAAACTAACCGGCCTATAGTTATCTACCTTTTGTCTGCCCTCTTTTTTAAACAGAGGTGTTACATTAGCTGCTTTCCAATCCGCTGGTACCTCCCCAGAGTCCAGAGAGTTTTGGTGGATTATAACGAATGCATCTGCTATAACTTCCGCCATCTCTTTTAATACCCTGGGATGCATTTCATCAGGACCGGGGGACTTGTCTACCTTGAGTCCCATTAGCCTGTCCAGCACGACCCCCCAAGTGATAGTTATTGTCTCAAGGTCCTCCCTTCCCACATTCCTTTGACCAGCAATTTCTGGCATGGTTTTTGTGTCTTCCAATGTGAAGACCGAAGCAAAATAATTGTTTAAGCTCTCAGCAATTTCCACATTTCCCATTATTAAATCCCCCTTCTCATCTTCTAAGGGACCAACATTTACTTTAGTCACTCTTTTCCGTTTTACATATCTGTAAAAGCTTTTACTATCCGTTTTCATGTTTTGCGCAAGTTTACCTTTGAAATCTATCTTTCCTTTCTTTATTGCTTTCTTAGTCATTCTTGTCAATGAGAATGTCTCGATTGCATTTCAGTTCTTAAATAAAAACAATAAAGGGCTTTTCTTCCATCGTGAGTTGAACACACAGCCACTCAATTAATTATGTTTCTTATTTTGGCCAATGTGAGGGCTGTTTATCTGAAGTAGGGTGTTTGCGGATCTCGGTCCCAAGGCTTGTACAGCCAGCACTCCCAGCTCAGATACAGCATGAGTTAGAAACTGGGTGGAGTTCTCTCATTACAGGATTCCTGAAGGTAACTTCAGCTGAGAGGGAGTAAAGGGTAATTTTAACTCATTGTACCTCTCACACGCACCAGCGAGAGGAGAAAGGGAAACGTGTAATTCATGTAACCCCCACTGCCCCTCCCGCAGGGAGATGGGAAGTGAACCACTATCATTTTAATGCACTAAGTTGCCATCGTACATTCTAACCCATGATCTAAAAATTTTAAACTTGCCATATGAGTATTATATTCTGAAATAACTATTTATTCCACGTAATATTTTTAAATAGGGTTGGGGATGCAACAGTCCCTGTTAATTGTAAACTAACATGTTGAATTCTCATGGGCCATGTCTAAACTGGTGACTGAATCCTCTGCGGGTTTCTCACAGTTGTGTCCCTGATGTTGCTGAAGCCCATCGGTTGAATTGTTGCATTCGTTCGGCTGATGTCACATTGCGCCTCACACAGAACACATTTACACAGAGCGGAGGAGAATACATGTGAAAGTGAGTTTGTGTGTGTTCACATGTAAGTGTTTTGATGATTTTGTATAAGTTTGTCTTTTTGTGTAAGTGCACAATTACACATGAACACACATAGACTTACATATAAAGACATATTAACAACCTGAAACATAATATTATACATAACTAGAATATAATGAAAACCATCATTGTCAAATCCAGTTATTGGTACTCTCTGAAACTTTGAACAAAACAATAATACACGGCAATCGAAACGTACACTAACACAACGGAAACTTATACACTGTTACACAAACATAGACACACATAACAATCCACACACACACTTACACAAAACACACAAACAGACTTACACACAGGTAAATACACACGTCAATCCACACACAGACTTGCACAAAACACACACACACTCGTAAACAAACGCATCAATCCAAATGGAGATTGACACAAAACACACACACGCTTACATGCAAACACACTATTGCACTTATACACACACATCAATCAAAACACACACTTACACGAAACATACACACACAAACACACACAGACTTACACCTAAACATGAACAACATTGAGACATAACCATACACTTACAGGAAAACACACACCTGAACACACTTACACAAGCATGAACATGCCTATAAATCCAAACACAAACTAACACAAAACACACACACACACTTACATGTGAACACAATGTTACACGAAAACTCACACACACTTAAACCTCAACATAAACAACCATTTCGACATAACCACATATATATATTTACACACATGAACAAAGCATCATTTTAAAATTGAGTCATTATTATTTTATCAATTTTTGTTACTGCTGATAAAGCTTAATTTAGAAATAGAAAGATCAAGGCCAAAATTATTAATTAATAACATAAAGGTGTATATTGCATACCAGTTCTTGTCATATTTTTGTAAAGCCAAGCTCAGTAATGAATTCTGTGTGACCATGGTCTGTATAATTGTTCTCAGAGAAGTGATTCCTGCCACAGAGATGGAGGGAGATAGAGATAACATAGAAAGTCAAAGGCAGTAGATAATATGATCTACTGTAAGGCTACAACAGCTGTAAATTTTCACAGCTTTTGAATGGGAGAAAAATGGTATAAAGTAACAGCTCTTCTACTCAGAAGGCAGTGCGAATCAAGCGAACAGGAGATAAGGAGTCGGCACCACGGTCAGCTCGAGAGGACGCTATCGAGAATTAGACTGTGACTATAATTTGTTAAGTATTACTTTTTGTAACAGAATGTAATTTACTTGATAAAACACTGTTTTTACTCACTATACCTGTATTAAAAGTATTTGGTATGATCTGAACAAGAGTCTCCCAGTTTGAATTAAATATATACCCTGGAAATAGCTGAATTGCTACAGTTAGCAAAGCGGCAAAAAGCTGCTCATTGGTTAAAAACTACATCTGGCGACCACGAAGGAACAAAACAAAGAGATATTGAACAAAATGAAATATACTCAATAATCAAGTTAATTGGGAACTCTTGTAATTGTTTCTGTCTATTTGAAAACAAGTTCTTGTGTGTCACCAGCAGATGCAAGGCGGATCGTTTGATCACCGATCAAATCTTGTGTAAGGTTGATTTACGTCAACTGCTAGTGACTGTTATCTTCATTAAGGAAGCTTACTTAAAAATAATTCATTTTCAGATGCCGGAGGAGTGTCTCTTGGAAGAGTATCAGAAAAAGTTAGAAAAAAGATGTGACGAAACGCAAGTGCAGACACTGTTGCTAGATTGCCTAGGGAAGAATCCGAATGTATCCCTTTTGGATATGGTCACTTTTATTGATGAACAGATTAAAGCTAAGAAATGGAAGCTGGGTAAGGCGATGAGTCTAGTCACCTATGCAGCTTCGTACTTCGCAGGACGTCAATCAAAGGTCAAGAAAGAATTAGAGGATAAAATATCAGAACTGGAAAAAAAAATTCGGCTAAGAATGAAGAATTGCAGAAAATAGATTCAGACATTAAACAGAAAATTGTGAATTTGCAGAGTCAATTTGCCTCAGCTACTGCAGTAATGCAACAGCAGACTATCAATGCAATTCACGTAGGGGCTGCAATGTAAACAATTAGGAAATCTTGAGATTTAAAAAGAAGATCTAAGCAGAGAGAATAAACGTCTCACCAAACAATTAGAGGACTCATGGGGAACAATGATGGAGGCTTTGCATCGATCCCTTCAAGGGCTAAATTGTAAGGTTGCAAATAGGAGCTCAGAATTGTGATGAAGGTCTTGAACTTATAATTACTACGTAGGTAACACTTGCTTATGTAGGTACAGCGCAAATGTATAACGCATTGAACTGAATCTGTAACCTCTGTAATACTTAAACAGCCGGTCAGCAGTTTTTTTACATCCCTGAGGAAGAGATAAATAAGCAAGTACAGCCACTCTAACCGTCGGATAGACTGGGGTGGATGGTAAAATGGAACAAAACAATGATGAGAGATGGACTGTTGCATTTACTACTCAGAGCCTGTCGGATAAGAGTTGACAAATCAATGTAACTTCGCTGATATCAATAGACCTATCGATGATTTTGCAGGAGGATAGCTCCTCTCCAAAACCTGTATAAGTTATGCATGAAAACTCTTGTATTTCGGAGGTTCCACGACTGAACCTTCCCTTGCAATTGCTCGTAATAAAAGCCAGTTGATCCTGGGATTTCGTATGTTCACTTCCGTGGTCGTTATACAGTGGGAGAAAGGTGTGGTGTCGATGAACTTTATCAGTTAGTCCACGTCGAAGAAGAGAAGCCTCCTTTTTAACCCCAACATTTGGCGTGATGAACCGGATGCAGACTTTCCGACCTGGATCACGTTACAGCTAAATGGTAGTGAGCATGTTTTTTACCACATGCAGCTGTAGCATTGACGGGGAAGGAGCTAATTTGTATAAAGAATCTGAAGGGGTCAGCTGTAGGACAACTTATAACGAACCACAGATGGCTGAAAACCAAGGGTGGGATAGGTGTATGTCTGAAAAAGAAGGAATGCAACCGCAGGGGGAGTGGACCCCAGCGATCGTTATGGGAAATATAAGGCGTATGTCCTGAAGCATGACGTGGTAATAACACTGTGAAGCTGGTATTGATCGTGTGCGGTGCAAACAAGAAGCATTACAACCTAAACCGTGGGGTGGGACACCAGGATCCTAGGAAAACTGGCCAGTGGGATAAAATGCTCGCTGAGATAAATGGAAAATTAATAAAAGAAAAGAAAAATGTTGGAAATCAAATTGAATTTACAAAGGACAGTTTGTTTTTATCAAAAGATAGAAATGTGACCTTGAAAGCTGCAGAGAAACAAAGATGTTGAGGGAAAGGACTGGAGGAAGATCATCAAAATACAAAACCTAATTTGAAGAAACTAGATTTAAATTGGCTGTGAAAGGGATATTGGTTGAAATATAAAAACTTATGAGTTAAACCCGACAACGCTTTGTGCCGAGAAAGAGAAACAAAGATGTTTAACTATGGACTGGAGTAAGGTCATCAAAAAATGATGAAGTTCAGATTCAAAAGGGGGAAAAGATCTAAGCTATGTGAACTCAGCACAGAAAGAAAAAACTGGAAATTACAGGATTCTTAAAAAGATGGACCGGCACCGAAATTTAGATTTTGTGCCGCGAGAAATAAAACACAAGATTTGCTCAGTGAACGGGACCATAAAAAAACAAAATGTTGGAATGTATATAGCTTGCGTGGAAATTGGATTTCTGTAAACAGAATAGCTATTAAAATGTGTGGTCTCGCTTTAAATCAATGAAAAACTCGTTGGCAAGTATTTGAATTGGATGTGTAGAGTAATTTGAGTTTAATCTAAAATGCTGCCTTTCCTGCTGAGAAGGTTTTATTTTGACAACTTTACTAATAATTTCTGCTATTTTAACGGATTCCTAATTTCTTATCAAGTTTTGAAAGCACAAAGACTTGGGAAAATATTTTCAGATGAATACCCGAAGTCACGTAATGACGTCAGGCCTTCTTACAAACCTGTAAAAGAGTTAACCCTTTCCATTGAAAGCTGTTTTATACTGGACATTATTAATTTGGATTTCTTAATAAAAGAAAAAAGACTCACCTGACAGACAGAAGAAATGTTGGGATATTCAGAATGAAAACAAAACGAAGAAAGCCTATGTAATAATACTCACCTGCTACAGAGGACAGATAGATACTTAAACACATCAAATTCAAGAGTTAGAAGCTAAGATAAATAAGCTGGCAGAGAAAAAGACAGGACCAGATGGATAGTGCAGAGCACAGCCATAGCAACATCACCTATGGTAATAGAGATAATGTACCCCAAGGTGGGTAAGTGCAGTCCACAACCCCAACCTAACAGTCAATCAGAGAGGGATAATGAGTTTGGAGTAGAGGTGGCCCCAGCACCTGATAATGGCTATTTATCAGTGGCACTGATACGCACGACCACCATTCGCTCCAGCGGATGTAGAGCAGCCCACATTACCAAACAGGAGGCGCCCCTCAGCCAACAGGAGACAAATTATATTGAATAAGTTACCACCCGCTAAAGCAAAATAGTAGAGATACAGAACTCTGACAAAATATTGGAGTAGAATACTGTGGCTCAAAAGGCAGGGAAAAGGGTTGGGGAGTACGGGGAACGAAAGTGGATTGAATAGAAAAACCACTCTGGGGCTGATGACCGCAACAGAAATGATGCAGCATTCTTGAAAATGTTTAAGGATGGACGAGGAAAGGCACATCAAAAGATAATTAAGTGAGTATTTAAGATTGGAGATGATTATGATGAAACTTTGGAATGGGCAGAACATATAAAGGGGTTAAAGTTAGAACAAGGGATAAAAGAGCAAAAATAGCAGCAACAGCGTTAGCAACAGAGACGAAGGAGGAAGAGACACACTCCCGCGCAGCTCCACTGATATGTTTAAACTGCAATCAGGAAGGCAACTTCAGTAGGGATTGCCTGCAGAAAAACAGAGGTTACGGCAATTCTAAAGGGAGATGTCAAAATTGTGGTAAACTTGGACATTTGGCCAAAGATTGCTGGAGTTATGAGGAAGGCGCTGGATGGTGAGACCACAAACAGGCAAAGAAGGGAATACTATTAAGCAGGGAAGATCTGATGGACATACTCAGACAGGTACCAGCACCACTGGTACCACTGCCACCAACGCCCCAACCAGAGAGCACCCAAAAACCAACTTAGATTTGCCCTGACCCATAGGACCATCGACATACAAGGAGAGAGTGGGGGATATCAGAAAGCAACCCTAATTGAGATGGTGTTGAGAATTGAGAAGTACAGAGGTAATGCTACCTGCTCAGTTTTGGTGCTGTCAGAATACAGAAGGCAACAAAAAGAAGGCATACAGAAGGAGCGATACATTAAGGGAGATAGGGGTACTGATAGCTCTTCAGCGTAATCGGATAATGTTGGGGGATAAGCACGAAAACCGAATTAAGTTAGAAAACCCGGGACACCAGCAGCAACGAGTGGTAGGAACAACCATAATCCAACCCGAGTGGGATTCAAAGGCTGTATTGGGTAGCGTGTGCCAATTATACCCGACTCTGTGGGCACAATGCAAACAAGATTGTGGATTAGCAGAGATATCACCCATCAAATTTCCTGGACCCGAACACAAAGCTCACCGACAGTAACAATTAACACCAGAAGCTGAGGTAGCGGTCTTCAGATAGTGCAGGAATTAGAGGAGCAAAGTGTATTGAAACATGCAATAGCCTCCATTAATTCATCTGTGTGGCTGATGAAGAAACCCGACAGGTGTTACCGACTGACTATCGATTATACCGCCCTGAATAAGGTGACTTCCGAAGAACACCCAATAGTAGCAAATCCGGCCACAATTTTTCATGGCCTGGATCCAGATCATAAGATATTCACCATGCTGGATATAGTGAATGGAACTTGGACCATTCCCTTAGCCAAAGAGTCTCAAGGAAAATTTGTCTTCACGGTAAAGGGATAACAATTCACATGGGCCAAGGTACCACTGGGATTCAATAACAGCTGGAGCATATTTCATCGAATATTGTCAGGGATTTTGGAACCAGTAGACTTAGGATAAAGAAGGAGCGAAGTAACATATCTGGGATACATAATATCGTAAGGGAAGAGACAGATGCCCGCGGACAGTAAGGAAGCAATTCAATCAATCCCCAGACCAGGAACCGTGAAAGGGGTCAGGCAGGTACTAGGGCTATTAAACTACTGCAGAAATGTTATTCCCGAATATGCCAAGGTGGCCTAACCTATACAGAAACAGGTCAAAGGGTGGGAACCCTCCTAAGAGCCAGTAAACTGGGGCCTGGATCAAGAAACTGCATGTGTGCGGTTAAAACAAAGGCTCACAAGTGCTCCAGCCCTGCGACTACCAGACCAAATAGGCCCTTTCACGTCTACACCTACCATATTAACCATCATTATAACGCGGTGGTGATTCAATTACATGGAAACAGACGTAGACCAGTGGCATATTACTCAGATAAACCGCAAACTGTAGCTGCAGGACTGTCCAGTTGCGTTGCTGCCCTCGACTGTGCGGCTTGGGCCATCAGAGTTAACGAACCAATAATAATGTCAGGATGCATTATTCTACATACCCAGCATACCTTAGTGGAATAACTTAACACTGGAAGGCTAAAAACTGTATTCGATGCACAAATGGCGAGGTGGTAAATAATGCTCTCCCCCCTCCTCTCCCGCCACCACCCGCCCCCCTCCCCACCCACCCAACGGGACGGTAACAATAATAAAAGACGCCTGCAGGGTGCATCATTACAAAGGGAGAGGAGCATCATTATAGCACAACAGAAGATGAGAGAAGTAGTCAGGCAAGTGAAACCCCGCTTGAGGAGGCAGACATGGATCTATATGTAGATGGGTTTCGGCGCTATATCAATGGGACACCACAGACGTGATGGGCCGTGGTAGATCGCAGCGGTCAGGTCAAAGGGGAAGGACGGTTCGAACAGAATCTGTTAGCTCAAGTGGTTGAATTTGTGGTTCTCACTGAGGCTCTGAGGCTTGCGAGGGGAAAAAGAGTAAACATCTATACAGACAGTCGATGCGCTTTCGGAGTAGAGCTTGATTATATGATAGCCTGGAGCAGACGGGGATACACGACCTCAAGAGGAGGAACGATTAAACATGAGGAGATTGGGAAACATCTAGTGGAAGCCTCCTTCCTAACCGAGGAGTATGCGATAATAAAGATCAAAGCACACGTAAAAAATAATGATCAGTATGAACAGGGGAATGCATGGACAGATGAAGCAGCCAAGCGAGTGGCAGGTACACTGGCCGGGGAAGCCCAAGGCGGAGCATGTACAATTGGACCAGAGGAAGTAAACATGCTTGAGGTACAGGGAGAGGCCACTCCGCAGGAACAGGAGGGATGGAAGCAGAGATGGGCCAAACAAGGGACCGACGGGATATGGAAAAAAGAAGGGAATGTGGTGGCCCCGGAATGCATCCAGGGGAGCCTATTAAATTTATACCACGGGTATGTCCATACAGGTAGAAACAACATGATAAGCTCGATGTCCAGATGCTGGTGGTGGAAGGGCATATCTAGAGATATAGAGGACCACTGTAGAAGGTGCGTGATATGCACAAAATACAACCCAGGGCGGAAAGTAAAGATCAGAATGGGACATCAGCCCCGACCGAAGGGACTCTGGGAAAACTTGCAGATAGATTTTACTGGACCATTATCCAGCAACAAGGGGAAGACATACTGCTTAGTTATAATACACCAGTTTATGAAGTGGGTGGAAGCTTTCGCCACTCGGAATTGTTCAGTGGAAAAAATGGCCAGGATCCTAGCAAAAGAAATAATGGCATTACAGCTGAACTCAGATCAAGCTTCACACTTCACAGGGAAGATAATGAAACAGGCCTGCGCCTAGGGATTAAAGTGTGTAATATCCATGCCATCCTGCTTTACGCAGTCACAGACTGTTCCGTCTGGTTCACAGTTGCTTTTACCTTTGATCGATGTGTAGCCATTTGTTGTCAGAATCTCAAAACCAAATACTGCACCGAGAAAACGGCGACTGTGGTTGTAGGAACAGTGAGTGTGCTGTTCTGTTTAAAGAACACTTTCTGGTACTTTATGTATGGAGGTATGTATAAGATTTCCAATAGTCCCTGGTTTTGTTTTGTTCGATTGGAAGTCTATGAGTCAGTATCATGGGCAGTAATTGAATTCCTTCATTATATTATAACACCGTTTATTCCATTTGTTCTGATCCTTCTGCTCAATACTTTAACTGTCAGACATGTTTTAGCGTCGAGCAGAGCCCGCAGGAGACTCAGGGCCCACAGCAGTGGGGAGAGTCCCAGTGACCCAGAGATGGAGAAGCGAAGGAAATCCATCATTTTACTGTTTGTTATATCCAGCAATTTTATCCTCTTATGGGCAGTGTTTCTGTTGTATTCTGTGGTTGAACGATTGTATTCGTTAAAAGTTATTCCTGTATCTCCACCTAAATATGTACAGAAATGGGATTAATGCTTCAGCTCCTGAATTGCTGCACCAACACATGTATTTATGCCGTGACCCAGACGAAATTCAGAGAGGAGTTGAAGAATGTGGTGAAATATCCCTTGTTAAATGCATTAAATAATAAGAATCACACAATGTTTTGGGCGGGTTTTCTGCCCAATCCACTCATCTCTGTGATACACACACAGTGAGGCCTGTTTTCATCTTTCACCGCGCGGATTCAGCGACTAACAAAAATGGTAGAGGAGGGGAAGTCCACGGAGATCAGTCCCGTTGGACTCCTGCAGGTTGTATCCCCGCTAAGACGTCTGTTGCGGTCTGGGACGTGTTTATAAAGCTCCCGACCGCCAGGCTCGTGTCAGATGTGTTTACCCAAAGAGAGTGGCACGGGGAAGGTGGCTCTGTTACTTTTCAGTCCACGGGTGGAAGGGCCGCTCAGTCCCCATCACTCCCAGGTAAAGCTGGGGGGAAATGGCCTGGGACCAAACAACAGCCACGGAGGGAAGGTTTCAAAGGCTCAAAGGTCCTTTTACAGGCACCTTGTGTTTTTCTCCCAGTGGGGTTTAACCTGAGCAGCCCCAGCGCCTGGTGATAGCGACGTATCCTTGTTTCAGATAATCTACCTTTGGGATTAAAGGGTCTCCTGCAGACGGAGTATATCCCAGTGACATTCACCACTGTAACGTTCCTTTGTAAGTTTGCCTGAACAATGCGGTGATCTGCAGGATGAAGTGTTCCCCGCACACACTCGACACACATTAAACTCAGCTCCTCCTCACTCTCTGTAAAACCTCCGTGCTAAACATAGCCCATAATATGCAGTGTTCAGGGAGGGTGGTAACGAGCTTTGTTGCTCAGTATTGCAGTATGTGTGATGTAATAAAGCGGGGAAACTCGCATGACACTTTGCCTGAGTATTGTGACATCACAGACCTGCCCTTCTGACCACGCCCTGGTCTGTGGTTGACCCCGAATCGCATTTCAGACATCCCTTCTCCTTCACATCTCACTTTACATAGAGTTACTTAAAGTCTGCCGCACAGAAATAGGCCATTCGGTGCTCACGGCTGCAAACTGGTCTGAGGCGGTTCCCCTGAGGTTTCGCTGGGGGTGCTGGGAGTTAGCAGCGCGTCTGCCCGTGGACTGCAAATTTACAGAGCGAACGTCCCCACCCCGACCCTTTCGGCCCAGCAGATCATGTCAGAGCTTACTCTATCACCACATCCTGATCTTACACGGAGTGCACAAAGAGAGTGCTAAACTTGGGAACGTAGAGAAAGTGAGATTCAGTGGTAAGTCCGGGGTGAGTCTGGCTGAGTATTAGCTGTAAAAAGGGACATTTAGATTAACGTTTTGAATTTAACTTAGAACTTTAAATACAGAAGTAAGCAGAAACTGCCTGTTAGTGGCAGTTAACTATCAGTCAGCTGTAAGTGTTAGTCTTAAATATGTGCTAATTACTGCGAGCAATGGGCATGGAGCTGAGACAGCACTTGTAACTTGTGTGTGGCTCCAAAGGTATAAAACTAAACACTAACTGCTGATTCACAGTGTGTTCTGCACAGTGATATTAAACGGAATTTGGTGAGAGTTGGAATG
The DNA here is from genome assembly GCF_044704955.1 of Pristiophorus japonicus. Classification (NCBI taxonomy): domain Eukaryota; kingdom Metazoa; phylum Chordata; class Chondrichthyes; family Pristiophoridae; genus Pristiophorus; species Pristiophorus japonicus. Next base: position 58,819,795 of record NC_091999.1, read on the forward strand.
GGAACAGTGGTTGAAGGAGGTGCTGCTTTGGCCTCCAAAATACAGCAGGCAGATGAACTTTTGGTGAGTATTAACTTTTTTCTCGAAGCTTGGTCCACACTAAGACCTGGGAGCAATAACAATACTTTATTAAATTAATAATTTAACCATAATTAATAATTAATTAATATAATTATAAATAACCATTTGAATAAAAACTAAGTAATTTAATTAATTCAGTGTGTAAATCAGCAAATACATTTATAAAAAATAATTAAAGATGGCAGGGCAGGCAATGAGTCGAGACTGTAATGTGTGTGAGTTTGTGGACATCAAATCTGTCCCACATTCCCACATCTGCAGAAAATGTCTCTGCTTTATTCACTCTGGCTCAGGGTAATTGGGCTGGAGTGAGAGTTCGACACACTCTGAAGCACACAGGATAAGTGATTTAATCCAGAAAACAGTCACATCCCTCAGAAAAGCGCAGGTTCAGTAAAGTCCGTGGCTGATTGGGTGCCGTGTAGCGAGATCAGAGGAGAGGCTGAGAATGAAATACTGCTCCTGCCCAACGATAAGGACACTGATTGCACGGAGGACATCCACATTACATACCAAGGTACGTGGCTCAGAAGGTTGTCCACAGGTAGAGATAGGAAGAAATATTAAACAATTACTTTGCATCAGTATTTATCAGGGAGTCAACACAGGTGGACATGACATTGGTTGATATTAGAAATGAAATAACTGCATTTAAAATAACAAGAGAAAATATTAGAAAACTAATCAAACCGAAAATGGATAAAATGCCAGCTTCGGACAAAGTACATCGAGGGAAGAGATAGCAGAGGCATTAATAAACATATTTAATATTTCGTTAGAGTAAAGTGCAGTGCCGGAGGATTGGCAGATACCTAATATAATACCTATTTTTAAGAAGTGAGGTAAAACGTGTCTGAGGAACTATAGTCCAGTCAACTTAACGTCGTTGGGAGGAAAAATAATGGATTCCCTACTAAAGGAGAAAGTGGAAGAACAACTAGAAAGCAAAAATGAATAGTCAGCATGGATAAGAAAAGGGAAAGTCTTGAATTGACCAAATTCTTTGAATTTTTCGAAGAAGTAACAGATAGCGTAAACTAACGTAATGTAGTAGATGTAATTTATCTAGATTTCCAAAGGCCTTCGATAAGATACGCCATAATAAACTGAAAGGGCAGATCACAAATTGTAATTACAATTAATAATAATAATTGTGATGTTTTAAAATGGAGTTAGCAGATTTTTAAAATAGATCCCACAGCCTGTTTTTCAGTCTGTGGGAAGCATGTGTGGGATGTCTTCCGCAGAGGATCAGATGTTCCAATGCATAGACCAAAGGCCTTGAGAGCTGGGCACAGACACAGATAACATAGAATTTGAATTCAATAATAAGATACAAGTTAAATAAAAAAGAATCATAACAACACGTATCCTGAATTACTAATTAAAGCATATAGAGGCCAGATTGGAGGAAGCAACCTACCAGATAATCATGTATTAATCAATCAGCACATATTAATTGTAACTTGCGTAATTACATAATGCTATAATCTAAAACTGTATAAAATAAGATGTCTCTAGCAGTTTCTCTGAGCATTCATTCAAGGGTAGCACACCTGCCAGCTTGTATCTTTTATTAAAAAAACTGCATTTACTTTAAGGCTAACGGACTCTGAATGGTGGTTTGAAGTTAACTCTAACAACGTGGTGCAGTCAGCAGGATCTACTGGACGGGCAGATTATACTCAAAAAGCCAAACCAACCGAATAACGAGTGAGTAGAGAATTACCTTGAGAAATTCCCCTCGCAAAGTAACCAGAGATCCAACGAATCTGAGGTAGAGTCCATGCAGCCAGTAAATCCAGTTGAGGGGTGCGTCACGACACTGTAAATAAATACTGTAAGTGTCGGGACAATAAGTACGTATACGGGATATCGGGGAAAAAGCCTCAGTGTAAATAGTTCCGCATAAGTAAAGGCGGAAAAACAGCACTAGGTAAAAAGCCTTGGTTTAAAAAGTTCTGCTTAAGTAAAGATGGTAAAACGGGAACTGGGGAAAAAGCCCCAATGTATGAAATGGCAAAGGAATCTGTCAAGGCCCTTGAAGGGCTGAAGTATAAACTACCAGAAGAGTTTCTGAAAGATAAATCTGAAAAGGTCATGAAGATGATTAAGGCAGGATATGATGAAGGGAAAAAGATAATTTTAACAGCCGGAAAGATGAATAGAAAGATACCCGAAGGTGAGATGGACAGAGAAAGTGACAAAAGACAACAGGATGTAAGTATAAAAATAGATATAGATGACAGAAGAGAATGGACAGAGGAATTTGGCCCAAATTTGTTACCCCCACTAACAGGGTTATGATTAGGACCTGAGGAAAATAAAGTATTGATTGGGGGCCAGAAGGCTCGCTTAGTAGATATTTTTCGGAAGTCCATAACAAAAACTGTTAGTGACTATCTTAAGTGAAGTATGGATACAAAAATAGAGCCGGCCAAACAATAAGCTTTGTTGAATGAAAAGAGATTTTTGTGAAGGTCTGTCTTTGAATGAAAGTGCTTGTGTGATATTTGACAGCGGAATATTTGATGTGGAAATTAATGAATGTTTCAGGTGTCTGAAAGCCTGCTTCAGAAAGTGGTAGAGCTGTCTGTTGTTATGGCCCCACCCACTTTTTCAGTCAGAGTGAATTTTTTTTAACCCTTTGCAGTGTTGTCCAGTATGAAGGAAGTTGTAATTAAGTTTGAACATAGAATTGAATTACATTTTAATTTAGAAACCCAGATGTGGATTTATTCAGATGATATGTTATGGAGCTAGAAAATGCACAAAGGATAGATTTGTTGAGCAAAAGATAAAAAATGTGTGGTCCCGATGGTTTTAAAAAAAAAATTTCGACACGCTCACTTGTCAAAGAAAACATGTAATCATTGATTACATTTGTTTGAAAGACAAAACATTTAGTCTAGGAATGAGATAAAGAACGGAGAAGGGAAATTGTAAGCCTTAAAAAAAGAATCCTGCGTGGGTGTCTCAAGGCTGCGGACTTGGGAAGTACGCCCCCATATTTCTTTGTGTTAAATCGTGATGCGAAAGCTTCGAGCTCAGTAAAACGATTTTTAAATAAAAGATTGACATATTTGATTTGGGATTTTGAGATATTTCTGGTGATTCTCCTTGATAAACATTTTGGTTGTATTGGAAAATCTTGGGTTTGAAAGACTTTTAATAAAAGTAAACATACTGCGTCAGAAGCTGAAGCTTAAAAAGATTAAATTTATGAGATACTGTATCACAAAATTGAAGTTACAGCGCAAAAGATTAGAGTTTTTGATGTTCAGCTTCTAAAAACAGAAGTTAGGCACATAATATAAAACAAGTACTTTGCATTCTGTGATCTGTGAATCACTATAAGCATAAATGATAAGTCTGATTAAAAAACAGAATTACCATATTTAACATTTCATAATCCAACGTGATCTTATCAAAACGTATAAGATTATGAGGGGGTTTGATAATGTAGATGCAGAGAGGATGTTTCCACTGATAATGGGGAGTCTAGAATTAGAGTGCATGATCTTAGAATAAGGGGCCGCCCATTAAAATCAGAGATGAGAAATTTCTTCTCTCAGAGGGTTGTAAATCTATGGACTTCACTGCTTCAGAGAACTGTGGAAGCTGAGCCATTGAATAAATTTAAGACAGAAATGGACAATTTCTTAAACGATATGGGGATATGGAGGCATGGGGAGCGGGCGGGGAAGTGGAGCTGAGTCCATGATCAGATCAGCCATGATCTTATTGAATGGCGGAGCAGGCTCGAGGGGCCGTATGGCCTACTCCTGCTGCTATTTTTTATGTTCTTATGTTCAGGTATAGAGGTTATTAAAATCATCAGAAACAAACAAGAGCTGCCAGAATGAACATGGTTCTGTGCCCAATGCAATCACAGTAAATCGTGTTCTAGTCACAAATGCATTCTTTCTCCTCAGCCTATTTAAAACTAAGATGAGGAGGAATTTTTTCTCTCGGAGGGTTGTAAATCTCTGGAATTCTCGGCAGCAGAGAGCAGTGGTCTGGGTCATTGAATATATTTAAGGCGGAGATTGCCAGATTTTTGAGCGATAAGGGAGTAAAGGGTTCTGGGGAGCGGGCAGGGAATGGAGCTGAGCCTATGATCAGACCAGCCATGACCTTATTGAATGGGCCAAAAAAAAACCTTATAAATGTTGGTGTTTGCCCCAGATCGGGGGGCACGGTTTAATGTTTTTTGTTTGCTCCTAAAAGAGTTTCATGCACAAGGACCCCCAGGTCCCTCTGCATCGCAGCATGTTATAATTTCTCCCCATTCAAATAATATTCCCTTTTACTGTTTTTTTTCCCTCAAGGTGGATGACCTCACACTTTCCGACATTGTATTCCATCTGCCAAATCTTAGCCCATTCTCTAACCTATCTAAATCTCTTTGCAGCCTCTCTGTGTCCTCTGCACAACCCGCTTTCCCACTAATCTTTGTGTCATCTGCAAATTTTGTTACACTACACTCTGTCCCCTTTTCCAGGTCATCTATATATATTGTAAACAGTTGTAGTCCCAGCACCGATCCCAGTGGCACACCAGTAACCACCGATTTCCAACCCAAAAAGGACCCATTTATCGTGACACTCTGCTTTCTGTTAGCCAGCCAATTCTCTATCCATGCTAATACATTTCCTCTGACTCCGCGTCCCTTTATCTTTTGCAGTAACCTTTTGTGTGGCACCTAATCGAATGCCTGTTGAAAATCTAAATACAGCACATCAATCGGTACACCTGTATCCACCATGCTCGTTATATCCTCAAAGAATTCCAGTAAATTAGTTAAACATGATTTCCCCGTCATGAATCCATGCTGCGTCTGCTTGATTGCACTATTCCACTCTCGATGTCCCGCTCTTTCTTCATTAATGATAGTTTCAAGCATTTTCCCCACTACAGATGTTAAATTAACTGGCCCATAGTTACCTGCCTTTTGTCTGCCCTCTTTTTTAAACAGAGGTGTTACATTAGCTGCTTTCCCATCCGCTGGTTCCTCCCCAGAGTCCAGAGAGTTTTGGTGGATTTTAATGAATGCATCTGCTATAACTTCCGCCATCTCTTTTAATCCCTGGGATGCATTTCATCAGGTCCGTGGGACTTTTCTACCTTGAGTCCCATTAGCCTGTCCTGCACTACCCCCATAGTGATAGTGATTGTCTCAAGGTCCTCCCTTCCCACATTCCTTTGACCAGCAATTTCTGGCATGGTTTTTGTGTCTTCCACTGTGAAGACCGAAGTAAAATAATTGTTTAAGCTCTCAGTAATTTCCACATTTCCCATTATTAAATCCCCTTCTCATCTTCTAAGGGACCAACATTTACTTTAGTCACTCTTTTCCGTTTTACATATCTGTAAAAGCTTTTACTATCTGTTTTCATGTTTTGCGCAAGTTTACCTTTGAAATCTATCTTTCCTTTCTTTATTGCTTTCTTAGTCATTCTTGTCAATGAGTATGTCTCGATTGCATTTCAGTTCTTAAATAAAAAACAAGAAAGGGCTTTTCTTCCAATCGTGAGTTGAACACACAGCCACTCAATTAATTATGTTTCCTATTTTGACCAATGTGAGGGCTTTTTATCTGAAGTAGGGTGTTTGCGAATCTCGGTCCCAAGGCTTGTACAGCCAGCGCTCCCAGCTCAGATACAGCATGAGTTAGAAACTGGGTGGAGTTCCCTCATTACAGGATTCCTGAAGGTAACTTCAGCTGAGAGGGAGTAAAGTGTAATTTTAACTCATTGTACCTCTCACACGCACCAGCGAGAGGAGAAAGGGAAACGTGTAATTCATTTAACCCCCACTGCCCCTCCCACAGGGAGATGGCAAGTGAACCACTCTCTTTTAAATGCACTAAGTTGCCATCGTACATTCTAACCCATGATCTAAAAATTTTAAACTTGCCATATGAGTATTATATTCTGAAATAACTATTTATTCCACGTAATATTTTTAAATAGGGTTGGGGATGCAACAGTCCCTGTTAATTGTAAACTAACATGTTGAATTCTCATGGGCCATGTCTAAACTGGTGACTGAATCCTCTGCGGGTTTCTCACAGTTGTGTCCCTGATGTTGCTGAAGCCCATCGGTTGAATTGTTGCATTCGTTCGGCTGATGTCACATTGCGCCTCACACAGAACACATTTACACAGAGCGGAGGAGAATACATGTGAAAGTGAGTTTGTGTGTGTTCACATGTAAGTGTTTTGATGATTTTGTATAAGTTTGTCTTTTTGTGTAAGTGCACAATTACACATGAACACACATAGACTTACATATAAAGACATATTAACAACCTGAAACATAATATTATACATAACTAGAATATAATGAAAACCATCATTGTCAAATCCAGCTATTGGTACTCTCTGAAACTTTGAACAAAACAATAATACACGTCAATCGAAACGTACACTAACACAACGGAAACTTATACAGTTACACAAACATAGACACACATATCAATCCAGACACACACTTACACAAAACACACTTACACACATTTACACACATATCAACACATACATCAATCCACACACACATTTACACAAAGCACACACACACTTACACACACATAAACACACACATCAATCCACACACACACACTTACACAAAACATATTTATACACACTTACACACACATAAACACACACATCTATCCACACACACACTTGCAAAAACACACTTACACACACATAAACACACACAGCAATCCACACAAACACTTACACAAAACACACAAACAGACTTACACACAGGTAAATACACAAGTCAATCCACACACAGACTTGCACAAAACACACACACACTCGTAAACAAACGCATCAATCCAAATGGAGATTTACACAAAACACACACACGCTTACATGCAAACACACTATTGCACTTATACACACACATCAATCAAAACACACACTTACACGAAACATACACACACAAACACACACAGAATTACACCTAAACATGAACAACATTGCGACATAACCATACACTTACATGAAGACACACACCTTAACACGCTTACACAAGCATGAACATGCCTATAAATCCAAACACAAACTAACACAAAACACACACACACACTTACATGTGAAAACTCACACACACTTAAACCTCAACATAAACAAACATGTCGACATAACCACATATATACATTTACACACATGAACAAAGCATCATTTTAAAATTGAGTCATTATTATTTTATCAATTTTTGTAACTGCTGATAAAGCTTAATTTAGAAATAGAAAGATCAAGGCCAAAATTATTAATTAATAACATAAAGGTGTACATTGCATACCAGTTCTTGTCATATTTTTGTAAAGCCAAGCTCAGTAATGAATTCTGTGTGACCATGGTCTGTATAATTGTTCTCAGAGAAGTGATTCCTGCCACAGAGAGGGAGGGAGATAGAGATAACATAGAAAGTCAAAGGCAGTAGATAATATGATCTACTGTAAGGCTACAACAGCTGTAAATTTTCACAGCTTTTGAATGGGAGAAAAATGGTATAAAGTAACAGCTCTTCTACTCAGAAGGCAGTGCGAATCAAGCGAACAGGAGATGAGGAGTCGGCTCCACGGTCAGCTCGAGAGGACGCTATCGAGAATTAGACTGTGACTATAATTTGTTAAGTATTACTTTTTGTAACAGAATGTAATTTACTTGATAAAACACTGTTTTTACTCACTATACCTGTATTAAAAGTATTTGGTATGATCTGAACAAGATTCTCCCAGTTTCAATTAAGTATATACCCTGGAAATAGCTGAATTTCTACAGTTAGCAAAGCGGCAAAAAGCTGCTCATTGGTTAAAAACTACATCTGGCGACCACGAAGGAACAAAACAAAACGATATTAAACAAAATGAAATATACTCAATAATCAAGTTAATTGGGAACTCTTGTAATTTTTTCTGTCTATTTGAAAACAAGTTCTTGTGTGTCACCAGCAGATGCAAGGCGGATCGTTTGATCACCGATCAAATCTTGTGTAAGGTTGATTTACGTCAACTGCTAGTGACTGTTATCTTCATTAAGGAAGCTTACTTAAAAATAATTAATTTTCAGATGCCGGAGGAGTGTCTCTTGGAAGAGTATCAGAAAAAGTTAGAAAAAAGATGTGACGAAACGCAAGTGCAGACACTGTTGCTAAATTGCCTAGGGAAGAATCCGCATGTATCTCTTAAGGATATGGTCACTTTTATTGATGAACAGATTAAAGCTAAGAAATGGAAGCTGGGTAAGGCGATGAGTCTAGTCACCTGTGCAGCTTCGTACTTCGCAGGACGTCAATCAAAGGTCAAGAAAAAATTAGAGGATAAAATATCAGAACTGGAAAAAAAATTCGGCTAAGAATGAAGAATTGCAGAAAATAGATTCAGACATTAAACAGAAAATTGTGAATTTGCAGAGTCAATTTGCCTCAGCTACTGCAGTAATGCAACAGCAGAGTATCAATGCAATTCACGTAGGGGCTGCAATGTAAACAATTAGGAAATCTTGAGATTTAAAAAGAAGATCAAAGCAGAGAGAATAAACGTCTCACCAAACAATTAGAGGACTCATGGGGAACAATGATGGAGGCTTTGCATCGACCCCTTCAAGGGATAAATTATAAGGTTGCAAATAGGTGCTCAGAATTATGATGAATTTCTTGAACTTATAATTGCTATGTAGGTAACACTTGCTTATGTAGGTACAGCGCAAATGTATAACGCATTGAACTGAATCCGTAACCTCTGTAATACTTAAACAGCTAGTCAGCAGTTTTTTTACGTCCCTGAGGAAGAGATAAATAAGCAAGTACAGCCACTCTAACCGTCGGATAGACTGGGGTAGAGGGAAAAATGGAACAAAACAATGATGAGAGATGGACTGTTGCATTTACCACTCAGAGCCCGTCGGATAAGAGTCGACAAATCAATATATCTCCGCTGATATCAATAGACCTATCGATGATTTTGCAGGACGATAGCTCCTCTCCAAAACCTGTATAAGTTATGCTTGAAAACTCTTGTATTTCGGAGGTTCCACGACTGAACCTTCCCTTGCAATTGCTCGTAATAAAAGCCAGCCGATTCTGGGATTTTGTGTGTTCACTTCCGTGGTCGTTATACAGTGGGAGAAAGGTGAGGTGTCGATGAACTATATCAGTTAGTCCACGTCGAAGAAGAGAAGCCTCCTTTTTAACCCCAACATTTGGCGTCATGAACCGGATGCAGACCTTCCGACCTGGATCACGTGACAGCTAAATGGTAGTGAGCATGTTTTTTAACACATGCAGCTGTAGCATTGACGGGGAAGTAGCTAATTTGTATAAAGAATTAGAAGGGGTCAGCTGTAGGTCAACTTATAACGAACCACAGATGGCTGAAGACCAAGGGTGGGATAGGTGTATGCCTGAGAAAGAAGGAATGCAACCGCATGGGGAGTGGACCCCAGCGATCGTTATGGGAAATGTAAGGCGTATGTCCTGAAGCATGACGTGGTAATAACACAGTGAAGCTGGTATTGATCGTGTGCGGTGCAAACAAGAAGGAATACAACCTAAACCGTGGGGTGGGACCCCAGGATCCTAGGAAAACTGGCCAGTGGGATAAAATGCTCGCTGAGATAAATGGAAAATTAATAAAAGAAAAGAAAAATGTTGGATATCAAATTGAATTTACAAAGGACAGTTTGTTTTTATCAAAAGATAGAAATGTGACCTTGAAAGCTGCAGAGAAACAAAGATGTTGAGCAAAATGGACTGGAGGAAGAACCTCAAAATACTAAACCTAATTTGAAGAAACGAGATTTAAATTGGCTGTGAAAAGGATATTGGTTGAAATATAAAAACTTATGAGTTAAACCCGACAACGCTTTGTGCCGAGGAAGAGAAACAAAGATGTTTTAACTATGGACTGGAGTAAGGTCATCAAAAAATGATTAAGTTCAGATTCAAAAGGGGGAAAAGATCTCAGCTATGTGAACTCAGCACAGAAAGAAAAAACTGGGAATTACAGGATCCTTAAAAAGATGGACCAGCACCGAAGTTTAGATTTTGTGCCGAGAGAAATAAAACACAAGATTTACACAGTGAACGGGACCATAAAAAAACAAAATGCTGGAATGTATATAGCTTGCGTGGAAATTGGATTTCTGTAAACAAAATGGCTATTAAAATGTGTGGTCTCGCTTTAAATCAATGAAAAACTCGTTGGCACGTATTTGAATTGGGTGTGTAGAGAAATTGGAGTTTAATCTAAAATGCTGCCTTTCCCGCTGAAAAGGTTTTATTTTGACATCTTTACCAATAATTTCTGCTATTTTAACGGATTCCTAATTTCTTATCAAGTTTTGAAAGCACAAAGACTTGGGGAAATATTTTCAGATGGATACCCGAAGTCACGTAATGACGCCATACCTTCTTACAAACCTGTAGTGGAGTTAACCCTTTCCATTGAAAGATGTTTTATACTGGACATTATTAGTTTGGATTTCTTAATAAAAGAAAAAAGACTCACCTGACAGACAGAAGAAATGTGGGGATATTCAGAATGAAAACAAAACGAAGAAAGCCTATGTAATAAGGCATGTTGGCCTTCATAGCGAGGCGATTTGAGTACAGGGGCAGGGAGGTGTTGTTAGAATTGTACAGGGCCTTGGTGAGGCCACAACTGGAGTATTGTGTACAGTTTTGGTCTCCTAACCTGAGGAAGGACATTCTTGCTATTGAGGGAGTGCAGCGAATGTTCACCACACTGATTCCCGGGATGGCGGGACTGACCTATCAAGAAAGACTGGATCAACTGAGCTTGTATTCACTGGAGTTCAGAAGAATGAGAGGGGACCTCATAGAAACGTTTAAAATTCTGACGGGGTTAGACAGGTTAGATGCAGGAAGAATGTTCCCAATGTTGGTGAAGTCCAGAACCAGGGGACACAGTCTAAGGATAAGGGGGAAGCCATTTAGGACCGAGATGAGGAGGAATTTCTTCACCCAGAGAGTGGTGAACCTGTGGAATTCTCTACCACAAAAAGTTGTTGAGGCCAATTCACTAAATATATTCAAAAAGGAGTTGGATGAAGTCCTTACTACTAGGGGAATCAAGGGGTATGGTGAGAAATCAGGAATGGGGTACTGAAGTTGCATGTTCAGCCATGAACTCATTGAATGGCGGTGAAGGCTAGAAGGGCCGAATGGCCTACTCCTGCACCTATTTTCTATGTTTCTATGTTTCTATGTTTCTATGTTTACTCACCTGCTACAGAGGACAGATAGATACTTAAACACATCAAATTCAAGGGTTAGAAGCTAAGATAAATAAGCTGGCAGAGAAAAAGACAGGACCGGATGGATAGTGCAGAGAACAGCCATAGCACCATCACCTACGGTAATAGAGATAATGTACCCCAAGGTGGGTAAGTGCAGTCCACAACCCCAACCTAACAGTCAACCAGAGAGGGATAATGAGTTTGGAGTAGAGGTGGCCCCAGCACCTGATAATGGCTATTTATCAGTGGCACTGATACGCACGACCACCATTCGCTCCAGCGGATGTAGAGCAGCCCACATTACCATACAGGAGGTGCCCCTCAGCCCACAGGAGACAAATTCTATTGAATAAGTTACCACGTGTTAAAGCAAAATAGTAGAGATACAGAACTCTGACAAAAGACTGGAGTAGAATACTGTGACTCAAAAGGCAGGGAAAAGGGTTGGGGAGTACGGGGAACGAAAGTGGATTGAATACAAAAGCCACTCTGGGGCTGATGACCGCAACAGAAATGATGCAACATTCTTGAAAATGATTAAGGATGGACTAGGAAAGGCACATCAACAGATAATTAAGTGAGTATTTAAGTTAGGAGATGATTATGATGAAACTTTTGAATGGGCAGAACATGTAGAGGGGTTAAAGTTAGAACAAGGGATAAAAGAGTAAAAATAGCAGCAACAGCGTTAGCAGCAGAGACGAAGGAGGAAGAGACAGACTCCCGCGCAGCTCCACTGATATGTTTAAACTGCAATCAGGAAGGCAACTTCAGTAGGGATTGCCTGCAGAAAAGCAGACATTACGGCAATTCTAAAGGGAAATGTCAAAATTGTGGTAAACTTGGACATTTGGCCAAAGATTACTGGAGTTATGAGGAAGGCGCTGGATGGCGAGACCACAAACAGGCAAAGAAGGGAATACCATTAAGCAGGGAAGATCTGATGGACATGCTCAGACAGGTACCAGCACCTCTGGTACCACTGCCACCACCGCCCCAACCAGAGAACACCCAATAACCAACTTAGATTTGCCCCTGACCCATAGGACCATCAACATACAAGGAGAGAGTGGGGGATATCAGAAAACAACCCTAAGTGAGATGGTTTTGTCGAAGTACAGGGGTCATGCTACCTGCTCAGTTTTGGTGCTGTCATAATACAGAAGGCAACATAAAGAAGGCATACAGAAGGCAGCGATACATTACGGGAGATAGGGGTACTGATAGCTCTTCAGCGTAATCGGATAATTTTGGGGGATAAGCACGAAAACCGAATTAAGTTCGAAAACCCGGGACACCAGCAGCAACGAGTGGTAGGAACAACCATAATCCAACCCGAGTGGGAAACAAAGGGTGTATGGGGTAGCGTGTGCCAATTATACCCGACTCTGTGGGCACAATGCAAACAAGATTATGGATTAGCAGAGATATCACCCATCAGAATTCCTGGACCCTAACACAAAGCTCACCGACAGTTCCAATTAACACCCGAAGCTGAGGTAGTGGTCTGTCAGATAGTGCATGAATTAGAGGAGCAAAGTATATTGAAACATGTAATAGCCTCCATTAATTCACCTGTGTGGCTGATGAAGAAACCCGACAGGTCTTACCGATTGACTATCGATTATACCACCCTGAATAAGGTGACTTCCGGAGAACACCTAATAGTGGCAAGTCCAGCCACAATTTTTAATGGCCTGGATCCAGATCACAAGATATTCACCATGCTGGATATAGTGAATGGAACTTGGACCAGTCCCTTAGCCAAAGAGTCTCAAGGAAAATTTGTCTTCACGGTAAATGGATAACAAAACACATGGGCGAAGGAACCACTGGGATTCAATAACAGCTGGAGCATATTTCATCGAATATTTTCAATGGATTTTGGAACCAGTAGACTTAGGAGAAAGAAGGAGCGAAGTAACATATCTGGGATACATAATATCGTAAGGGAAGAGACAGATGCCCGAGGACAGTAAGGAAGCAATTCAATCAATCCCCAGACCAGGAACCGTGAAAGGGGTCAGGCAGGTACTAGGGCTATTCAACTACTGCAGAAATGTTATTCCCGAATATGCCAAGGTGGCCTAACCTATACAGAAATAGGTCAAAGTGTGGAAACCCTCCTAAGAGCCAGTAAACTGGGGCCTAGATCAAGAAACTGCATGTGTGCGGTTAAAACAAACTCTCACAAGTGCTCCAGCCCTGGGACTACCAGACCAGAATAGGCCCTTTCACGTCTATACCTACCATATTAACCATCATTATAACGCGGTGGTGATTCAATTACATGGAGACAGGCATAGACCGTGGCACATTACTCAGATAAAACGCAACCTGTAGCTGCAGGACTGTCCAGGTGCGTTGCTGCCCTCGAATGTGCGGCTTGGGCCATCAGAGTTAACGAACCAATAATAATGTCAGGGTGCATTATTCTACAAACCCAGCGTACCTTAGTAGAATTACTTAACACTGGAAGGCTAAAAATGTATTCGATGCACAAATGGCGAGGTGGTAAATAATGCTCTCCCCCCTCCTCTCCCGCCACCCCCCACCCCGCTCCCCACACCACTCAACGGGACGGTAACAATAATAAAAGACGCCTGCAGGGTGGATCATTACAGAGGGAGAGGAGCATCATTATAGCACAACAGAAGATGAGGGAAGTAGTCAGGCAAGTGAAACCCTGCTTGAGGAGGCAGACATGGATCTATATGTCGATGAGTTTCGGCGCTATATCAATGGGACACCATAGACGGAATGGGTCGTGGTAGATCGCAGCGGTCAGGTCAAAGGGGAAGGACGGTTAGAAGAGAATCTATCAGCTCAAGTGGTTGAATTAGTGGTTCTCACTGAGGCTCTAAGGCTTGCGAGGGGAAAATGAGTAAATATCTATACAGACAGTCGATATGCTTTCGGAGTAGAGCATGATTATATGATAGCTTGGAGCAGACGGTGATACACGACCTCAGGAGGAGGACCGATTAAACATGAAGAGATTGGGAAACATCTAGTGGAAGCCTCCTTCCTACCCCAGGAGTGTGCGATAATAAAGATCAAAGCACGCGTAAAAAATAATGATCAGTATGAATAGGGGAATGCATGGACAGATGAAGCAGCCAAGCGAGTGGCAGGTACACTGGCCGGGGAAGCCCAAGGCAGAGCATGTACAATTGGGCCTGAGGAAGTAAATATGCTTGAGGTACAGGGAGAGGCCACTCCGCAGGAACAGGAGGAGTGGAAGCAGAGATGGGCCAAACAAGGGACCAACGGGATATGGAGAAAAGATGGGAATGTGGTGGCCCCGGAATGCATCCAGGGGAGCCTATTAAATTTATACCACGGGTATGTGCATACAGGTAGAACCAACATGATAAGCTTGATGTCCAGATGCTGGTGGTGGAAGGGAATATCCAGAGATATCGAGGACCTCTGCAGAAGGTGCATGATATGCGCAAAATACAACCCAGGGGGGAAAGTAAAGGTCAGAATGGGACATCAGCCCCGACCGAAGGGACTCTGGGAAAATTTGCAGGTAGATTTTACTGGACCATTATCCAGCAACAAGGGGAAAACATACTGCTTAGTTATAATAGACACGTTTATGAAGTGGGTAGAAACATAAAAACATAGAAACATAGAAAATAGGTGCAGGAGTAGGCCATTCGGCCCTTCTAGCCTGCACCGCCATTCAATGAGTTCATGGCTGAACATTCAACTTCAGTACCCTATTCCTGCTTTCTCGCCATACCCCTTGATCCCCCTAGCAGTAAGGACCTCATCTAACTCCTTTTTGAATATATTTAGTGAATTGGCCTCAACAACTTTCTGTGGTAGAGAATTCCACAGGTTCACCACTCGCTGGGTGAAGAAGTTCTTCCGCATCTCGGTCCTAAATGGCTTACCCCTTATCCTTAGACTGTGACCCCTGGTTCTGGACTTCCCCAACATTGGGAACATTCTTCCTGCATCTAACCTGTCTAACCCCGTCAGAATTTTATATGTTTCTATGAGGTCCCCTCTCATTCTTCTGAACTCCAGTGAATACAAGCCCAGTTGATCCAGTCTTTCTTGATAGGTCAGTCCCGCCATCCCGGGAATCAGTCTGGTGAACCTTCGCTGCACTCCCTCAATAGCAAGAATGTCCTTCCTCAGGTTAGGAGACCAAAACTGTACACAATACTCCAGGTGTGGCCTCACCAATGCCCTGTACAACTGTAGCAACACCTCCCTGCCCCTGTACTCAAATCCCCTTGCTATGAAGGCCAACATGCCATTTGCTTTCTTAACCGCCTGCTGCACCTGCATGCCAACCTTCAATGACTGATGTACCATGACACCCAGGTCTCTTTGCACCTCCCCTTTTCCTAATCTGTCACCATTCAGATAATAGTCTGTCTCTCTGTTTTTACCACCAAAGTGGGTAACCTCACATTTATCCACATTATACTTCATCTGCCATGCATTTGCCCACTCACCTAACCTATCCAAGTCGCTCTGCAGCCTCACAGCATCCTCCTCGCAGCTCACACTGCCACCCAACTTAGTGTCATCCGCAAATTTGAAGATACTACATTTAATCCCCTCATCTAAATCATTAATGTACAGTGTAAACAGCTGGGGCCCCAGCACAGAACCTTGCGGTACCCCACTAGTCACTGCCTGCCATTCTGAAAAGTACCCATTTACTCCTACTCTTTGCTTCCTGTCTGACAACCAGTTCTCAATCCATGTCAGTACACTACCCCCAATCCCATGTGCTCTAACTTTGCACATCAATCTCTTGTCACTAGGAATTGTTCAGTAGAAACCATGGCCAGGATCCTGGCAAACAAAATAATGGCACTGCAGCTGAACTCAGATCAAGGTACACACTTCACAGGGAAGATAATGAAACAGGCGTGCGCTTAGGGATTAGGCAAAAACTATCCCACATCAACGAGACTGGAAAGGGATGGGTAGACAGGATACCCCGAGTATAAATAAAGCTCAAGGCAACAACTAGTCGAATGACAGGAATGATACTCTTTGAACTAAAAAAATATGGAAATCTGTAATGGAACTCTGTAAGCAGTTCCATGATTTAGAGTCAAAGGTTCAAGATCAGCAAATCAAGGATTTGAGAGAACGACACTAAGAAACAGAAGTTCCAAACACCCCAAATAGGCAGTCAAGAGATTACCCCAGAGAGGTTCGGGATCGCATCCAAATGGATCGGTCTCTATCAGGTAATCATGGTAAGTTATGGTACTTATAAGGAGTATCGGCAAGTGGAAACACTGGATCCAGTTAAAAAAGCATGGTCACTAACTAACCAGTGACGACCGGAAAATATTGCTTTTTGCAGGACTCGAGAGCTCGTGGAAATAACGTGGAGTAACGCAGCCTCATATCAGGGAAAACAGACTGAGGGATGGCAAGGCCATTATTGCAGGGACTTGGGCGACATTAGTTTAATAAAACATCAAAAACACTGATGGTGACGGACGGAACAATAGTCGAGTTAAATAACGGGCATAAAACAACGTTACAAGGAAACGAAACAACATTGGGGATGAGCCAATGATATAGAACCATAATTAGTGGGAATAAGACCGCGGTGTGTTTTTAATCAGGAGGGACAAACATACTGCACCCGGGGAAGGGGGTGCAGATTTCACTCAACATCTGTGAATGGTGGTGGGGGCATATCTCCAGAGATAGACCCACCAACACGGCCCCATCCACTAGTTTAGCAACAATGAGCACTACCAGGGCCTCGACCATCACACCCTCAGCGCCACAAACCTGTCCAACTGTGAACACTGGGGCAAAAGAGAAATTGATAATGCAGACCAAGGATAAGATACACTTCAGGGTACGTCAGCGAATAATTACTGTGTTCCTAAATTTAAACAATAAATCTACCCCAACATCTGCGGGTTAAACAGTATAAGCCTGTATAGAAACATGATCCTTCGAGCACTTAAAGGCGCTGAATCCAATACCATGAAGTTTAATGTGGAAAGAGGGTCAGGTAAAAAAAAACGGGACAGGGGAAAAAGAGGGATACTAGAAATGGTACGAGGCAGGATACACGGCAGGATACGTGGCAGGATACACTGCAGAATACACGGCGGGATACGTGTATGTGGCGGGAGTTGCGAAACTATAGACCTACACACGATAGATGATTGAGTTTACGCCTTTGCATGAACCTGACAGGGATTGCTGGAAAGGGTTAAGGATAATGAAAAGATACAGGCACAGTTGGGTAATGGCGCAGAAAGCGAATTATTACAGTGGCCCACACATTGCGAGACCACACCAGAACTATAAATGAATAGAGCATAACGCAACTTAAGTAAAACCATACAGACAGAACTAGTGCGTGCAGGATATGGAGCATGGTTGCTCAATGGAATACAACATAACATAGAGTAGCTTCAGAATAGAAAGCTGCCGGATTGGATAACACTCGATATATTTAGCAACTGGACCTTAGACAAAAACATGACTCATGCCTGCGAGGTGCAGAGAAACAGTCATGCTTGGGTACAAAGGCCAGCTGTGCTCCCGGACATTTAAATAGAATTTGTATTATCTATACCGCAGTATGATGTGACAACAGGAGATCCCCTATACCAAACAATGTAGGAGAAATAAGGAATAAGGAATCAAACTTGATGACAAACCAGAAATCTAACTGAGGAGAACAACATTATTAAGAGTCTCAGCATATGTAGATTGTTATAAAAATAACCAAGTTGCTTTATGTCGAGATCCACACACGTATCCTTACTAACCAATATGTTATCTGTCTCCGTGTGCCCTGACTGACCACTGTATTATCTGTCCCCATGAACCGTTACTGACCAATATATTATCTGCCCCATGTCCCCTTACTGACCACTGTATTATCTGTCCCCAAGTATCCTTACTGACCTCTGTATTATCTGTCCCCATGTATCCTTACTCACAATTATATTAACAGTCACCATGTACCCTTACTGACGATTGTATTATCAGTTCTTATGTAACCTTACTGACCACTGTATTATCAGTTCCCATGTACCCTTACTGACAATTGTATTATCAGTTCTCATGTACCCTTACTGACCAATATATTATCTGCCCCATGTACCCTTACTAACCACTGTATTATCAGTGCCCATGTATCCTTAATTTGCACTGTACTGTCAGTCCCCGTGTATATTACTGACATTTACTTAGCCTGCCTCTATCCTTCCATTTGTTTTATTTCACTTGTGTTACCCCGAGAAGTGAATTGAAAATCTGAAATTACAGAGTTATTTTACATCTCAGTAATAATAGAAACTGCCTAAATGAAAGTTGCTCCCTTCACATGCATGCTGTGATTCTGTGGAATTAACTATTTCTGCTTTTACCAATAGTGCTTGGTTTTGGATAAAGTTATTTGATCTGAAAGCCACGTTGCTTTTAAAATATTTTGCAATTGAAAGTGATGCAAAGAAAAGGTTCGGACAACTGGTTTATTCAGTGACTGTGATTAATATCCTTCAGTGTGCAGTTTAATTGTCTCACTGGAGAGTTCCCTCAGGCTATAAATAGGGATTTTTTTTCAGTCTCTACAGCAATGTTTGACTGAAGTTGTTGTCTAAAACGAACAGCACTCATTGGAGCTCACAGAAAGTCAAGTCATGTTCTGGGAGATTCCAACTCAGCTTTGGATCCTGTGGGCACTTTTGGATGTAGAACGTATTTATTACCCGCTCCTCGCTGCTGTTGGTGTTCCTGGTGAGTCCTTCATCTGCAATTGATTATGTAACCCATGTTTCTCTGTATTTGCTGTGCTTGTCCTTTAGTTCAACTTATTAATTGTATTCAATTTAAACCTCTTGTTCTTTGTCTGGCAATGCAAATAAGTTTCTGTCATGTAATGTTTGATCATTTGTTAATTCGCTGCTCACAGTTCAATGAACAGAATGTTGTTTCCACAACTTTTTCCAGTGATAATGGTTCACAGGATTTGACAGAAATGTGACTTTATTGACACAGATATGTTAGTGAACGATTTTCTTATTGAACAGCTTGCCGTCAGCTTTCCGCACTGATGCCCAGTGCTGGATAATAAATATGTGTTCAGCGGTAACAAGTGTTTTAAGGTCCACTGGTTATTGTTAATGACACTGATCTGTGGAAATCAGCGTTGAGAGATCCTTCACAAATACACTGAGATATGAGACATTATTCACTAATGATTCAGCTATAGACAGTTGTCGTAATTTCCACTGCCTCCCGCTCTGCCTCACAGTCACTAATTCCAGATGGTCAGGACAGGGTTAAAACTGCAATACGTCTTCCAGTAAAATGTTTATTCAGTTGTGTTTGAATTGATTTATTTCCCTTGTTCAGCCACAATTCAGGAGAGCTCGGTGTGGGCCGCACGGTAGCAACTATTCAAAATGGAGCACTATATTGTGAAATATTTTGATATTTCCAGTCTCAAACTCTCTCTGTCAACTGGAAGTCTGTAACTTTCTCACACCAGATGAAAAGAAGTTGGTTGACACAGTTCCAGCTCTAAACAGACACGTTCGAAAATCTTCTGTGACATCTTACAACATGGGTTATCATTAGTCTATTATAAAGCGACAGTCCCTTCTTTAAAGATTATTTGCAATATTCTTGGAAAGTCAGCTTAAGCCAGTAACAAAGTGTACTTTCAAAACAATGGTTGGAAAGGTTCTGATTTCGACACATAATAGAATTCAATTCCTCTTCTTCAGCCTACGACAAAACCACAGTAACCTCGCCAAAGACTCCATTCCCCTCTCTGGCCACAGATATCATTCCCCACCTTGGCCACAGACTCCATTCCCCTCCCTGTACACAGATTCGATTCCCCTTCCTGGAAAAAGAATCGATTCCTCTCATGAGCCTCTTACTCCATTCCCCTCCCTGTCACAGACTCCATTCCTTCCTTGGCCACAGACTCCATTCCGTCCCTTGGCCCCCAATTC
Organism: Pristiophorus japonicus; assembly: GCF_044704955.1. Lineage (NCBI taxonomy): Eukaryota > Metazoa > Chordata > Chondrichthyes > Pristiophoridae > Pristiophorus > Pristiophorus japonicus. The sequence continues at coordinate 58,840,136 of NC_091999.1, forward strand.
CATTCTCCTCCCTGGACACAGATTTCATCACCCTCGCTGTCCCCATACTACATTCCCATCCCTGGACAATGTCTCTATTCCCCTCAATGGACACAGGTTATTCACAAACTCGCGGCTTCTTGTGCTGAATTATTGCTTCCTCTGACTTGGATATGGCGTTATATCAGAGTCTCATTCGGAGTTTTACCCACCTGGAAAAAGTCCAATACATTAATTATTTCAGTCATGACCCGGCACCCACACTTCACATCCATCGCTTCACTCACTCCCTGTCACAACACCCAAACACCCCATCCACTGGTACATTCAGTACAGAGCCAACACCCACACGTCCCATCCATTGGTACATTCAGTCCTTGTCCCGACACCCACACGTCCCATATATTGGTTCTTTCAATACCTGTGCCAAACATCACACGTCCCATCCACTGGTGTAATCAGTCCTGACCCAAACAGCACACGTCCCATCCGATGATTTCATCAGTCCTGACCCAAACACCACAAGTCCCATTGGATAGTTCACTTAATCCTGAGTCATTTCACACATAATTCTTTGAGACAGCTGTTAATGCTCTCAATCTGAAATATAAATTCCCTGTTTTTCTCTTTCTTGCAGTGAACTTAGTGACAATAATGATCCTGTCTCGAGGAAGGTGCGGTCTCTCCAAGTGTGTCAGCCGTTACCTGGTGGCAATGGCAGCGGCGGATCTACTGGTCGTTATCCTCGACCTGATATCCAGGCAGATTCCTATTCATTATTCAACCGCGTTTGCGTTCATGTGGAAGATTAAAGTGTGTAATATCCATGCTATCCTGCTTTACGCAGTCACGGACTGTTCCGTCTGGTTCACAGTTGCTTTTACCTTTGACCGATGTATAGCCATTTGTTGTCAGAAGCTCAAAACCAAATATTGCACCGAGAAAATGGTGACTGTGGTTGTGGGAACAGTGAGTGCGCTGTTCTGTGTAAAGAACACTTTCTGGTACTTTATGTATGGAGGTATGTATCAGATTTCCAATAGTCCCTGGTTTTGTTTTGTTCGATGGGAAGTCTCTGAGTCAGTATCATGGGCAGTAATTGAATTCCTTCATTATATTATAACACCGTTTATTCCATTTGTTCTGATCCTTCTGCTCAATACTTTAACTGTCAGACACGTTTTAGTGTCGAGCAGAGCCCGCAGGAGACTCAGGGCCCACAGCAGTGGGGAGAGTCCCAGTGACCCAGAGATGGAGAAGCGAAGGAAATCCATCATTTTACTGTTTGTTATATCCGGCAATTTTATCCTCTTATGGGCAGTGTTTCTGTTATATTCTGTGGTTCAACGATTGTATTCGTTAAACGTTATTCGTGTATCTCTACCTGAATATGTACAGGAAATGGGATTTATGCTTCAGCTCCTGAGTTGCTGCACCAACACATGTATTTATGCCGTGACCCAGACGAAATTCAGAGAGGAGTTGAAGAATGTGGTGAAATATCCCTTTACTGTAATTGTTAAATGCATTAAATAATAAGAATCACACAATGTTTTGGACGTGTATTCTGCCCAATCCGCTCAGCTCTGTGATACACACACAGTGAGGCCTGTTTTCATCTTTCACCGCGCGGATTCAGCGACGAACAAAAATGATAGAGGTGGGGAAGTCCACGGAGATCAGTCCCGCTGGACTCCTGCCGGTTTTATCCTCGCTAAGACGTCTGCTGCGGCCTGGGACGGGTTTATAAAGCTCCCGACCGCCAGGCTCGTGTCGGATGTTTTTACCCAAAGGGAGCGGCGCGGGGAAGGTGGCTCTGTTACTTTTCAGTCCACGGGCGGGCCGCTCAGTCCCCAGCACTCCCAGGGAAAGCTGGGGGGAAATGGCCTGGGGACAAACAACAGCCAGAGAGGGAAGGTTTCAAAGGCTCAAAGGTCAGTGCTTTCATCCTTTTGCAGGCTCCTTGTGTTTTTCTCCCAGTGGGGTTTAACCTGAGAAGCCCCAGCGCCTGGTGATAGCGACGTATCCTTGTTTCAGATAATCTACATTTGGGATTAAAGGGTCTCCTGCAGACGGAGTATATCCCAATGACATTCACCACTATAATGTTCCTTTGTAAGTTTGCCTGAACAATGCGGTGATCTGCAGGATGAAGTGTTCCCCGCACACACTCGACACACATTAAACTCAGCTCCTCCTCACTCTCTCAATAATCTCCTTGCTAAACATAGCCCATAATATGCAGCATTCAGGGAGGGTGGTAACGAGCTTTGTTACGAGGTATTGCAGTATGTGTGATGTAATAAAGCGGGGAAACTCGCATGACACTGTGCCTGAGCATTGTGCCATCACAGACCTGCCCTTCTGACCACGCCCTGGCCTGTGGCTGACTCAGAATCGCATTTCAGTCATCCCATCTCCTTCACCCATCACTTTACAAAGAGTTACTTAATGTCTGCAGCACAGAAATAGGCCATTCGGTGCTCACGGCTGCAAACTTGTCTGAGGCGGTTCCCCTGAGGTTTCCCTGGGGGTGCTGGGAGTTAGCAGCCCGTCTGCCTGTGGACTGCAAATTTACAGAGCGACCTTCCCCACCCCGACCCTTTCAGCCCAGCAGAGCATGCCAGAGCTTACTCTATCACCACATCCTGATCTTAAACGGAGTGCACAAAGAGAGTGGTAAACTTGGGAACGGAGAGAAAGTGAGATTCAGTGGTAAGTCCGGGGTGAGTCTGGCTGAGTATTAGCTGTAAGAAGGGAAATTTAGTTTAACGTTTTGAATTGAACTTAGAACTTTAAATACAGAAGTTAGCAGAAACTGCCTGTTAATGGTAGTTAACTATCAGTCAGCTGTAAGTGTTAATCTTAAAAATGTGCAAATTACTGCGAGCAATGGGCATGGAGCTGAGACAGCACTTGTAACTTGTGTGTGGCTCCAAAGGTATAAAACTAAACACTAACTTCCGATTCACAGTGTGTTCTGCACAGTGATATTAAACGGAATTTGGTGAGAGTTTGAATGGGAACAGTGGTTGAAGGATGTGCTGCTTTGGCCTCCAAAATACAGCAGGTAGATGAACGTTTGGTGAGTATTACCTTTTTTCTCGAAGCTTGATCTAAACTAAGACCTGGGAGCAATAACAATACTTTATTAAATTAATAATTTAACTATAATTACTAATTAATTGATATAATTATAAATAACCATTGAATAAAAACTAAGTAATTAAATTAATTCAGTGTGTAAAGAAGCAAATACATTTATAAAAAATAACTAAAGATGGCAGGGCAGGCAATGAGTCGAGACTCTAATGTGTGAGAGTTTGTGGACATCAAATCTGTCCCACATTCCCACATCTGCAGGATATGTCTATGCTTTATTCTCTCTGGCTCAGGGTAATTGGGCTGGAGTGCGAGTTCGACACACTCTGAAACACACAGGAGAAGTGATTTAATCCAGAAAACAGTCACATCCCACAGAAAAGCGCTGGTTCAGGAAAGTCCATGGCTGATTGGGTGCCGTGAAGCGAGAACTGAGGAGAGGCTGAGAATGAGACACTGCTCCTGTCCAACAGGTACGATATACTCATTAACTTTAACGATAAGGATAAAGATTGCGTGGAGGACATCCACAATACATACCAAAGTACGTGGCTCAGAAGGTTGTCTACAGGCAGAGCTAGGTAGAAATATTAAACAATTACTTTGCATCAGTATTTATCAGGGAGACAACACAGGTGGACGTGACATCGGATGATATTAGACATGAAATAACTGCAGTTAAAGTAACAAGAGGAAAATATTATATAAACTAATCAAACCGAAAATGGATAAAATGCCAGCTTCGGACGAATCACATCTAGAGAAGAGATAGCAGGGCATTAATAAACATATTTAATACTTCGTTAGAATAAGGTGCAGTGCCGGAGGATTGGCAGATACCTAATGTAATAACTATTTTTAAGAAGGGAGATGGAACGTGTCTGAGGAACTATAGTCCAGTCAACTTAATGTCGTTGGTCGGAAAAATAATGGATTCCCTACTAAATGTAAAAGTGGAAGAACAACTAGAAACCAAAAATGAATAGTCAGCATGGATTATAAAAGGGAAAGTCTTGAATTGACCAAATTCTTTGAATTTTTCGAAGAAGTAACAGATAGCGTAAACTAACATACTGTAGTAGATATAATTTATCTAGATTTCCAAAGGCCTTCGATAGGATACCCCATAATCGACTGAAAGGGAATATCACAAATCGTAATTACAATTAATAATAATAATTGGGATGTTTTAAAATGGAGTTAACAGATTTTTAAATGGATCCCACAGCCTGTTTTTCAGACTGTGAGAAGCATCTGTGGGATGCCTTCCACAGAGGGGCAGATGTTCCAATTCATAGACCAAAGGCCTTGGGAGCTGGGCACAGACGCAGATAACATAGAATTTGAATTATATAACAAGATACAAGTTAAATAAAAAGAATCATAAGAACATGTATCCTGAATTACTAATTAAACATATAGAGGCCAGATTGGAGGAAGCAACCTACCAGATAATCATGTATTAATCAATCAGCACATATTAATTGTAACTTGCGTAATTATGTAAGACTATAATCTGAAACTGTATAAAATAAGATGTCTCTGGCAGTTTCTCTGAGCATTCATTCAAGGATAGCTCCCCTGTTGGCTTGTATCTTTTATTAATAAAAACTGCATTTACTTTAAGGATAACGGACTCCGAGTTGTGGTTTGAAGTTAACCCTAACAACTTAGCGCAGTCAGCAGGATCTACTGGACGGGCAGATTTGACACAAAAAGCTGACCAACCTAATGAGTGAGTAGAGAATTACCTTGAGAAATTCTCCTCGCAAAGTAACCAGAGATCCAACGAATCTGAAGCAGAGTCTGTGCAGCCAGTAAATCCAGTTGAGGGGTGCGTCAGGACACTGTAAGTAAATACATGTGTCGGGAGAATAAGTACGTAAAGGGGATATCGGGCTAAAAGCCTCGGTGTAAATAGTTCCGCTTAAGTAAAGATGGGTAAAATGGGAACTGGGGAAAAAGCCCCAGTGTAAGAAATGGCAAGGGAATCTGCCAAGGCCCTTGGAGGGGTGAGGTATAAACTACCAGGAGAGTTTCTGAGAGATAAATCTGAAAAGGTTAAGAAGATGGTTAAAGCAGGATATGATGAAGGGAAAAAGAGCAGTTTAACAGCCGGAAAGATGAATAGAAATATAGCCGAAGGTGAGATGGACAGAGAAAGTGACAAAAGACAAGAGGCTGTAAGTATAAAAATAGATATAGTTGACAAAAGGGAATGGACAGAGGAATTTGGCCCAAATTTGTATCCACCACTAACAGGGTTATGATTAGGAGACGAAGAAAATAAAGGATTTATTGGGGGCCAGAAGTATTGCTAAGCAGATATTTTTCGGAAGACCCTAATAAAAACTGTTAGTGAATATCTTAAGTGAAGTATGGATCCAAAATTAGAGCCGGCCAAACAATAAGCTTTGTTGAATGAAGATAGACTTTTGTGAATGTCTGTCTTTGAATGAAAGTGCGTCTGTGATTGTTGACTGCGGAATATTTGAGGTGGGAATTAATGAATTTTTCAGGTGTCAGAAAGCCTGCTTCAGAAAGTGGTGGAGCTGTCTGTTGTTTTGGCCCCACCCACTTTTTCAAACAGAGTGAACGTTATTTTTTAACCCTTTACAGTGTTGTCCTGTATGAGGGAAGTTTTAAGAAAGTGTGAACCTAGAATTGAATTACATTTTGATTTAGAAACCCAGGTGTGGATTTATTCGGATGATATGTTATGGAGTTAGGAAATGCACAAAGGATAGGTTTGTTGAGCAAAAGATTAAAAATGCGATGTCCCGTTGGTTTAAATTGTTTTTTTCGACACGCTCACTTGTCAAAAGAAAACACGTATGCATTGATTACATTTGGTTGAAAGACAATACATTTAGTCGAGGAATGAAATAAAGAACGGAGAAGGGAAATTGTAATGCTTTAAAAAAAGAAGCCTGCGTGGGTGTCTCAAGTCTGTGGGCTGGGGAAATACGCCCCCATATTCCTTTGTGTAAAATCTTGATGTGAAAGCTTCTAGCTCAGTAAAAATATTTTTAAATAAAAGATTAGCAATACAATATTTGAATTGGGACTTTGAGATATTTCAGGTGATTCTCCTTGACAAACATTTTGGTTGTATTGGAAAATATTGTGTTTGGAAGCCTTTTAATAAAAGTAAACATACTGCGTCAGAAGCTGAAGCTTAAAAAGAGATAATTTATGAGATACTGTATCACAAAATTGAAGTTACAGCGCAAAAGATTAGAGTTTTTGACGTTCAGCTTCTAAAACAGAAGATAGGCACATAATTATAAAACAAGTACTTTGCATTCTGTGATCTGTGAATCACTATAAGCATAAATGAGAAGTCCGATTAAGAAACAGTTTTACCATACTTGACATTTCATAATCCAACAATAAATACAAATACTACAAAAGGGGAGCAGAAATTAGGATGGAAGCAGTGAAGAGTTAATGTTGTGAAGATTTCAAGTACCACTGTTTAAGAAAATATACAACAAAATGAGTTACATTTAACATAAAAAGTTAAATCTGATCTCTTAAAAAAAAAGAAATAAAACTATAATGTTTCGAAACAATGTAGAAATACCTTCCGGCATCAGGTCAAACTCCTGGGCAAGTGGGGAGCTACCTGTGAAAGTTAAAAGGAACTTTGAAAAAATTAAAATGTTAAAACGGCAGGCTTTAGCAGTTTAGAAGAAAGGAAAATATAAGTTGAACTTGTGACTTCAGATACGGTGGTTGAAGAACCACAGAAAGTGAGACGTAAAGGCTTTGAAACTGGAACAGTTGAGATAACGGAAAGCAGTTATCAAAGTCTATATGTTAGACTCTGTTCTAGTTATGGAAAAGACATTTGAGATAACGGAAAGCAGGATTTAAAGTAAATCCCAAAAAGGCACAAATCGGACAAGCTGTGGTACAGTACCTGGGACATAAAATATCGCAAGGAACTCCGACCATGTCCAATGACAGGAAGGAGGACATTAGGATTATGCCCCGACCAAAACCAGCCTGAGGGGTGTCTAAGACACTGGGGTTCTTTAGCTATTGCAGAAATGTTGTACCTAACCGCAGCAATTGCAGAACCAATACAGTGGCTAGTGAAAGGAAAATCCGGTTGAAATGGAAATGGTAAGACTCTAACTAAAACCTGGAATATCCAGGATGTGTTTTATCAACAGAATATAAACGTGATCATCACCGTCCTTCCGATTCTACAAGGACAAGCTACAAGGCCGCCCCAAGGGGGCCCAGAAGCATTTTACCACACCAGAGGCTACGTAAAGCAGCCTCTAGGGGGCGGCATCTAAGTGTCAGGAGCGTTTGTCTTGAAGCCATAAGATAAGTGTGTAAAAAATGTTACCTGAATATTGTAAACCAGGGGAATTAACCTTGGGAAATTGCGTGGTAGTTAAACCTGGAACAGAAGTAATGTTGTTATTTGACAATGTCCAGCATGAAATGTGACCTGTGAGCATAAATTGAACAGCCAGAAAAAATTAGCCACAAGACTAAAGCATTGTAAACATGATTGCTAGACACAATCCTGAGAATAGCTAGTGACACATCAGGAGCAAGGGAGTAACACAAGAAGCTGAGACACAAAGAAGGAAGACAGAGGAGATCTATAGCAAATGACGTATTAGCTGTACAGGGACATCTCTAGTAGATACACCAGATATACAGGCGATCCATGCAGGTGTAGATAGTTTGAGGGGAACAACGGAGTTACTAATCAGGAAACAGACCAGGATTGGGATACAGTCTTCACAGTTAGGATACAAAACATCCAAAAACATGCTACAGGGTGTATCCGTATTAGAAGGCCATGCACGAACAATTAACGAGCTAAGTAAACAGGAATTGAGAGGACGATGCTGAGGACAGGAAAAGAGACACATGTCATGCCTATGGGAGATGGATGATTGGTCAGGTGAGACACAATATGGATCAGATACAAACCGGGCGAGTTACAGATTCAATAAATAGCACCCAGTTGAAAGTAATGGCACAACACACTGGGCCATTAGATGCATGTACCCTGAAACATAGAAACATAGAAACATAGAAAAATGTTGCAGGAATAGACCATTCGCCCCTTCGAGCCTGCACCAACATTCAATAAGATCATGGCTGATCATTCACCTCAGTACCCCTTTCCTGCTTTCGCTCCACACCCGTTGATCCCATTAACTTAAGGGCCATATCCAACTCCCTCTTGAATATATCTGATGAACTGGCATCAACAACGTTCTGCGGAAGAGAATTCCACAGGTTAACAACTCTCTGAGTGAAGAAGTTTCTCCTCATCTCGGTCCTAAATGGCTTATCCATTGTCCTCAGACTGTGACCACTGGTTCTGGACTTCCCCAACATCGGGAACATTCTTCGTGCATCTAACCTGCCCAGTCCCATCAGAATGTTTTTGAGGTACCCTCTCATTCTTCTAAACTCCAGTGAATACAGGCCCAGTCGATCCTATCTCTCCTCATAAGTCAGTCCTGCCATACCGGAAATCAGTCTGGTGAACCTTTGCTGCACTCCCTCAATAGCATGAACGTCCTTCCTCAGATTAGAACAAAACTGAACACAGTATTCCAGGTGAGGCCTCACCAAGGCCCAGTACAGCTGCTATATTCAAATCCCCAAGATATGGGGCCAACATTCTATTTGCCTTCTTTCTGTCTGCTGCACCTGCATGCCAACCATCAATGACTGATGTACCATGACACCCGGATCTCGTTGCACCTCCCCTTTTCCTCATCTGCCGCCATTCAAATAATATTCTGCCTTCCCCTTTCTGCCACCAAAGTGCATAACCTCACATTTATCCACATTACCCTACATCTGCCATGCAATTGCCCACTCACCAAACCTGTCCAAATCACCCTGCAGCCTCTTAGCATCCTCCTCACATTTCACACCGCCATCCAGCATAATGTCATCTGCAAACCTGGAGATATTATCCAAAATTCCTTCATCTAAATCATTAATGTATATTGTAAATTGCTGGCGTCCCAGCACTGAGCCCTGCAGCACCCCACTAGTCACTGCCTGCCATTATAAAATTAACCCGTTTATTCCGACTCTCTGCTTCCTGTCTGCCAGCCAGTTCTCTATCCACGTCAATACATTACCCCCAATACCATGTGCTTTAATTTTGCTCACCAACCTCTTGTGTGGGACCTTGTCAAAAGTATTTTGAAAGTCCCACTACACCATATCCACTGGTTCTCCCTTGTCGACTCTACTAGTTATATCCTCACAAAATTCTAGAAGATTTGTCAAGCTTGATTTTCCTTTCATAAATCCATGCTGACTTGGACCAATCCTGTCACTGCTTTATAAATGGGCTGCTATTTCATCTTTAAAACTTAATTACAACATTTTCCCCACCACTGATGTCAGGCTAACCGGTCTATAATTACCCGTTTTCTCTCTCCCTCCTTTTTCAAAATGTGGTGTTACATTAGCTACCCTCCAGTCCATACAAACTGATCGAGAATCGATGGACTGTTGGAAAATAATCACAAATGCATCCACTATTTCTAGGCCACTTCCTTACGTACTATGGGATGCAGACCATCAGGCCCCGGGGATTTATCGGCCTTTAGTCCCATCAATTTCCCTAACACAATTTCCAACAAATAAGGATTTTCTTCAGTTCCTCCTTCTCGCTAGCCCCTCGGTCACGTACCATTTCCAGAAGATTATGCGCATCTTCCTTCGTGAAGGCAGAACCAAAGTATTTGTTCAACTGGTCTACCATTTCTTTGTTCCCTATTCACCTGAATCTGACTGCAAGGGACCTACGTTTGCCTTCACTACTCTTTTTCTCTTCACATATTTATAGAAGTGTTTATGTGCCCAGCAAGCTTCCTCTCATACTCTATTTTCCCCCTCCGAATTAAACCCTTTGTCCTCCTCTGCTGAATTCTAAATTTCTCCCCGTCCTCGGGTTGATGCTTTTTCTGACCAATTTATATGCCTCTTCCTTGGATTTAACGCTATCCTTAATTTCCCTTGTTAGCCACGGTTGAGCCACCTTCCCCGTTTTATTTTTACTCCAGACAGGGATGTCCAATTGTTGAAGTTCATCCATTTTAAATGTTTTCCATTGCCTATCTGCCGTCAACCCTTTATGTATCATTTCCCAGTCTATTCTAGCAAATTCATGTCTCATACCATCGAAGTTACCTTTCCTTTAGTTCAGGACCCCAGTCTCAGAATTAACCGTTTCACTCTCCACCTTAACAAAGAATTCTACCTTATTGTGGTTACTCTTCCCCAAGGGGCCTCGCACAACAAGATTGCTAATTAGTCCTTTCTCATTACACATCAAGCAATCTAGGATGGCCAGCCCTCTAGATGGTCCCTCGAAATATTGGTCGAGAAAATCATCCCTAATACACTCCAGCAAATCCTCCTCCACCGTATTGTGACCAGTTTGGTTAGCCCAATCTATATGTAGATTAAAGTCGCCCATGATAACTGATGTACCTTTATTGCACACATCCCTACTTTCTTGTTGGATGCTGGCAGCAAACTCACTACGATTGTTTGGTGGTACACAACTCCCACTAGCGTTTTTGTCCCTTTGATATTCCACAGATCCACCCACGTAGAATCCACGCGAATGTCCTTCCTGACTATTGTGTTAATTTCCTCTTCAAACAGAAATGCCACCCCACCTCCTTTTCCTTTGTGTCTATCCTTTCTGACTGGTGAACATCCCTGGATGTTGCGTTCCCAGCCTTCGTCACCCTGGAGCCATTTCTCCGTGATGCCAATTACATCATATTCATTAATTGCTGCCTGTGCAGTTAATTTGTCAACCTTATTACGAATACTCCTCGCATTGAGGCACAGTGCCTTCAGGCTTGTTATCTTAACAGACCTTGTCCCTTTAGAATTTTGCTGCAATGTGGCCCTTTTTGATTTTTGCCTTGGATTTCTCTGCCCTCCACCCTTACTTTTTTACCCCAAATGTTCCCATCCCGCTGCCATATCAGTTTAACCCCTCCCCAACAACACGAGCAAACTCTCCCTCGTGGACATTGGTTCTGCTGAGGTTTGCACAGGTCCCAGCTCCCCCAGAACGGTTCCAATGTCCCAAGAAATTGAATCCCTCCCTTCTGCAACACACATTCATCTGAACTATCCTGCGCTTCCTACTCTGAAAAGTGGTAGCTATCCCTGAGATTGCTACCTTTGAGGTCCGATTTGGTAATTTAACTCCCAGCTCCCTAAATTCAGCTTATAATTCCTCAGACACAGGGAGTCAGACTCAAACACATGAAGAGCACTCTAAAGACAGAGAGTGAGAGGCACAGATACATTGCACAATCCAATTTCTTTGAATGTTACAAAGTTATCGACAAATGCAGATTCAACAGAATAGATTCGGGTATAACTGAGCAGGATGGGAGGAAATCGGTTTGAATTTAAAGATGTACCAGGAGTGTGGTTCGAACCCACGCAGGTATAAACCCATGGGAATGCCTTAACAACTCGGCCATCCTGGTTTTGTCAGTATTCGGATTTTGTCTCTGTGAGAATCTGGGCTGCAGCTCCACTCTCACAGACACAGGTTTTCAATGAGCATTTTCGAATATTTATAGTAATATTGACACAGGGGCAACTCTCCTGTTCTTTTTCGAGTAATGCACTGGGAACTTTCACATCCACCCGAGGGTGCAGACGGAGCTTCAATTTAACATTTTATCCGAAAGTCAACAGCTTCAACAATGCAAAATTCCCCAAATACTGCATTTGAGTGTCAGCCAAGATTATATGCTCAAGTCGCAGGAGTGGGACTTACACACACAACCTCCTTATTCAGTCGAGGATGCTGCCACTGAACCAAAGCCGATACCAAAGTTCACATCAGTATTATTTTCCCAAATCTTTTTATAAAGTATCAGGACATACAGAAGTAATATTCAACATTTTAAAAATGCTTCATCCTGGTCGGGGAATTGAACGCCGACCTTGCGCGTGACAGAGAGGGATATTAACTAAGACACGAATGAGGAGCTGACGGGTGTGGATTCTATCAGTGCAGGAATCGAGCTGAGAACAGAAATGGACACCATGAGAAGTAGACAGGCACATTGAGAGACAGAGATAAACCGACAAACAGGGAGAGACAGACAGCGAGATCGAGACAACGTGAGACAGAAAGTGTGAGACTGAGAAGGAGAGGCAGACTGAGTGAGAAAAATACACAAACACACACACATACAGATATAAAGAGAGAGAGGGAAACAGTGAGAGAAAGACAGTGATGAAGACAGTAACAAGGAGAGAGACAGATGAAGAGTGAGCGACAGATAGAGAGATATACAGAGATATAAACAGAAAATGATGGAAATACTCAGCAGGTTAGAGACAGGAACTAACAGAGACAGGCAAATAGAGACAGACAGGTCGAGACATAGACAGACAGAGATGATGGGAATGAGAGAGACAGTCAGACAGAGAGACTGAGAGAATCCCACTGGAAACTTCCAAATGTACTAGGGGACTGTGGGTCTCGTGAGAATGAGGAACTGAAAGATATCCTTATTGGTGGGAAATTGTGTTGGGGAAATTGATGGGATTAAATGCCGATAAATCCCCGGGTCCTGATAGTCTGCATCCCAGAGTACTTAAGGAAGTGGCCCTAGAAATAGTGGATGCATTGGTGATCATTTTCCAACAATCTATCGACTCTGGATCGGTTCCTATGGACTGGAGGGTAGCTAATGTGATGGCACTTTTTTAAAAAGGAGGGAGAGAGAAAGCGGGTAATTCTAGACCGGTTAGCCTGACATCAGTAGTGGGGAAAATGTTGGAATCAATCATTAAGGATGAAATAGCAGCCCATTTGGAAAGCAGTGACAGGATAGGACCGAGTCAGCATGGATTTATGAAAGTGAAATCACGCTTGACGAATATTTTGGAATTTTTTGAGGATGTAACGAGTAGAGTGGACAAGGGAGAACCAGTGGATGTGGTGTATTTGGACTTTCAATAGGCTTTTGACAAGGTCCCGCACAAGAGATTGGTGCACAAAATCAAAGTGCATGGTATTGGGATTAATGGACTGATTTGACAGAGAACTGGTTGGCAGACAGGAAGCAGAGAATCGGGATAAACGGGTCCTTTTCAGACTGGCAGTAAGTGACTAGTGGGGTGCCGCAGGGCTCAGAGCTGGGACTCAAGCTCTTTACAATATACATGAACAATTTAGTTGAAGGAATAGAGTGTAATATCTCCAGGTTTGCGGATGACACTAAACTGGGTGGCGGTACGAGCTGTGAGGAGGACGCTAAGAGGCTGCAGGGTGAATTGGACAGATTAGGTGAGTGGGCAAATACATGGCAGATGCAGTATAATGTGGATAAATGTGAGGTTATCAATTTTGGGGGCAAAAACACGAAGGCAGAATATTATCTGAATGGCGGAAGACTAGAAAAGGTTGAGGTGCAATGAGACCTTGGTGTTATGGTTCATCAGTCACTGAAAGTGGGCATGCAGGTACAGCAGGCAGTAAAGAAGGCAAATGGTATGTTGGCCTTCGTAGCTAGGGGATTTGAATATAGGAGCCAGGAGATCTTACTGCAGTTGTACAAGGCCTTAGTGAGGACACACCTGGAATATTGTGTTCAGTTTTGCTCTCCTTGTCTGAGCAAGTACGTTCTTGCTGTTGAGGGAGTGTAGCGAAGGTTCACCAGACTGATTCCACGGATGGCAGGACTGTCATATGAGGAGAGATTGGATCAACTCGGCCTTTAATCACTGGCGTTTTGAATGATGAGAGGGGATCTCATAGAATCATAGAAGATTCTGACGGGACTGCACAGGTTAGATTCGGGAAGAATGTTCTCGATGTTGGGGAAGCCAGAACCAGGTGACATAGTCTTAGGATAAGGGGTAGGCCATTTAGCAGTGAGATGAGTCGAAACGTCTTTACTCAGAGAGTTGTTGACCTGTGGAATTCCCTGCCACAGAGAGTTGTTGAAGCTAGTTCATTGGATATATTCAAGAGGGAGTTAGATATGGGCCTTACGGTTAAGTGGATGAAGTGGTATGGAGAGAAAAACAGGAAAGGGTAACTGAAGGAATGATCAGCCATGATCAGATTCAATGGCGGTGCAGGCTCGAAGGGTCTAATGGCCTACTCCTGCAGTTATTTTCTATGTTTCTATGTTTCAAAAACAGAAAATGATGGAAATACTCATCAGATTAGAGACAGGGACAAAATGAGACAGGCAAAGTCACGGACAGGGATGATGGGAAAGAGAGAGACAGTCAGACAGAGAGTCTGAGAGAATCGCATTGGAACAGAACTGGACACCGTGAGAAAGAGACAGATTCAAACAGAGGACCAGGCACAGACAGAGTGAGTCAGAGAGAGGCAGACTGAGGGAGACAAAGGCTCAAGCACACAAACACATACGCAGCTCTCTAAAGAGAGAAAGGCAGAGACTGACATACACAGCTACATTTCACAATTTCATTTCATGATCGGCTCAGAGTGTCACAGAGTTACAGATTCAACAGATGAAAATCCTGTATCACTGGGCAGGATGGGAAAAATCTCTGTTAAATTAAAGAGATTCTAGGATTGGGGTTCGAATCCACGTAGGACAAACCCATTGAATTTTAAGGCCAACGCCTTAACCACTCGCCCATCCTGGTCTTTGTAGCGTTTGGATTCTGTCTCTGTGAGAATGTGGCCTTCAGCTCCACCCCCACAGCAACACACACACATACACATCGGGTTTCAGTGAGCATTTACGAAAATTTTTAGTAATATTGACACGGGCGCAACTCTCCTATTCTTTTTCGTGTAATGCTCTGCGAACTTTCACATCCACCCGAGGGTGCAGATGGAGCTTCAATTTAACATTTCAGCCGATGGTCAACAGCTTCAACAATGCAAAATTCCCCAAATACTGCATTTGAGTGTCATCCAAGATTATCTGCTCAAGTCTCAGGAGTGGGACATACACACACAACCTCCCGATTCAGTCGAGAATGGAGCCAATGAACCAAGGCCGATACCAAAGATCACAACCGTATTATTTTCCCCAAGTTATTAAAACATTTCCAGGACATACCAAATTCATGGTGATGATTTCTACAGACAGTTGCACATACACAGAGACATACATACAGATAGACATACACAGACACGCGCACACACAATAACCAAAAATATACACGCATCAACAAAAAAACATAGAAACATAGAAATTAGTTGCAGTAGCAGGCCATTCGGCTCTTCGAGCCTGCACCACCATTATTTAAGATCATGGCTGATCATTCAACCTCAGTACCCATTTCCTGCTTTCTCTCGAGACCCCTTGAACCCTTGAGCCGTAAGGGCCATATCTAACTCCCTCTTGAATATATCTAACTAACTGGCCTCAAGAACTTTCTGCGGTAGAGAATTCCACAGGTTAACCACTCTCTGAGTGAAGACGTTTCTCCTCATCTCGGTCCTAAATGGCTTACCCCTTATTCTTAGACTGTGACCCCTAGTTCTCGAACTCCCCAGTAACGGAAACATTCGTCCTGCCTCTCACTTGTCAAATTTCGTCAGAATTGTATTTGTTTCTATGAGATCCCCTCTCATTCTTCTAAACTCCAGTGGATACCAGCCCAGTTGATCCAGTCTCTGCTCATATGTCAATCCTGCCATCCCGGGAATCATGCTGGTGAACCTTCGCTGTACTCCCTCAATAGCAAGGACGTCCTTCCTCAGATTCGGGGACCAAAACTGAACACAATATTCCAGGTGTGACCTCACCAAGGCCCTGTACAACTGCAGTAATATCTTCCTGCTCCCATACTCAAATCCCCTAGCTATGAAGGCGAACATGCCATTTGTTTACTTCACCGCCTTCTGCACCTACATGCCAACTTTCAATGACTGATGTACCATGACACTCAGATCAAGATATACACAGGTTGCCTTAGACAAATAGATGGATAGACAGGCAGGGTCACTGAGGCTACTTTGGCTGGTTTTTGCGTTTTTCTATCCGTATGTATCGTGAATACTGCAGATTAATGAAAGAAAGAAAACAGCGGCTGCATCGAAAGATGTGGGACGTTGCTCCATCTATCTCAGAATCAGTTTTGCAGTAACGTGGTTAAATTGTGAAACAGAATGAAATATGCTGAGAAACATAGTCGGCAGGATTCAAAACTGCGCACAAAAAACCCGATGGATTTTTTGTCCATTGTCTTACACACTCGGCCACGACTACTTGCTCGCTACATCATTAAATGTTACTCAGATAAATCTCAGTCATCCATCTCTGTGCAGCAGACGGCCACAGAATCCGGAAAAAGTCTCCGTTTGCTAAAAATCTGGAAGAGGCAATCTCCTCTTCCTGTATTTGTACTGTTCTATATTGCTCTGGAACTTTTTAATATGAATCAACACCAAGAAACAAGTAAAATTCTGCG
The DNA here is from genome assembly GCF_044704955.1 of Pristiophorus japonicus. NCBI lineage: Eukaryota > Metazoa > Chordata > Chondrichthyes > Pristiophoridae > Pristiophorus > Pristiophorus japonicus. Next base: position 58,856,681 of record NC_091999.1, read on the forward strand.
TTTTGTAAATGCTGCCACCGCGTCGGGAAGTAGAACCACGGTCTCCGGCAGAACAGGCGGATATACTCACCACTATACGAACGAGCATGAGTTCTATCAGAGCAGGAAGCGAGCTGTGAATGGAACTGGACACCATGAGAAGACGACAGACACATTGAGAGACAGAGACAAACTGACAAACAGGGAGAGACAGACAGCGAGATAGAGACAATGAGAGACAGAAAATGTGAGACTGAGAAGGAGAGGCAGACTGAGTGAGAAAAAGACTCAAACACACACATATACAGAGATGTGTGTGTGTGATCTATAAAGAGAGAGGGAAAGAGTGAGAGAAAGAGAGTAATAAAGACAGTGACAAGGAGAGAGAGCGACAGATAGAGAGTGTCAGAAATAGAAACACAAATGATAGAAATATTCAGCAGGTTAGAGATAGGAACTATCAGAGGCAGGCAAAGACATGGACAGACAGAAATGATGGCAAAGAGAGAGCCAGTCTGACAAAGAGTCTAAGAGAATCCCATTGGAACAGAACTGGACACCGTGAGAAAGAGACAGAGACACAGGAACAGACAGAGTGAGTCAGACTGAGAGTGAAAAACACACAAACACAAACACACCTCTCTTTGGAACAGACAGAGTGAGTCAGACTGAGAGTGACAAACACACAAACACAAACATACCTCTCTTTGGAACAGACAGAGTGAGTCAGACTGAGAGTGACAAACACACAAACACAAACATACCTCTCTGAAGAAAGAGAGAAGCAGAGACCGAGCGACACCGATACATTTCACAATTTCATTTCATTATCGGCTCAGAGTGTCACAAAGTTGCACATTCAACAGATGAAAATCGGGTATCACTGATGAGAATGGGAGGAAATCTGTGTTAAATTAAAGAAGTACCAGGAGTCAGGTGCGAGAACACGCGGGAAACATCCCATTGAATTTTAAGGCCAACGCCTTAACCACTCGGCCATTCTATTCCTGTCAGAATATGGATTCTGTCTCTGTGAGAAACTGGGCTTCAACCCCACCCCCACAGAAACACATATATGTCGGCTTTCAGTGAGCATTTACGAACATTTTTAGTAATATTGACACGGGGGAAACTCTCCTATTCTTTTTCGAGTAAGGCTCTGGGACCTTTCACATCCACCTGATAGTGCAGACTCAGCTTCAATTTAACATTTCATCCGAAAGTCAAAAGCATCAACAATGCAAAATTCCCCAAGTGCTGCACTTGAGTGTTAGCCAACATTATATGCTCAAGTCTCAGGAGTGCGACTTGAACACACAAACTCCTGATTCAGTCGAGAATGCTGCCACTGAACCAAAGTCGATACAAACGTTCACAACCGTATTATTTTCCCCAAGTCTTTTTTATAAGTTCCAGGACATACCAAATTCATGGTGATGATTTCCACAGACAGTTGCACATACACAGAGGGATATATACAGATCGACAGACACAGAGAAACACCCACATACATAACCAAACATTTACACGCACCAACGGACATGCACAGATGCCTTCAACATATAAAGGGATAGACAGGCTGACACGCTGTCGCAACTTTGACTGATTTTTGTGTTTTCCTATCCGTATGTATCGTAAATATTGCAGATTAATAAAAATGAGAAAAAAATGTCAGTGTTGAAAGGTGTGGCACGTTATACCATCAGTTTCAGGGTCAGTTTTACAAAGTTCTGGTTAAATTGTGAAATGGAATGAAAAATGCCGAGAATCGTAGTGGACAGGATTCAAAACTACGCAGGGAAAACCCAATGGATTTTTAATCCATCGACTTAACCACTCGGCCACTTCGAATGCGACTCTGCCTTCTTAAACGTTACTCAGAAAAAACTCAGTCATCCATCTCTGTGCAGCCAAAGAATCCTGAAAAAGTCTCCGTTTACTAAAAATCTGGAAGAGACAATCTCCTCTACGTGTATTTTTCCAGTTCGATATTGCTCTGGAACTTTTTAATATGAATCTCTACCAAGAAACAGAAGCAAAATTCTACATTTTGAAACACCTGGCTGCCAGTCAGGGAATTGAACCCCGGTCTCCCGCCTGAAACGTGGGGATACTCACCACTATATTAACGAGGAACTAACAGGTACCAGTTCTGTCAGAGCAGGAATCGAGATGTGCACAGAACTGGACACCATGAGAAGTCGACAGACACATTGAGAGACAGAGACAAACCGACAAGTCGGGAGAGACAGACAGCGAGATAAGGACAACAAGAGACAAAAAGAGTAAGACTGAGAAGGAGAGGCAGACTGAGTGAGAAAAAGACTCAAACACATACATATACAGAGATGTGTGTATGTCTGATCTATTAAGAGAGAGAAGGTAAGAGTGAGAGAAAGAAAATGATAAAGACAGTGACAAGGAGAGGAACAGACAGAGAGAGAGAGATAGAAACTAAAACAGAAAATGATGGAAATACATCTCAGGTTAAAGGCTGGACTAACAGAGACAGGCAAAGACATGGACAGACCGAAATGATGGGAAAGAGAGAGCCAGTCAGACAAATAGTCTGAGAGAATCCCATTGGAACAGAAGTGGACACCGTGAGAAAGAGACAGATTGAGAGACAGAGATAAGCAGAGAAACAGGGACAGACAGAGTGAGTCAGAGAGAGGCAGAGACCGAGCGACACAGATACATTTCACAATTTCATTTCTTTATCGGCTCTGACTGTCACATAGTTACAGAAAATTGCAGATTTAACAGATGGGAGGAAATTCGTGTTGAATTAAAGGGTAGAATAAAAGGAAAAGTAGGTGGGGTAGCATTGCTGGTAAAAGAGGAGATTAATGCAATAGTTAGGAAGGACATTAGCTTGGATGATGTGGAATCTATATGGGTAGAGCTGCAGAACAACAAAGGGCAAAAAACGTTAGTGGGAGTTGTGTACAGTCCTCCAAACAGTAGTTGTGATATTGGGTAGGGCATCAAACAGTAAATTAGGGGTGCATGCAATAAAGGTGCAGCAGTTATAATGGGTGACTTTAATATGCACATAGATTGGGCTAACCAAACTGGAAGCAATACGGTGGAGGAGGATTTTCTGGAGTGCATAAGGGATTTTTTTTAGACCAATATGTCGAGGAACCAACTAGGGGGAAGGCCATCTTAGACTGGGTGTTTTGTAATGAGAGAGGATTAATTAGCAATCTCGTTGTGCGAGGCCCCTTGGGGAAGAGTGACCATAACATGGTGGAATTCTGCATTCGGACGGAGAATGAAACAGTTAATTCAGAGACCATGGCCCAGAACTTGAAGAAGGCTAACTTTGAAGGTATGACGCATGAATTGGCTAGGATAGATTAGCGAATGATACTTAAGGGGTTGACTGTGGATGGGCAATGGCAGACATTTAGAGACTGCATGGATGAACTACAACAAAGGTACATTCCTGTCTGGCGTAAAAATAAAAAAACGAAGGTGGCTCAACCGTGGCTATCAAGGGAAATCAGGGATAGTATTAAAGTCAAGGAAGTGGCATACAAATTGGTCAGAAATAGCAGCGAACCCGTGGACTGGGAGAAATTTAGAACTCAGCAGAGGAGGACAAAGGTTTTGATTAGGGCAGGGAAAATGGAGTACGAGAAGAAGCTTGCAGGGATCAAGAAGACGGATTGCAAACGTTTCTATAGATATGTAAAGAGAAAAAGGTTAGTAAAGACAAACGTAGGTCCCCTGCAGTCAGAATCAGGGGAAGTCATAACGGGGAACAAAGAAATGGCAGACGGATTGAACAAGCACTTTGGTTCGGTATTCACTAAGGAGGACACAAACAACCTTCCGGATATAAAAGGGGTCAGAGGGTCTAGTAAGGAGGAGGAACAGAGGGAAATCCTTATTAGTCGGGAAATTGTGTTGGTGAAATTGATGGGATTGAAGGCCGATAAAACCCCAGGGCCTGATGGACTGCATCCCAGAGTACTTATGGCGGTGACCTTGGAAATAGCGGATGCATTGACAGTTATTTTCCATCACTCCATTGACTCTGGATCAGTTCCTATCGAGTGGAGGGTAGCCAATGTAACCCCACTTTTTAAAAAAGGAGGGAGAGATAAAACAGGGAATTATAGACCGGTCAGCCTGACCTCAGTAGTGGGTAAAATGATGGAATCAATTATTAAGGATTTCATAGCAGCGCATTTGGAAAGAGGTGACATGATTGGTCCAAGTCAGCATGGATTTGTGAAAGCGAAATCAAGCTTGACAAATCTTCTGGAATTATTTGAGGATGTTTCCAGTAGAGTGGACAAGGGAGAACCAGTTGATGTGGTATAATTGGACTTTCAGAAGGCTTTCGACAAGGCCCACACAAGAGATTAATGTGCAAAGTTAAAGCACATGGGATTGGGAGTAGTGTGCTGACATGGATTGAGAACTGGTTGTCAGACAGGAAGCAAAGAGTAGGAGTAAATGGGTACTTTTCAGAATGGCAGGCAGTGACTAGTGGGGTACCGCAAGGTTCTTTGCTGGGGCCCCAGTTGTTTACATTATACATTAATGATTTAGACGAGGGGATTAAATGTAGTATCTCCAAATTTGCGGATGACACTAAGTTGGGTGGCAGTGTGAGCTGCGAGGAGGATGCTATGAGGCTGCAGAGTGACTTGGATAGGTTAGGTGAGTGGGCAAATGCATGGCAGATGAAGTATAATGTGGATAAATGTGAGGTTATGAACTTTGGTGGTAAAAACAGAGAGACATACTATTATCTGAATGGTGACAGATTAGGATAAGGGGAGGTGCAACGAGACCTGGGTGTCATGGTACATCAGTCATTGAAGGTTGGCATGCAGGTGCAGCAGGCGGTTAAGAAAGCAAATGGCATGTTGGCCTTCATAGCGAGGGGATTGTAGTACAGGGGCAGGGAGGTGTTGCTACAGTTGTACAGGGCCTTGGTGAGGCCACACCTAGAGTATTGTGTACAGTCTTGGTCTCCTAACTTGAGGAGGGCATTCTTGCTCTTGAGGGAGTGCAGCGAAGGTTCACCAGACTGATTCCTGGGATTTCGGGACTGACCTGTCAAGAAAGACTGGAATAACTGGGCTTGCATTCACTGGAGTTCAGAAGAATGACAGGGGACCTCATAGAAACGTTTAAAATTCTGATGGGTTCAGACAGTTTAGATGCAGGAAGAATGTTCCCAATGTTGGGGAAGTATAGAACCAGGGGTCACAGTCTTAGGATAAAGGGTAAGCCATTGAGATGAGGAGAAACTTCTTCACCCAGGGAGTGGTGAACCTGTGGAATTATCTACCACAGAAAGTTGTTGAGGCCAATTCACTAAATATATTCACAAGGAGTTCGATGAAGTCCTTACTACTAGGAGGATCAAGGGGTATGGCGAGAAAGCAGGAATCGGGTACTGAAGTTGCATGTTCAGCCACGAACTCATTGAAAGGCGGTGTTGGCAAGAAGACCGAATGGCCTACTCCTGCACCAATTTTCTATGTTTCTATACCAGGAGTGGGGAACGAACCAACTTGGGGAAAAACCTATTAAATTTTCAGGCCAACGCCTTAAACACTCGACCATCCTGGTCCCATGCGAATCTGGGCTTCAACCCCAACCCCACAGACAAACACATACACATCGGCTTTCAGTGAGTATTTACGAACATGTTTAGCAATATTGATACGGGGACAACTCTCCTATTCTTTTTCGAGCAATGCTCTGGGACCTTTCATATCCATCCGAGGGTGCAGACGGAGCTTCAATTCAACATTTCATCCGAAAGTCAACAGCTTCAACATTGCAAAATTCCCCACGTGGTGCACGTGAGTGTTAGCCAAGATGATATGCTCAAGTCTCAGTCGGAAATGCTGCCACTGAATCAAAGCCGATACAAAAGTTCACAACCGTATTATTTTCCCCAAGTCTTTTTCATAAGTTCCAGGACATACTCAATTCATGGTGATGATTTCCACAGACAGTTGCAAATACACAGAGACATATATAGAGATAGACAGACAGAGACACACACACATACGTAACCAAAAATTTACACGCACCAAAGGACATGCACAGATGCCTTCGACATATAAAGGGGAAGAAAGGCTGACTCACTGTCGCAACTTTGACTGATTTTTGTATTTTCCTATCCGTATGTATCGTGAATATTGCAGATTAATAAAAATGAGAAAAAAATGTCAGTGTTGAAAGGTGTGGGACGTTATTCCATCTATCTCGCGATCTGTTTGGCAGAGAACTGGTTCAATTGTGAAATGGAATGAAAAATGCTGAGAATCGTAGTCGGCAGGATTCGAACCTGCACGGAATAACCAAATGGATTTCTAGTCCATCGCCTCAACCACTCAGCCACGACTACTGTGTCGCTGCCTTTTTGAACGTTACTCAGAAAAAACTCAGTCACCCATCTCTGTGCAGCAGACGGCCAAATAATCCTGAAAAATTCTCGGTTTGCGAAAAATGTGGAAGAGGCGATCTCCTCTTCCTGTATTTTTACAGTTCGATATTGCTCTGGAACTTTTTAATATAAACCTCAACCAAGAAACTGAAATAAATTCGACACTTTGAAACAACTGCCTCCCCGTCGGGGAATTGAACCCCGGTCTCCTCCGTGACAAGCGGGGACACGCACCACTATACTAACGAGGAACCGACGGCTATCGTACCTGTCAGAGCAGGAATCGAGCTGTGAACAGAACTGGACACCATGATAAGTCGACAGACACATTGAGAGACAGAGACAAACCGACAAACAGGGAGAGACAGACAGCGAGATAGAGACAACGAGAGACAGAAAGTGTGAGACTGAGAAGGAGAGGCAGATTGGGTGAGAAAAAGACTCAAACATATACATATACAGAGATGTGTGTGTGTGATCTATTAAGAGAGAGAGGGAAAGAGTGAGAGAAAGATAATGATAAAGACAGTGACAAGGAGAGAGACAGATAGAGAGAGAGCGATAGAGATTAAAACAGAAATTGATGGAAATACTTCTCAGCTTACAGGCAGGGACTAACAGAGACAGACAAAGACATGGACAGACCGAAATGATGGGAAAGAGAGAGCCAGTCAGACAAAGAGTCTGAGAGAATCCCATTGGAACAGACGTGCCACCGTGAGAAAGAGACAGATTGAGAGACAGAGATAAGCCAAGAAACAGGGACAGACAGAGTGAGTCAGACTGAGAGAGACAAAGACTCAAACATACAAACCTCTCTGAAGAGAGAGAGAGAGGCAGAGACCGGGCCACACAGATATATTTCACAATTTCATTTCATTATCGGTTCAGAGTGTCACATTGTTACAGAAAATTGCTGATTCCCGGTATCACTGATCAGAATGGGAGGAAATCCATGTTAAATTAAATTAAAGAGATACCAGGTACGAACCCACGCGGGAAAAACCCATTGAATTTAAAGGCGAACGCCTCAACCACTCGGCTATCCTGGTCCTGTGAGAACCTGGATTTTGTCTCTGTGAGAATCTGGGCTTCAACCCCAACCCCACATACAAACACATGCACATCGGCTTTCAGTGAGCATTTACGAACATTTTTAGTAATATTGACACGGGGGCAACTCTACTATACTTTTTCGCGTAATGCACTGGGAACATTCATATCCACCCGAGGGTGCAGACGGAGCTTCAATTTAACATTCATCCGAAAGTCAACAGCTTCAACATTGCAAAATTCCCCAAGTGCTGTACTTGAGTGTTAGCCAAGATGATATGCTCAAGTCTCAGGAGTGCGACTTGAACACACAAACTCCCGATTCAGTCGAGAATGCGGCCACTGAACCAAAGCCGATACAAAATTTCACAACCTTATTATTTTACCCAAGCCTTTTTTATAAGTTCCAGGACATACCAAATTCATGGTGATGATTTGCACAAACAGTTGCACATACACAGAGACATATATAGAGATAGACAGACACAGAGACACACACACACAAAACCAAAAATTTGCACGCACCAACGGGCATGCACAGATGCCTTAGACATCTCGAGGGATAGACAGGCTGAATCACTATCGCAACTTTGACTGATGTTTGCGATTTTTGAAACGGATGCATCGTGAATATTGCAGATTAATAAACATGAGAAAAAAATGTCAGTGTTGAAAGGTGTGGGCGTTATTCCATCTATCTCAGGATCAGTTTGGCAGAGAACTGGTTAAATTATGAAATGGAATGATAAATGCTGAGAATCGTTGTCGGCAGAATTCGAACCTGCGCGGGATAATCCAATGGATTTCTAGTCCATCGCCGTAACCACACGACCACGACTACTGTGTCGCTGCCTTTTTAATCGTTACTCAGAAAAAGCTAAGTCATCCATCTCTGTGCAGCAGACGGCCAAAGACTCCTGAAATAGTCTCCGTTTGCTGAATTCTGGAAGAGGCAATCTCCTCGACCTGTATTTTTACAGTTCGATATTGCTCTGGAACTTTTTAACATGAATCTCGACCAAGAAACAGAAGTAAAATTCGACATTTTGAAACAACTGCCTCCCCGTCGGGGAACTGAACCCCGGTCTCCCGCGTGACAGGCGGGGATACTTACCACTATACTAATGAGGAACTGACGTATACTAGTTCTGTCAGAGCAGGAATCGAGCCACTGTGAATAGAACTGGACACCATGAGAAGTCGACAGTCACATTGAGAGACAGAGACAAACCGACAAACAGGGAGAGACAGACAGCGAGATAGAGACAACGAGAGACAGAAAGTGTGAGACTGAGAAGGAGAGGCAGACTGAGTGAGAAAAAGACTCAAATATATACATATACAGAGATGTGTGTGTGTGATCTATTGAGAGAGAGAGGGAAAGAGCGATAGAAAGACAATGATAAAGACAGTTAAAAGGAGAGAGACAGATAGAGTGGGAGCGATAGAGACTAAAACAGAAAATGATGGAAATACTTCTCAGCTTACAGGCAGGGACTAACAGAGACAGCCAAAGATATGGACAGAACGAAATGATGGGAAAGAGAGAGTCAGTCAGACAAAGAGTCTGAGAGAATCCCATTGGAACAGACGTGGCACCGTGAGAAAGAGACAGATTGAGAGACAGAGAAACGCGGACAGACAGAGTGAGTCAGACTGAGAGAGACAAACACTCAAACATACAAACACATACACAACTCTCTGAAAAGAGAGAGAGAGGCAGAGACCGAGCGACACAGATGCATTTCACAATTTCATTTAATTATCGGTTCAGAATGTCACATTGTTACAGAAAATTGCTGGTTCAACCGATGAAAATCCGGTCTCACTGATCAGAATGGGAGGAATTCCGTGTTAAATTAAAGAGATACCAGGAGTGGGGTACGAACCCACGCGGGAAAAACCCCATTGAATTTTCAGGCCAACGCCTCAACCACCCGGCTATCCTGGTCCTGTGAGAACCTGGATTTTGTCTCTGTGAGAATCTGGGCTTCAACCCCAACCCCACATAAAAACACATACACATCGGCTTTCAGTGAGCATTTACGAACATTTTTAGTCATATTGACACGGGGGCAACTCTCCTATACTTTTTCGCGTAATGCACTAGGAACTTTCATATCCACCCGAGGGTGCAGACGGAGCTTCAATTTAACATTCATCCGAAAGTCAACAGCTTCAACATTGCAAAATTCCCCAAGAGCTGCACTTGAGTGTTAGCCAAGATGATATGCTCAAGTCTCAGGAGTGCGACTTGAATACACAAACTCCAGATTCAGTCGAGAATGCTGCCACTGAACCAAAGCCGATACAAAAGTTCACAACCGTATTATTTTCCCCAAGTCTTTTTTATAAGTTCCAGGACAAACCAAATTCATGGTGATGATTTCCACAGACAGTTGCACATACACCGAGACATATATAGAGATAGACAGACACAGAGACACACAAATAACCAAAGATTTGCACGCACCAACGGACATGCACTGATGCCTCAGACATCTCGAGGGATAGACAGGCTGAATCACTGTCGCAACTTTGACTGATGTTTGCGATTTTTGAAACGGATGTATCGTGAATATTGAATAGTGAATATAAAAATGAGAAGAAAATGTCAGTGTTGAAAGGTGTGATACGTTATTCCATCTATCTCAGGATCAGTTTGGCAGAGAACTGGTTAAATTGTGAAATGGAATGAAAAATGCTGAGAATCGTAGTCGGCAGGATTCGAACCTGTGCGGGATAACCCAAAGGATTTCCAGTCCAGCGCCTTAACCACTAGGCCACGACTACTGTGTCGCTAGCTTTTTAATCGGGACTCAGAAAAATCTGTCATCCATCTCTGTGCAGCAGACGGCCAAAGACTCGTGAAAAATTCTCCGTTTGCTAAACATCTGGACGAGGCAATCTCCTCCACCTGTATTTTTACAGTTCGATATTGCTCTGGAACTTTTTAATATCAATCTCTACCAAGAAGCAGAAATAAAAATCTGCATTTTGAAACAACTGCCGCCCCGTCGGGAAATTGAACCCCGGTCTCCAGCGTGACAGGCGGGGATACTCACCACTATACTAACGAGGAACTGATGGGGAGCAGTTCTGTCAGAGCAGGAATCCAGCCACTGTGAACAGAACTGGACACCATGAGAAGTCGACAGACACATTGAGAGACAGAGACAAACCGACAAACAGGGAGAGACAGACAGCGAGTTCGAGACAACGAGAGACAGAAAGTGTGAGACTGAGAAGGAGAGGCAGACTGAGTGAGAAAAAGACTCAAACATATACATATACAGAGATGTGTGTGTGTGATGTATTAAGAGAGAGAGGGAAAGACTGAGAGAAAAACAATGATGAAGACAGTGACAAGGAGAGAGAGAGATAGAAAGAGAGCGATAGAGACTAAAACAGAAATTGATGAAAATACTTCTCAGCTTACAGGCAGGGACTAACAGAGACAGGCAAAGACATGGACAGACGGAAATGATGGGAAAGAGAGAGCCAGTCAGACAAAGAGTCTGAGAGAATCCCATTGGAACAGACGTGGCACCGTGAGAAAGAGACAGATTGAGAGACAGAGACAAACAGAGAAACAGGGACAGACAGAGTGAGTCAGACTGAGAGAGACAAAGACTCAAACATACAAACACATACACAATTCTCTGAAGAGAGAGAGAGGCAGAGACAGAGCGACACAGATACATTTCACAATTTCATTTCATTATCGGTTCAGATGTCACATTGTTACAGAAAATTGCTGATTCACCGATGAAAATCCGGTCTCACTGATCAGAATGGAAGAAAATCCATGTTAAATTAAACAGATACCAGGAGTGAGGTACGAACCCACTCGAAAAAAAAAACATTGAATTTTAAGGCCAACGCCTCAACCACTCGGCTATCCTGGTCCTGTGAGAACCTGCATTCTGTCTCTGTGAGAATCTGGGCTTCAACCCCAACCCCACATAAAAACACATACACATAGGCTTTCAGTGAGCATTTCCGAACATTTTAGTAATATTGACACGGGGGCAACTCTCCTATTTTTTTCGAGTAATGCACTGGGAACTTTCATATCCACCCGAAGGTGCAGACGGAGCTTCAATTTAACATTTCATCCAAAAGTCAACAGCTTCAACATTGCAAAATTCCCCAAGTGCTGCACTTGAGTGTTAGCCAAGATGATAATGCTCAAGTCTCAGAAGTGCGACTTGAACACACAAACTCCCGATTCAGTCGAGAATGCTGCCACTGAACCAAAGCCGATACAAAAGTTCACAACCTTATTATTTCCCCCAAGTCTTTTTTGTACGTTCCAGGACATACCAAATTCATGGTGATGATTTCCACAGACAGTTGCACATACACAGAGACATATCTCGAGATAGACAGACACAGAGATCACCAAAAATATGCACGCACCAACGGGCATGCACAGATACCTTCGTCATCTCGAGGGATGGACAGGCTGAATCACTGTCGCAACTTTGACTGATGTTTGCGATTTTTGAAACGGATGTATCGTGAATATTGCAGATTAATAAAAATGAGAAAAAAATGTCAGTGTTGAAAGGTGTGGGACGTTATTCCATCTATCTCAGGATCAGTTTATCAGAGAACCGGTGAAATTGTGAAATAGAATGAAAAATGTTGAGAATCGTAGTCGGCAGGATTCGAACTAGCGCGGGATAACCCAATGGATTTCTAGTCCATAGCTTTAACCACTCGGCCACGACTAGTGTGTGTTTTTGGCACAGACAGAGTGAGTCAGACTGAGAGAGACAATGACTCAAACGTCTGAACACATGCACTGTTCTCTGAAGAGAGAGAGAGAGGCAGAGACCGAGCGACACAGAAACATTTCACAATATCATTTCATTATCGGTTCAGAGTGTCACATTGTTCCAGAAAATTGATGATTCAAACGATGAAAATCCAGTTTCACTGATTGGAATGGGTGGAAATCCGTGTCAAATGAAAGAGATACCAGGAGTGGGGTACGAACCCACGCGGGAAAATAACCACTGAATTTTAAGGCCAACGCCTTAACCACGCGGCTATTCTGGTTCGGTGAGAATCTGGTGAGTACTTGGTAGAGATTCACTCAGAAAAAACTCTGTCATCGATCTCTGTGTAGCAGACGGCCAATGGGTCGTGAAAAAGTCTCCGTTTGCTAAAACTCTGGAAGAGGCTCTATCCTCTACGTTTATTTTTACAGTTCTTTATTGCTCTGGAACTTTTTAATATGAATCTCTACCAAGAAACAGAAGTAAAATTCTACATTGTAAAACAACGTCCTACCCGTCGGGGAATTGAACCCCGGTATCCCGCGTGACAGGCGGGGATACTCACCACTATACTAACGAGGAACTGACAGGTAGAAGATCTGTCAGAGCAGGAATCGAGTTGAACTGAACTGGACACCATGAGAAGTCGACAGACACAATGAGGGACAGAGACAAACCGACAAACAGGGAGAGACAGACAGCGAGATGGAGGCAACGAGAGACAGAAAGTAGAGACTGAGAAGAAGAGGCAGACTGAGTGAGAAAAAGACTCAAACACTGACATATACAGAGATATGTGTGTGTGTGTGATCTCTAAAGAGAGAGCGGGAAAGAGTGAGAGAAAGACCGTGATAAAGGCAGTGACAAGGAGAGAGACAGATAGAGAGAGAGTGACACAGCGAGAGAGAGACAAAGATAGAAACAGAAAATGATGGCAATTCCCAGCAGGTTAGGTACAGGAACTACCAGCGACAGGCAAAGAGAGACATGGACAGGCAGAGATGATGGGACAGTCAGAAGAGAGACTGAGAGAATCCCATTGGAACAGAACTGATCACCGTGAGAATGGGACAGACATATTGAGAAACAGAGACAAACCGTGAAACAGGGAGAGACAGACAGCGAGATAGAGACAGAGAAAGACAGAAAGTTTGAGACTGAGATGGAGGGTCAGACTGAGTGAGACAAAGACTCAAATACATACATACACAGAGATGTGTTTGCGTGCTCCATAAAGAGAGTGAGGCAAATAGTGATGGAATGACCAGAAAAAGACAGGGACAAAAAGAGAGACAAAGAGGGAGACAGATAGAGAGAAAGACAGATAGAGAGAGAGACATAGAAATGATGGGAAAGAGAGAGCCAGTCAGACAAAGAGTTTGAGAGAATCCTATTGGAACAGAACTGGACACCGTGAGAGAGACAGTTTGAGAGACAGAGACAAACGGGGAGACAGGGACAGACAGAGTGAGTCAGAGAGAGGCAGACTGAGAGAGACAAAAACTCAAACACATAAACACATACACAGCTCTCTACAGAGAGAGAGAGGCAGAGACTGAGCGACACAGATACATTTCACAATTTCATTTCATTGTCTGCTCAGAGTGTCACAGAGTTACATAAAAATGCAAATGCAACAGATGAAAATCGGATATCACTGAGCAGGATGGGAAAAATCTCTGTTTAATTAACATATTCCAGGAGTGGGGTTCGAGCTCACACGGGTCTAAACTCATTGGACTTTGTGCCCAACACCTTAACCGCCCGACCATTCTAGTTCTGTCAATACTAGGACTCTGTCTCGATGAGAAGCTGGCCTTAAACTCCATCCGCACAGACGCACACAGACAGTTCGGATTTCAGGGAGCATTTCCCAACATTTTTCGTCATATTGACACGGGCGCAACGCTCCTATTCTTTTTCGATAAGGCTCTGGGAACTTTCACATCCACCCGAAGGTGCAGACGAAGCTTCCATTTAACATTTCATCCGAAAGTCAACAGCTTCAACAATGCAAAATTCCCCAAGTACTGCATTTGAGTGTCAGCCAAGGTTATATGCTCAAGCCTCAGGAGTGGGACTTACACACACAACCTCCTGATTCAGTCGAGAATGGAGCCAATGAACCATAGCCAATATCAAAGATCACAACCGTATTATTTTCCCCAAGTTTTTAAAAAAGTTCCAGGACATATCAAATTCAATGTGATGATTTCCAAAGACAGTTGCACATACACAGAGACATAGATACAGATAGACATACACAGACACGCACACACACACTTATCAAAAATATACACACAATTATATAGAAACATAGAAATTAGTTGCAGGAGTTGGTCATTCGGCCCTTTGAGCCTGCACCACCTTTCAATAAGATCATGGCTCATCATTCAACCTCAGTACCCCTTTCCTGCTTTCTCTCCATACCCCTTGATCTCTTTAGCCGTAAGGGCCATATCTAACTCCCTTTTGAATATATCTAACGAACTGGCCTCAACAACTTTCTGCAGCAGAGAATTCCACAGGTTAACCATTCTCTGAGTGAAGAAGTTTTCCTCATCTCGGTCTTAAATGGCTTACCCCTTATTCTTGGACTGAGACCTTGGTTCTTGAACTCCACAGCAACGGGAACATTCTTTCTGCCTCTAACCTGTCCAAACTCGTCAGAATTTTATATATTTCTATGAGATCGCCTCTCATTCTTCTAAACTTCAGTGGATACCCGCCCAATTGATCCATCTTCTCTCCTCATATGTCAGTCGTGCCATCCCGGGAATCAAGCTGGTGAACCTTCGCTGTACTCCCTCAATCGCAAGGACGTCCTTCCTCAGATTTGGAGACCAAAACTGAACACAATATTCCAGGTGTGGCCTCACCAAGACCCTGTGTAATTGCACTAAGACCTCCCTGCTCTTATACTCAAATCACCTCGCTATGAAGGCGAACATGCCATTTGCCTTTTTACCACCTGCTGCCAACTTTCAATGACTCATGTACTATGACACCAGATCAAGATATACACAGAGTGCCTTAGACAAATAGAGGGATAGACAGGCAGGGCCACTCTCGCTACTTTGGCTGCCTTTTGCTTTTTTCTATCCGTATGTATCGTGAATATTGCAGATGAATGAAATAAAGAAAAAAATGGCAGCGTTGAAAGGTGTGGTACTTTATTCAACCAACCACAGGATCAGTTTTGCGGAGACCTCGCTAAATTGTGAAATGGAAAGAATTGTCGTCGGCAGGATTCGAACCTGGCGGGGCAAACCCAATGCATTTCTTGCGCATTGCCTTAATCACTGGGCCACGACTACTAGTTTGCTGCATTTTTAAATGTCACTCAGATAAAACTCAGTCATCCATCTCTGTGCAGCAGACGGCCACAGAATCCTGAAAAAGTTTCTGTTTGCTAAAAATCTGGAAGAGGCAATCTCCTCTTTCTGTATTTTTACTCTTCTATATTGCTCTCGAACTTTTTAACATGAATCTATACAAAGAAACAAAAGTAAAATTCTACATTTTGAAAAAGCCTTCCCCCCGTCTGGGAATTCAACTCCGGGCTCCTGCGTAACAGGCGGTGATAATCACCACTATACTAACGAGGTACTGACGAGTATGTGCTCTCTAAGAGCAGAAATCGAGCTGTGAACAGAACTGGACACCATGAGAAGTCGACAGGCACATTGAGACACAGAGATAAACAGAGAAAGAGGGAGAGACGGACAGCGAGATAGAGACAAAGAGACAGATAAAGTGTGAGACTGATAGGGAGAGAAAGACTCAGTGAGAAAAAAAACTCAAGCACATCCATACAAAGATGTGTGTGTGCTCTATAAAGAGAGAAAGGGAAATAGTGATAGAAATACAGAGATGAAGACAGGGACAAAGAGAGTCACAGAGATAGACAGATATAGAGAGAGAGACAGATAGAGTGAGAGAGACAGAGATAAAAAGAGAAAATGATAGAAATACTCAGCAGGTTAGAGACAGGGCAAAGAAAGACAGGCAGACAGAGACACAGACAGATAGAGTGAGACGATGGGAAAGAGAGAGAGAGTCAGACAGAGAGGGATGATGGGAAAGAGAGACACAAATAGAGAGGGAGACTGAGAGAATCCCATTGAAGCAGAATTTTGACACCGTGAGAAAGTAAGAGACAGATTGAGAGACAGGGACAAACAGAGAAACATAGAAAATAGGTGCAGGAGTAGGCCATTCGGGCTTTCGAATCTGCACCACCATTCAATAAGATCATGGCTGATCATTCAGCTCAGTACGCCTTTCCTGCTTTCTCTCCAAACCTCTTGATGCCTTTAGCCAGAATGGCCATATCGAACTCCCTCTTGAATATAGCCAATGAATTGGCATCAACAACTCTCAGCGATAGGGAATTCCACAGGTTAACAACTCTCTGAGTGAAGAAGTTTC
Source organism: Pristiophorus japonicus (assembly GCF_044704955.1). Taxonomy (NCBI): domain Eukaryota; kingdom Metazoa; phylum Chordata; class Chondrichthyes; family Pristiophoridae; genus Pristiophorus; species Pristiophorus japonicus. The sequence goes on from NC_091999.1 coordinate 58,873,355, forward strand.
TCCTCATCTCGGTCCTAAATGACCTGCCCCTTATCATTAGACTGTGTCCCCTAATTCTGGACTTCCCCAACATCGGGAATGTTCTTGCTGCATCTAACCTGTTATGTCCGGTCAGAATTGTTCATGCTTCTATGAGATCCCCTCTCATGCTTCTAAACTCCAGTGACTACAAGCCACTGTCGATCCAGTCTCTCATCATATGTCAGTCCTGTCATCCCGGGAATCAGTTTGGTGAACCTTCGCTGCACTCCCTCAATAGCAAGAAAGTCCATCCTCAGATTACGAGACCAAAACTGATCACAATATTCCAGGTGATGTCTCACAAAGGCCCTGTACAACTGCAGTAAGACCTCCGTACTCCTATACCCAAAACCCCTAGCTATAAAGGCCAAAATACCATTTGCCTTCTTCACCGCCTGCTGTAACTGCATGCCAACTTTCAATGACTGATGTACCACGACACGCAGCTCCCATTGCACCTTCCCTTTTCCTAATCTGCCGCCATACAGATAATATTCTGCCTTCGTGTTTTTGTCACCAAAGTGGATAACCTCACATTTATTCACATTATACTGCATCTGCCATGCATTTGCCCACACACCTAACCTGTCCAAGTCACCCTGCAGCCTCTTAGCGTCCTCCTCACAGCTCACACCGCCACCCTGTTAGTGTCATCTGCAAACTTGAAGATATTACACAATTCCTTCATCTAAATCATTAATGTATATTGTAAATAGCTGGGGTCCCGGCACTGAGCCCTGTGGCACCCCACTAGTCACTGCCTGCTTTTCTGAAAAGGACCCGTTTATCCCGACTCTCTGCTTCCTGTCTGCCAACCAGTTCTCTATCCACGTCAGTACATTACCCCCAATACCATGTGCTTTAATTTTGCACACCCATACGTGTGGGGGACCTTATTGAAAGTCTTTTGAAAGTCCAAATACACCACATCCACTGGTTCCCCTTGTCCACTATACTAGTTACATCCTCAATAAATTCCAGAAGATTTTTCAAGCTTGATTTCCCTTTCATAAATTCATGCAGCTTGGACCGATCCTGTCATTGCTTTACAAATGCACTGCTATTTCATCTTTCATAATTGATTCCTACATTTTCCCACTACTGATGTCAGGCTAACCGGTCTATAATTATCAGTTTTCTATCTCCCTCCTTTTTTTAAATGTGGTGTTACATTAGCCTACTCTCCAGTCCATACGAACTTATCTGGAGTCCATGGACTGTTGGAAAATGATAACCAATGAATCCGCTATTTCTAGGGCCACTTCCTTAAGTACTTTCCAATGCAGACTATCAGGCCCCGGTGATTTATCGGTCTTCAATCCCATCAATTTCCCTAACACATTTACCTGACTAATAAGGATTTCCTTCAGTTCCTCCTTCTCGCTAGATCTTTGGTGTCCTAGTATTTTTGGAAGGTTATGCGTGTCTTCCTTCGTGAAGACAGAACCAAAGTAATTGTTCAACTGGTCTTCCATTTCTTTGTTCCCCATTATAAATTCACCTGAATCTGACTGCAAGGGACCTACGTTTGTCTTCTCTAATCTTTTTGTCTTCACATATCTATAGAACTTTATTATGTTTCCAACAAGCTTCCTCTTATAATCTATTTTCCCCTTCCTAATTAAACCCTTTGTCCTCCTCTGCTGAATTCTAAATTTATCCCAGTCCTCAGGTTGCGGCTTTTTCTGGCCAATGTATATGCCTCTTCCTTGCATTTAACACTATCCTTAATTTCCCTTGTTAGCTACGGTTGAGCCACCTTCCCCGTTTTATTTTTTTACTCCAGACAGGGAAATACAATTGTTGAAGTTCATCCATGTGATCTTTAAATGTTTGCCATGGCCTATCCACCGTCAACCCTTTAAGTATTATTTGCCAGTCTATTCTAGCCAATTCACGTCTCATACCATCGAAGTTACCTTTCGTTAAGTTCAGGATCCAAGTCTCTTAATTAACTGTGTCACTTGCCACCTTAATAAAGAATTCTACCTTATTATGGTCACTCTTCCCCAAGGGGCCTCGCACAACAAGATTGCTAATTAGTCCTTTCTCATTACACATCACCCAGTCTAGGATGGCCAGCCCTCTAGATGGTCCCTCGACATCCTCCTCCACCGTATTGCTTCCTGTTTTGTTCGCCCAATCTACATGTAGAGTAAGGTCTTGATAACTGCTGTATGTTTATGGCACACATCCCTAATTTCTTGTTGGATGCTGTCCCCAACTTCACTACTACTGTTGACTGATCTCTCCACAACTCCTCTAGCGTTTTCTTCCCTTTGGTATTCCGCAGCTCCACCCATACATGTTCCACATCATCCAAGCTAATGTCGTTCCTTACTATTGCCTTAATTTCCTCTTTAACCAGCAACGCTATCCCACCACCTTTTCATTTCTGTCTGTGCTTCCTGAATGTTGAATTCCCAGCCTTGGTCACCCTGGAGCTATGTCTCCATCATGCTAATTATACCATATTCAGTAATTGCTGCTGTGCAGTTAATTGGTCCGCTTTATTACGAATACTCCTCGCACTGAGGCACAGAGTCTTCAGGCTTGTTATTTTAGTACATTTTGACCCTTTATAATTTTGCTGTAAAGTGGCCCTATTTGATTTCTGCCCTCCACCTTTACTTTTATTTTTTCGCTTCTGCGCCCCTTCCACTTCCCTCTGTCTCCCGTCGCCCTGCCATATTACTTTAAACATGCCCCAACACTAGCAAACACTTCCCCTTGGACATTGTTTCTGGTCCTGCCCAGGTGCAGAACATCCGGGTTAGTTCTGGTCGCACCTCCACCAGAACCGGTTCCAAAGTCCCAGGAATTGAATCCCTCCCATCTGCACCACATTTCTAGCCACATATTCACGTGAGCTTTCCTGGATTCCTGCTCGGACTAGCAGGTGGCACTGGTAGCAATCCTGAGTTTGCGACCTTTGAGGTCCTACTTTTTAATTTAACTCCGAGCTCCCTGAATTCAGCTTGTCGGTCCTCAGACAGAGTGAGTCAGAGAGTAACAGAGACTCAAACACAAAAAGAGAAACAGGGCTCTCTCAAGACAGAGAGCGAGAGGCACAGATACATTTCACGATTCCATATCTTTGTCAGTTGAGAGTGTGACAGAGTTACAAATTCAACAGAAGTCATTCGGGTAATACTGAGCAGGATGGGAAAAAATCGGTGTTAAATTCAAGAGTTACCAGGAGTGGGGTTCGACACCACGCGGGTATAAACCCATTAGATCTTAAATGCAACGACTTATACACACGGCCATTGGGGACTTGTGAATCTGCACATTCTGTCTCTGTGAGAATCTGGGCTTGAGCTCCACCCTCACAGACACACGCATGCACACAGGTTTTCAGTGAGCATTTCAGAATATTTATATAAAAGTGACACGGGGCAACTCACTACACTTTTTCGAATAATGCTGTTGGAACTTTAACATTCACCCGAGAGAGCAGACAGAGCTTCAATTTAACATTTCATCCGAAAGTCAACAGCTTCGACAATGTAAAATTCTGCAAGTACTGCACTTGAGTGTCAGCCAAGATTATATGCTCAATTCTCAGGAGTGGGACTTGAAGTCGAAAAAACTGCCGCTGAACCAAAGCCGATATCAAATGGCACAACCGTATTATTTTCCCCAAGTCTTTTTAACAAGTTCCAGTACATACCAAATTCATGGTGATGATATCCACAGACAGTTGAACATACACAGTGACATACATACAGATAGGCACACATCGAGACACACACACACACACACACTACCAAAAATATACATGCACAAACGGACATACACAGAGTGCCTTAAACATATAGAGGGAGAGACAGGTTGAATCACTGTCGCTAATTTGGCTGATTTTTGCGTTTTTCTATCCGTATGTATCGTGAATATTGCAGATTAATGAAAATTAGAAAAAATGTGTGGGACATTATTTTACCTAACTCTGGATCCGTTTTGCAGAGATCTGGTTAAATTGTGAAATGGAATGAAAAATGCTGAAATCAGTAGTTGGCAGGATCGAACCTGCGCAGGCAAACCCCAATGGATTTCTTCGTCCATTGCCTTCACCAACCAGGCACGATACTGGGTTTCTGCCTCTTTAAATGTTACTCAGATAAAACTCAATCATCTATCTCTCTGCATCAGAATGCCACAGAGTCCTGAAAAAGTCTCCGTTTCCGAAAAATTTGGAAGAGCCAATCTCCTCTTGCTGTATTTTTACTCTTCTATGTTGCTCTGGAACTTTTAATATGAATCTATACCGAATAACAGAAGGACAATTCTACATTTCGAAAATGCTTCCTCCCGCATGACAGGCGGGGATACTCACGACTATACTAACGAGGTGCTGACGGGTGTAGATTTTGAGACAGCAGGAATCGAGCTGTGAAAAGAACTGGACACCATGAGAAAGAGACAGACACATTGAGAGACAGACACAAAAAGAGAAACAGGGAGAGACAGACAGCGAGCTAGAGAAATAGAGAGAGAGAGCAAGTGTGAGACTGAGAGGGATAGGCAGACTGAGTGAGACAAAGACTCAAACACACACATACACAGAGATGTGTGTGTGTGTGCTCCATAAAGAGAGGGAGGTAAATAGTAATGGAAAGCCAGAGACAAAGACAAAGACATGGACAAAGAGAGCGACAAAGATAGAGAGAGATAGTGAGAGAGAAGATAGAGAGAGAGAGACAGAGATAAAAACAGAAAATGATGGAAATACTCAACAAGTTAGAGACAGGGTCGAACAGAGACAGGCAAAGAGAGACAGACAGGCAGAGACATAGACAGACAGTGATGATGGGAAAGAGAGAGACAGTCAGACAGAGAGACTGAGAGAATCCCTTTGGAACAGAACTGGACACTGTGAGAAAGACACGGGCAGATTGAGAGACCGAGACAAACAGAGAAACAGGGAGAGACAGAGTGAGTCAGAGAGAGGCAGTGTGAGGGAGATAAAGACTCAAACACGCAAACACATGCACAGATCTCTAAAGAGACAGAGGTAGAGAGTGAGGCAGAGACTGAGAGACAGAGATACATTTCACGATTACATTTCTTTATCGGTTCAGAATGTCATAGAATTACAGTAAAATGCAGATTCAACAGATTTTTACTGCAGTTGTACTGGGCCTTGGTGAGGCCTCACCTGGAATATTTTGTTCTGTTTTGATCTCCTAATGTGAGGAAGGACGTTCTTGCTATAGAGGGAGTGCAGCGAAGGTTCACCAGACTGATTCCCGGGATGGCTGGACTGTCATGTGAGGAGAGACTGGATCAACTGGATTTTTATACATTGGACCTTAGAAGGATGAGAGGGGATTCCATAGAAACATAAAGATTCTGGCGGGATGGGACAGGTTAGATGCGGGTAGCTTGTTCCCGATGTTGGGGAAGTCCGGAACCAGGGTACACAGCCTTAGGAAAGCCATGTCAACGTGGTGCCAATTATATCATATTCATTAATTGCTGCCTGTGCAGTTAATTCTTCCACCTTATTACGAATACTCAACGCATTGAGGCACAGAGCCTTCAGGCTTGTCTTTTTAACAACTTTGTCCCTTTTGACTTTTGCTGTAATGTAGCCCTTTTTGAAAGGAATGACAAGGGTGTATGCGGTTACAGGAGGATGTGAGGGGAAACAAACATAATACGAGGGGAAGAGTGCATCCGCGATGGACCAGTATGATATCAAAATGAATGGAAATATAAGGGGAATATCGTTATCCGTGTGCCGGAGAGAAAGAAGCCTAACTATAGGTCCTCGCCCAGTGGGAGACGGGAGCAAGGATAGCTGCGGGTATGACAATACTACGGAAGGATGTGTCAGTGGAAAAAACCCTGCCCGAACCGAACCCACACATTGCAACTATCAAGGGCGAGGGGAATATTGTGCGGTAACTAGCCTGGGAACTTACGTGACTTCAAGACAATCGGTGGCAGTGGGAAGAGCACGCATGACATGCCAGGAAGACAGTGACATGAAATATAAGCGATGAGATTAAGCAAGATATTGATGTTTACATGTAAGAGCAAGCACAATCAATTCCCCTGTTACTTGAAGATTTAACTAGCTCAAGAAATAACATTCAAATATATCAAGAGCTGAAGGATAAATCAAAAGAACTGGACAGTGAAATAAAGGATAACCTGATATTATACATCCCTGGATAACGATCCTTTCACATAACCTCGTGGCAGTACAGATAGTTATAGCCTTGATTTGGTTGGTGATGTTATGTAACAAGTGCAAAGATAGGCGAGGCTTACCCGAGCAAAGTTGGAAGATAGGGATTAGAATTATATCCAATGTGTTAGTCCTAGTGCAGCTGATAGTGTTGCTGATGCTCCTGGGAGACTGTGGAGGCAGATGCAAGAGACGCAGAAAGAAGAGGTTGGCCAAGGCCCGTAATCAAGAACGCAGAAAGCCTTTGCTTGATCCAAAGAAGGTTAATCAAACAAAAAGACGGCATGAATACCTGATCCGAGTCGTGAGTGTCCCAATCCGATCGCCTGATCAACGAAACCGAGGCAGGAGACACACGAATCAAGACAGAATAAGGCAGGGAAAGGAAAAGTGTTGTTCATGGTGCGATATTTTTAAGTGCTGGTCACCTGAAGCCTACGCAGTCCTCAAATTGATGTGGCATTCAATTGAGGTAATAATGGTAGTGGAAGGGATATGTATCGTGATCCAACTATATCTGATGTGTCAGATGAGAGAGATATACAACCACGTGGTTCTAGCCGAACAGCAAACAGCCTTGTTAATTATGTAATGTAGGCATGATAGGGAGGCGAATGATTTTGTAATGCATTAGGGAAACAACCAAGACCCCGAGCTTATGCACTGCCTGTACAAAAATAAATATAAGTGGCGTGCCAATATCCCAGGGAAATGGTCAAGGGTAGTATGTAAAGACTCCGCAAAAGATGGAACTACGAGCGATCCCAGGGATATGAACTTGATATCACCATTTCCAGCAGATGGCTCAGAACATATATGTGCTCAGCTGATTATTTAGAAATAATCAGGGACCAACAGGAGGGACTGAAAGGGCAGATTACAAATTGTAATTACAATTAATAATAATAATTGTGATGTTTTAAAATGGAGTTAACAGGTTTTTAAAATGGAACCCACAGCCTGTTTTTCAGACTGTGGGAAGCATGTGTGGGATGCCTACCACAGAGGAGCAGATGTTCCAATTCATAGACCAAAGGGAGCTGGGCACGGACACAGATAACATAGAATTTGAATTGTATGGCAAGATAAGAGTTAAATAAAAAGAATCATAACAACATGTGTTTGGATTTCCCAATTAAGGCATATCGAAGCCAGATTGGAGAAATCGCTGAACCAATCATTCATGTATTAATCAGCATTTATTAATTGTAACTTGCGTAATTACGTAATGCTATAATTTGAAACTGTATAATGTAAGTTGTCTCTGGCAGTATCTTCGAGCATTCTTTCAAGGATAGCTCCCCTGCCGGCTTGTATTAATAAAACCTGCATTTAGTTTAAGGCTAACAGAATCCGAGTGGTGGTTTGAAGTTAACCCTAACAAGGTTAGAGAGATAGGGAGAGGTGTAGGGGCCCGTGGAGGTTAGAGAGATAGGGAGGGGTGTAGGGCTGGAGGAGGTTACAGAAATAGGGAGGGGTGTCGGGGCTGGAGGAGGTCAAAGATAGATGGGGCGGGGCCATCGAGGGATTTGAACACGAGGCTGAGAATTTTAAAAGCAGCGCCTCGCTGGGGCCGAGGAGGGGGGAGAAGTGCAGGAACACAACCCCCTCACTACCTACCCTGCACTAACCCTCATCATCTGTTAAATCACCTGGAGTTCATGCGACACTCCTCCCCCTCTCTCTTGGTATTTATCTACTCACTGCCTCACTCAAAGTTTATCTCCCATTGACAGTCCGTGTGAGTGCCCTCGCTGTCCCAGAATTGCTCCCCTTGGACACCGACTGACCTTCCCCGTGCCTCCGCCGCCCCCCTCCTGTTCCATGACGGCCGACAAATTCAGGTTGTGTTCCAGTTAGCAAGCAAAAGATCCGGGCAGCGCGGGGGGAGGGCTCGTACAAATTAAAACACATGGCGGGCCGGTTAGGGCATGGGGGGGCCCACAGGCCATATGTTTGACACCCCTGATCTACCCTGTCAAGCCCAATAAGAATTTTGTTTGTTCTAAACTGTAGAGAATATAGGCTTAGTCTACTCAATCTCTCCTCACAGGACAATCCTCCCATCCCAGGAATCAGTCAGGTGAACCTTCGTTGCCATCCTCAATGGCAAGTACATCCGTCCTTAGGTAAGCAATCAAAACTGTACACAATACTCCAGGTGTAGTCTCACCAGGGTCCTATATAATTGCAGTAAAACGTCCAAGAGCAAGTTATTATGTAAATAGAGAAAGAATGCAAAGTGCCGCAGTACAGCAGGACCTGGGGTTACTTGTCCATGAAACACAAAAGGATAGTATGCAGGTACAGCAAGTGATCAGGAAGGCCAATGGTATCTTGACCTTTATTGCAAAGGGGATGGAGTATAAAAGTGGGGATGTTTTGCTGCAGTTATAAAAGGTTTTGGTGAGGCCACTCCTGGAAAACTGCGTGCAGTTTTGGTTTCCATATTTACGAAAGGATATAATTGCTTTGGAGGCAGTTCAGAGAAGGTTCACTAGGTTGATATTAGGAATGAGCAGGTTGACTTATGAGGAAAGGTTGAGTAGTTTGGGCCTCTACTCATTGGAATTCAGAAGAATGAGAGGTGATCTATCGAAACGTTTAAGATTATTAGGGGACTTGACAAGGTGGATGCAGAGCTGATTTTTCCACTGATGGGGAACACCCGAACTAGAGGGCATGATTTAGAAGAAGGGGCCGCCCATTTAAAACAGATGAGGAGGAATTTCTTCTCTCAGACGGTTGTAAATCGGCGGAACTTGCTGCCTCAGAGAGCTGTGGAAGCTGGGTCATCAAATAAATTTAGGACAGAAATAGTTTCTTCAATGATAAGGGAATAAGAGGTTATGGGGAGCGGGCGGGTAAGTGGAGCTGAGTCGATTATCAGATCAGCCATGATCTTATTGAATTGCGGAGCAGGCTCTATGGGCCGTCTGGCCTACTCCAGTTCCTATTTCTTATGTTCTTATGTTTACTATTATACTCAAATCCTCTTGTAATAAACAACATACCATTTGGTTTCTTAATTGCTTGCAGTACCTGCATATTATCTTTCAGTGATTCGTGTCCAAGGACACCAAGAACCCTCTGAACACCAACATTTCCCAATCTCTCACCATTTCAAGTAGCTGTTTCCAGTCGACTTTGGCTAAACCACATCTCAGCTTAGTAAAATTGGCTTTTCCCCAATTGAGAACTTTTATTCCTGGTCTATCTTTGTCCTTTTCCAGAAGTACCCTGAATCTAACTGAATTACGATCACGAGCACCAATGCTCACCCACTGCTACCCCTTCCACCTGCCCAGCTTCAGTCCCTAATACTAAGTCCAGAACTTCCCCCTCTCTTGTTGGCCTTGCTACGTACTGGCTAAAAGGTTCAGCTGGTTGCTGACCCCTCTGTGAAGGGAAATAGATCCTTCCTATACACTCTCTCGAGGCTCCTCATAATTTTATACACCTCATTAACGTCTGCCCTCAGCCTCCTCTGTTCCAAAGAAAACAAACCATTAAGTGGGTTGATGGGCTGGAGGAGGTTACAGAGATATGGAAGGGTGAGACCCTGGAGAGATTTGAACACGAGAATGCGTATTTTAAAGGCTGATGCCACCAGCCATCACGCCCAGTACAGAATGTGACTCACTACCAACAGGAAGGATGTTACGTTAACTACTACAAATGCATAATGAGAGGAAATCAATCTCTGTCCCTTTAACTAACAGCGACATGGAAAGAAGGAAATTAATGACCTTTAAATACCTGGTCCACTTGGCACTGAAGTGTCTGAAACTCATAATAGGAACTCATAAATGGAAATAAAATACTGACAGATGTTAAACTGTTTTGTTGACAAAAGAAATCACGATTTAACTTTGAAAAGATAAATAGTTTAACAGGGGTTGAAACATACTCACCCGATAGGCCTACTCAGGATCCACCTCTCAAGAACCGCGATTGGTTGCAGAACACGCTGCTCCCTTGGCCCTCCGGCCTCTGATCTCTCTTCCTGTTGGTTCCCAGGGCAATCAATCACCATTCGCCAACATCCCACTGCCAGATTAAGTTGAGGGGCTCGGAGGAAGAAATAAAATGAGGCCGTGAATCTGAGTTAAGAAATAAAATTAGAAAAACATGATTAAATGAACGAGGAAAGACAATATAAACTAAAGTGTACAATCCTAAAGGGGATGCATGAACAGTGAGACCTGCGGGTATATATGGACAAATCGCTGAAGGTGGCAGGACAGGTTGGGAAAGCAGTTAAAAAAGCTTGCAGGATCCTGGGCATCACAGAGTACAAAAGCAAGGAGGTTATGATGAACCTTTGTAAAACACTGGTTCGGCCTCAAGTGGAGCATTGTGTCCAATTCTGGGCACCGACCATTGGGATGGGATACCCTTAGAGAGGGTGCAGAAGAGATTGACAAGAATGATTCACGAGATGAGGGACTTCAGTTTTGTGACTTGACTGGAGAAGCTGGGGTTGTCCTCCTTGGAGCAGAGAACGTTGAGAGGAGAATTGATAGAGATGTTCAAAATCATGAGGGGTCCGGACAGAGTAGATCGAGAGATACTGTTCCCATTGGCGGAAGGGTCAAGAACCAGAGGAGACGGATTTAAGGTGGATGAGCAGAAGAACCAAAGGCGATGTAAGAAAAATCTATTTCATGCTACGAATCGTCAGGATCTGGAATGCACGGCCTCAAAAGATGGTGGAGGCAGACTCAATCACAGCTTTCAAAAGGGAATTGGATAAGTACCTGAAAGAAAACATTTGCAGGGCCGGGGGGAAAAGGCGGGGCAGTGGGACTAGCTGCGAGCCGGCAAGGGCTCGACGGGCCGAATGGCCTTCCGTGCTGTAACCATTCTCTGATTGTGTGAGCAGAACCACTCTGTTCCCTGACTCAATCTAAAGCCTTCCTGTTTGTGAGCACCTCTGTTAAACCTGTTTATCTCCGCCTTAAATATATTCAATGATCCAGCCTCCACAGCTCTCTGGCAGAGAATTCCACAGATTTGCAAGAAGAAATTCCTCCTCATCTCATTTTTAAATGGTCTGTGGAGAAAGGCTGCATTTGTAAATAGAACAGGATTTACTGGGATTGCTTTGGGTACTGAACCATGTTCATTCTGGCAGCTCTTGTTTGTTTCTGATTATCTTAATAACCCCTATATATGGGCTGGAGATTAATATCTTGTATAAATGTTGAACAAATTATATTCGTTTCAAACACAGTGTGTCGAATATTTGATTCCTCCATGATCAGAGGAGACTAATTGATGTTCTGTTACCGACTGTTCCATTTTAGTGCTTTTTCTTAATCTAACTTATATCACTTCTCACCTAGTTCACCTTCTATTATATCAAACCCCAAACTTGTCCCGTTTGAGTACATGAGTTGCAATTGTAGTAGACTTAACTGCAGTGTCTTACTTTAAATTCAGCTGAAATCCTTTGAACCACCCCTTTATTGAACTGCCTTGCAAAAGATTTGAAATCCGTTACTTTCTGTAACCTGGTTTTGGAACCGATTGAATTTTAAAATGCATCCACACATTTTGCACGTGATAGCCTGTGAAATATTCTGATATTTGTAATTGTCATTGCCACAAACTCAGCTCTCTAGCCACCGTTTCAATACCTCTCCCCAACTTGTGTCTGTACCTGAACCGGACTGTTTGCAATCTTGGTGCCATATTTAATCCTGAAGTATGTTTTTGACCACATATCCACATAATTAAGAATGCATATTTCCACCTCTGTAACATCGCCCTTGCCTCACCTCATCCGCTGCTGACCCCTCATCACTGCCTTTGTTACTTCGGGACTTGACTATTACAACATACTCCTGCCACATTCTCACCTGCATAAACTAGAGTTGATCCAAAATTCGGTTGCCCGTGTCCTAACTCTCACGAAGTCCAGCTTACCCATCAGCCCTGTGCTCGCTGAACTACATTGGCTTCTGGTTCAGCAACGCCTTGATTTTAAAATTCTAATACTTATTTTCAAAACTCTCCATGGCCTCGCCCCTCCCTAGCTCTGTCAACTCCTCCAGCCCCAACCAGCACCACACCGCCACCTCCCCCCCCCCCCCCACCCATGAGATATCTATCTTCCTGAGCATCCCTGATTATAATTGGTGGCTGTGCCTTCTGTTGTCCAGGCCCCAAGTTCTTGAAAACCCAGCCTAAACCTTTCTGTCTAACCTGTGCAGTACCTGCCCTGGCAGTTCTTGATGGGATACTGCAGAGCAAGCTTTTCTCTCTTATCTTATCCATGCTGCATCTTTCCACGGAGTGTTTGACAGGAGAGTGTAGGGTGAACTTTACTAAGTATCTAACCCGCATTGTTCCTCCTCTAAGTGTGTTTGATGGGATGGTGTAGAGGGAGATTTACTCTGTATCTAACCCGTGCTTTACCTGTCCTGGAAGTGTTTGATGGACAGTGTCGGGGGAGCTTTACAGTGTATGTAACCTGTGCTGTACCTGCGCTGGGAGTGTTTGATGGGACAATGTCGCAGGAGTTGTGCTCTATATCTAACCCATGCCGTAACTGCGTTGGGAGTGTTTGATGGATCAGTCTATGGGAGCTTTACACTCTGACTAACCCATACTGTGCCTATTGTGCGAGTGTTTGATGGGACAGTGTAGAGGGAGATTAACTCTGTATCTAACCAATGCTGTACCTACCCTGGGACTGTTTGGGACAGGCTAGAGGGTCAATTAACCTTCAATATCCAAGGCTGTATCTACCTGAGAATGTCTGGTGAGACATTGTAGAGGGAGCTTTACTCTGTATCTAACCTGTGTTGTCATCATCATCATCATCATCATAGGTAGTCCCCGAAATCGAGGAAGACTTGCTTCCACAACTGAAGTGAGTTATTTGGTGGCTGAACAGTCTAATACGAGAGCCACAGACTCTGTCAAAGGTGGAACAGATCGTCGTTGAAGGAAGGGGTGGTTGGGTGCAGCACGCTCTTTCCACTACCTGCACTTGTCTTCTGCATGCCCTTGGCGATGAGACTCCCAGATGCACTTCCTCCACTTAGGGTGGTCTTTGGCCAGGGACTCCCAGATGTCAGTGGGTATCTCGCACTTTATCAGGGAGGCTTTGAGGGTGTCCTTGTAACGTTTCCGCTGCCCGCCTTTGGCTCATTTTCCGTGAAGAAGCTCTGCATAGAGCACTTGCTTTGGGAGTCTCGTGTCTGGCATGCGAACTATGTGGTCTGCGTAGCAGAGCTAGTCGAGTGTGGCCAGTGCTTCAATGCTGGGGACGTTAGCCTGGACGAGGACGCTGATGTTGGTGTGCCTGTACTGCCAGGTGATTTGTAGGATTTTGCGGAGACATCGTTGGTGATATATCTCCAGCGAGAAAAAGTGTCTACTGTACATTGTCCATGCCTCTGAGCCATACAGGAGGGCGGGTATTACTACAGCCCTGTAGACCATGAGCTTGGTTGTACCTGCCCAGGAATGGTTTATGAGACAGTGTAGAGGAAACTTTACTCTGTCTCTAACCCGTGTTGTGTCTGTCCTGGGAGTGTTTGATGGGACAGTGTAGAGGGAGCTTTACTCTGTATCTCACCCGTGCTGCAGCCGCCCCGCGAATATCCGCTGGAATAGTATAGAGGGAGATTTTCTCTACATCTAACAGATGCTGTATCTGCCCTGGACTGGCTGGGACAAGTTAGAGAGAGATGTAGTCTGTGTCTAACCTGTGCTGTACTTGCACTGGAAACGTTTGGTTGTACAGTATAGAGGGAGCTTTATTCTATATTTAACCTGTTAAGTCCAGAAAAAGTAATGTGATTGAGTACTATAGACGTGAGTAAGTGTGACCTGTCTCTTTATTCTAACTTCAGAGTGCACGTACAACATGGAAGGTCTGCTTATATACAGTGCTCCCAAGGGACGCTGGGATCCCTTGGGACTCCAACAGATACGCCCTGTGGTGGTGGTAGAATTCTGGTTACATAGAGTTATATACATCACATCACTCCCTCCCAAAGTCAAAGTACACTTATTTGCAAGTTGAGACGATCTGGGGCTTTTCGCTCCCGAGTCGATCGTCTCGGTACAAATACAGGTGCAGGTGAGTTCGTTGGTTCTTCGCTGGGCTGCTGCGCAGCTGACCTTGCTTGGCTGCTGGGGATGATGAGTTCAGTTTCGTGGTCAACCATGATGTTGGTTGCCACTTGTGTGTGTGTCTGAGGGTCGAAGTTGGTTGCTTGTGGCTGTCTGTGAATCGAAGTTTGGTTTGGTCCAAATACTTTCTGCAAGTTAATCCATTTACGAGTTTGACCTGAAACACCCTCCTCCCTTCTTTGGCTATGACAGTGCCAGCAAGCTATTTGGGACCATGTCCATCGTTGAGTACAAATACAGGGTCATTGACTTCAATATTGCGTGACAAATCTGTGCGATCACGGTACATGCTTTGTTGATGCCACCTGCCCTCGACTTGATCATGGAGATCAGGCTGAACGAGAGAAAGCCTTGTTTTGAGCATCCTTTTCAGGAGCAGCTCAGCTGGGGTACCCCGGTGAGAGCATGGTGTCTGGTGCAGTGGCTGAGCAGGACTCGGGACAGGTGGGTCTGCAGGGAGCCTTTTGACATGTGTTTCAAGCTTTGTTTGATGGTTTGGACAGCACGTTATCTCTGGTCATTGGATGCGGGCTTGAACGGGGCAGATGTGATGTGCTTGATCCCATTGCGTGTCATTAAATGCTTGAATTCAGCGCTGGTGAAGCACGGCCCGTTGTCGCTAACAAGGACATCAGGCAGGCCGTGCGTGGCTCGAAGGTTTTCGAGGGTGGCAGTGGACGTGCTTACAGACATTATTACAGACTCAATCCAGTTAGAATAAACATCCACAAGAACGAAGAACATTTTGCCTAAAATGGGCCAGCAAAGTCAACGTGGATCATAGACCACGGTTTGGAGGGCCATGACCACAATCTTGGGTGCCCTGGGTGCATTGCTCAGTTGCGAGCAAGTGGTGCATTGGCGCACGCAAGACTCCAAATCTGAGTCGATATCGGGCCACTACACATGGGGTCTGACTATAGCTTTCATCATTACTATGCCTGGGTGGGCACAGTGTAGGTAACGTTTGAACATTTCCCTCCCTTTCTTGGGCAAAACCACGTGATTACCCCACAAAAGACAGTCAGTCTGTCTGGACATTTCGTCTTTACGCTGCTGGAATAGCTTGATCTCGTCATGCATCTCCGCTGGGACACTGGACCAACTCCCATGGAGTACACAGTTTTTACAAGGGACAGTAAAGGATCCTGGCTGGTCCACATCCTCATCTGGCGGCCGTAACGGGTGACTTTTCATTTTCAAATGCATCCATCACCAAGAGCAAGTCTGCAGGCTGTGCCATATCCACCCCGGTGGTGGGAAAAGTAGCCGACTGAGGGCATCAGCGCAGTTCTCTGTGCCTGCCCAGTGGTGAATTGCATACTTATATGCATACAGCATGAGCGCCCATCTTTGGATGCGAGCAGAAGCATTAGTATTCATACCTTTGCTCTCTGTGAATAGCGATATGAGCGGCTTATGGTGAGTTTCTAACTGGAACTAAAGCCCAAACAGATACTGGTGCATTTTTTCGCCCCGTAAACGCATGCGAGCGCTTCTTTTTCAATCATGCTGTAGGTCCTTTCGGCCTTGGACGAACTCCTGGTCGCATAGGCGACTGGTTGCAATGTTCCCAATTCGTTTGCTTATTGTAACACACGCCCGACTCTGTACAAAGATGCATCGCAAGCTAGCTCTAAACGTTTACATGGATCATACAGGACAAGCAGTTTGTTGGAACATAACAGATTTCGGACTTCCTCAAAATCAGTCTCTTTTGATCTCCCCCATGCCTAATAATCTCCCTTGCACTGCCATATATGTAGAGGTTCTAGCAAGGTGCTCAACCCGGGTAGGAGATTACCAAAATAATTGAGGAGCCCCAGGAAGGACCACAGCTCCGTCACGTTCTGTGGTCTCGGCGCATTCTTGATGGCCTCCGTCTGGGTGTCAGTGGGTCTGATGCCATTTGCCACGATTCTTCTCCCTAAGAACTCGACCTTTGGCGCCAGGAAAACACACTTCGAGCGTTTCAACATGAGTCCCACATGATCTAGCCGACTTAGAACCTCTTCCACGTTCTGCAAGTGCTCGATGGTGTCCCGACCTGTGACCAGTATATCATCCTGGAAAACCACGATGTGCAGCACCGACTTTAGCAGACTCTCCATGTCCCTCTGAAAAATAGCCACGGTCGATCGAATTCCAAACGTGCATCTAATGTCGATGAACAGACCTTTGCCTGTTGATGCAGGTGAGGCCTTTTTAAGATTCCGCCAGCTCCTGCGTCATGTGGGCCGAGGTCAGGTCCAACTTGGTGAATGTCTTTCCTCCTGCCAGTGTCGCAAATAGTTCATCTGCCTTGGGTTGCGGGTAGTGGTCCTGCAGCGAAAAATGGTTAATCATTACTTTATAGTCCCCGCAAATTCTGACCGTGACATCACCCTTGAGAACCAGAACAACCTGACTGGCCCACTCGTGAAATCCACCAGTGCGATGATGCCCTCGCGTTGAACTCGAACTCCACTTTCTCTCGCATCATATATGCCACTGCCCGTGCCTTGTGATGGATGGGTCATGTACCGGGAATCAAGTGGATCTGCACCTTCACCCTCAAGAAACTTCCGATCCCTGGCTCAAACAATGATGGAAACTTGCTCAGAACCTGGGCACATGAGGCATCATCGATGGATGAAAGCGCTCGGATGTCATCCCAGTTCCAACGTATTTTTCTCAGCCAGCTTCTGCCGAACAGTGTGGGGCCATCTCCTGACACTATCCTGATTGGTAGTTCGTGTACTGTTCCATCATAAGAGACTTTTAATACTGTGCTGTCAATTACTGGGATCAGCTCATTAGTGTAAGTTTTCAGTTTGGTGTGAATGGGGCTCAGCTTGGGCCTGTCGAAGGCCCTTTTCTCATGATGGACTGACTCGCACCCATGTCCAATTCCACAGATACTGGAATTCCGTTCAGTTCAACATTTAACATGATCGGTGGACATTCCATGGTGAAGTGTGTACGCTGTACACTTCTGTCTCCTCGGTTTGAGTCTCCAGTTCAGTTTGATCCACCATGGATCGGTCTACCACTGCAATGTGGTGCTTTGCAGTGTTTGCAGCTCATCTGCACATTCGCTGGAGGTGTCCCCTTGTTCCACAGCCTTTGCACGCATAGTGTTTGAAGCTGCATAATGGGCTCGATGATCACCTCCGCAGTGCCAACAAGCTGTTAACTGCCTCGCATTAACGCTTGATGGCAGACTCTGAGTCATCTGAGATCATGCAGCTGCAGGCGTGCACATTCTGCCATATGCATTCCTGCCTGAAAACGATGTTACTTTGTGTACAGTACTTGCCGAAACATCTGTGTGCTGCGAAATTTGTTTGGCTGGTGGACATAAATGCCTAGGCTATCGTTATGGCTTTGCTCAGGTGCGGTGTTTCAACAGTCAATAGTTTGCGACGGATATCCTCATGGCCAATGCCAAGCACAAAAAATCTCTTCGCATTTACTCCAGGCATCCATCAAATTCGCAATGTCCTGCAAGGTGCCTTATTTCGCCGACGTAGCTCGCCACTTCCTGGCCTTCAGACCGTTGACATCTGTAAAATTGATACCTTACCATCAGAATGCTCTCCTTCGGATGTAGGTGCTCCTGGATCAGCGTACACAGTTCTTCGTACGATTTGGTTGTTGGTTTCACCGGAGCAAGAAAATTCTTCATGAGGCCATAGATTGTTGCCCTGCAGAGAGTGAGGAGGATCGCCCTTTGTTTGGCAGCATTCACATTCCCTGCCAGCTCGTTGGCCATGAAGTATTAGTCGAGTCGCTGCATGAAGACCTCCCAATCATTCCCTTCTGAGAATTTCTCCAGGATATCAACAGTTCTCTGCATTTTCACATGATGGTTCATTCTCTCGTCGCCAATTATTATGTCCAGAATAAAGTAATGTGATTGAGTACTGTAGACATGAGTAAGTGTGATCTTGGTCTCTTTGTTCTAACTCCAGAGTGCACGTACAGCATGGGAGGCCTGCTTATATACCATGCTCCCAAGGGATGCTGGGATCCCTTGGGACTCCAACAGATATGCCCTCTGATGGCGGTAGATTGCTGGTTACATTGGGTTGCATACATAACATAACCCATGTTGTACTTGCCCTGGGAATGTCTGATGGGACAGTGTAGAGGGTGCTTTAATCTGTATGTACTCCATATCCGTTGTACTCCGTAGAGGACGAAATCATCATTGTGACTCCAGGAGGAGCTCCTCAGCCACAGGGGAAGACGGTTGAGGAGGATTCCAGTGATGACTTTCCCAGTGGCTGGTAACAGGGAGACTCATCTGTAATTGCCACAGTCGGACTTGTCCCCTTTGTTAAAGATGGTCACGATTACTGCATCTCTGAGATCTCCAGGCCTGCTCTCCTCCTTCCAGATGAGAGAGATGAGGTCATGCATTCATGCCAATATTGCCTCTCCACCAGACTTTAGTGCCTCAGCGGGGATTCCATCCGCTCCCATTGCCTTGTTGTTCTTGAGCTGGCGGATGGCCTTTTCTATCACGTGCAGGGCTGAGGTTTTGCTGAGATGTTGGCGGGTAGCATGCTGCAGGATGGAGTCGAGGACACTCGAGTCAAAGGCAGAGTCTCGGTTAAGGACATCTTCGAAGTGCTCCTTCCAGAGGGTCCTGACTGCCTCAGTGTCCTTGATGAGTGTTTCACCATTCTTGGCCAGCAGTGGGGCGGTGCCTTGGGTGCTTGGGCCATAGGTGGCCTTGACTGCGATGAAGAATCCTCGCACATCGTGGCTGTCGGCCAGCTGCTGATACTCCTGTGTTTTCTCCACCCACCATCTATGCTTTCGGTCACAGGTTTTTTCTTGGACCTCGGCCTTAAGCCATCTGTAATGCTGCTTTGCTGCTCCCGAGTTGGGTTGTTGTTTTAGGTTCAGAATTGCCCTGTGCTTGAGATTAATTAGCTCTTGGATCTCCTGGTCATTCTCATCAAACCAGTCCTGGTGTTTCCTCGATCAGGCCAACATCCCCAGCATCGAAGCACTGACCACACTCGACCAGCTGCGTTGGGTTGGCCACATTGTTCACAACTATTTTAAGTAGAACAATAATCAAGTTCCCCCTGATTAAAGGGTGGAGGGGGGTCACAGTCCAGAAACTTTCATTAAAGTGCCCCCTTGTTTTTTTACGGAACCAAAAACACAACTTAACAGTTCAACATAAAGATAACTTTTATCAAATCAAATCAAATGAATTAAAATTACAATTCTGTTCCCTCTTGAATGATGCACTCCAGTCTCTCTGGTGCTCACCTCTCATGGAAGGCCACGAATCTACCGGTGGACACTCCATGCTCAATCTCCAGGGATACCCTGGCTCGACACATTGTTCACAAGACTCCCAAAGCAAGGCTCTACTCGGAACGCCTACACGGAAAGCGAGCCTACAGTGGGCAGAGGAAACCTTTCAACGACACCCTCAAAGCCTCCTTGATGAAATTCAACAACCCCCCGATACCTAGGAGTCCCTGAAAAAAGTCCGCCCTAAGTTGAGGAAGTGCATCCGGGAGGGCTCTGAGCACCTCGAGTCTCATCGCTGAGTGCATGCAGAAACCAAACGTAGGAGCATGTGGCAAACCAGTCCCACCCACCCATTCATTCAATGACTCTCTGTCCCACCTGTGACAGAGACTGTCATTCCCGTACTGGACTGTTTCGTCACCTAAGAACTCATCTTTAGAGTGTAAGCAAGTCTTTCTCGATTTAGATGGACAGCCTGTGATAATGATGATGTGTATCTCACCTGTGTTGTGCCTGTCCTGTGCATTTTTGGATTGGCTGTTTAGAGAGATGTTTACCCTGCATCTAAATTATGCTGTACTTGCACTGGGAGTGTTTGATGGGACAGTGTAGAGGGAGCTTCACTCTGTATCTAACCTATGCTGTACCTGCACTGGGAGTGTTTAATGGGACAGTGTAGAGGGAGCTTTACTCCATATCTAACCAATACTGTACCTGACCTGGGAGTGTTTCATTCCTCACTGTAGATGGAGCTTTACTCTGTATCTAACATGTGCTGTACGTGCCCTGGGAGTGTTTGATGGGACAGTGTAGAGGGAGCTTTACTCTGTATCTAACCCGTGCTGTACCTGCCCTGGGAGTGTTTGATAGGTCACTGTAGAGGGAGCTTTACTCTGTATCTAACATGTGCTGTACCTGCCACAAGTACGCTTGCAGCCTTCTGCAAGAGGTCGGCACCGGAGGGACTGGAGTGCATCATCACCCCCAGCAACCAAATTTTAATTTGATTGAAGTTTACCGTCCAAAGTTTAATTGGTTTATTTTGCCGGTTATAGTGTTCCCTCCCCCCTTTAATCAGGGTGCATTTGATTTACAGATCAACAACAAAATAGTTGTGCTGTACCTGCCCTGTGATTTTTTTGTTGGGACAAGAGAGAGGGAGCTTTATTCTGTATCTAACCTGTGCTGTGCATACCCTGGGAATACCTGGTGGGACAGTGCAGATGGATCCTTACTGTGTATTTAATATGTGCTGCACCTGCCCTGGGAGTGTTTGATGGGTCAGCGTGCAGCAAGCTTTAAATTGTAACTAACCCGTGCTGTACCTGCCCTGGGATTCTTTAGGACAGAACAGAGGGAGCTTTACTCTGGAAAGAACCGTGCAGTATCTGGCCCACTCCTGCTCCGATTTCACATGGTCTTCTGTACCCAGCATGCCCCGCGGGGTAGAATGTGCTGCACGCAGACTACAGGAGCTCAGTGCGCAGGCGCGTATCTTGCCTGGTTTGGAGCATGCGCGAGGTTTGTAATGGCGGCGAAGATATGTTTTGCACAGGCTCCTCACAAGTGTCATTTTCAGCGGAACGGAGCGGGGTAAGGGACCAGCGGGGAGGTGGGGAAGCTTCACAAACAACCGGTGCCCGCCGAAAGTCCGGAATAATAACCGGAATATCGGCGGTTGCAGCTTCGGGTCTTTCTCCAGTCACACGCCCAGGATAACGGCGGCCATCTTGGTAAAGCAGGGTAGGTTCCGCGTTCCTCCATTTTGATTCAGTGAGTAGCACAGCGCATGCGCGACAATCTTGGTGCATGAACAAAGTGAAAGATGTCAGTGTCTGGAACTGAACCCAGCCAGAGTCAGTACCTTCAGGGGAGGGGAACCAGTGAGTGTAGAACTGAACCCAGCCAGAGTCAGTACCTTCAGGGGAGGGGAACCAGTGAGTGTAGAACTGAACCCAGCCAGAGTCAGTACCTTCAGGGGAGGGGAACCAGTGAGTGTAGAACTGAACCCAGCCAGAGTCAGTACCTTCAGGGGAGGGGAACCAGTGAGTGTAGAACTGAACCCAGCCAGAGTCAGTACCTTCAGGGGAGGGGAACCAGTGAGTGTAGAACTGAACCCAGCCAGAGTCAGTACCTTCAGGGGAGGGGGACCAGTGAGTGTAGAACTGAACCCAGCCAGAGTCAGTACCTTCAGGGGAGGAACATAGGAATTAGGAACAGGAGTAGGCCATCTAGCCCCTCGAGCCTGCTCCGCCATTCAATAAGATCATGGCTGATCTGGTCACGGACTCAGCTCCACTTACCCGCCCTCTCCCCGTAACCCTTAATTCCCTTATTGCTTAAAAATCTATCTATCTTTGACTTGAAAACATTCAATGAGCCAGCATCAACTGCTTCCTTGGGCAGAGAATTCCACAGATTCACAACCCTCTGGGAGAAGAAATTCTTTCTCAACTTGGTTTTAAATTGGCTGCTCCATATTTTGAGGCTGTGCCCCCTAGTTCTAGTCTCCCCCATCAATGGAAACAACCTCTCTGCCTCTATCTTGTCTATCCCTTTCATGATTTTAAATGTTTCTATAAGATCACCCCTCATCCTTCTGAACTCCAAGGAGTAAAGACCCAGTCTACTCAATCTATCATCATAAGGTAACCCCCTCATTTCTCGAATCAGCCTAGTGAATCGTCTCTGTACCCCTTCCAAAGTTAGTATATCCTTCCTTAAGTAAGGTGACCAAAACTGCACGCAGTGCTCCAGGTGCGGCCTTACCAATACCCTATACAGTTGCAGCAACACCTCCCTGCTTTTGTACTCCATCCCTCTCGCAATGAAGGCCAGCATTCCATTCGCCTTCCTGATTACCTGCTGCATCTGCAAACTAACCTTTTGGGATTCATGCACAAGGACCCCCAGGTCCCTCTGCACCGCAGCATGTTGTAATTTCTCCCCATTCAAATAATATTCCCTTTTACTGTGTTTTTTCCCCAAGATGGATGACCTCACACTTTCCGACATTGTATTCCATCTGCCAAACCTTAGCCCATTCGTTTAACCTATCCAAATCTCCTTGTAGCCTCTCTCAGTCCTCTACACAACCCGCTTTCCCACTAATCTTAGTGTCATCTGCAAATTTTGTTGTACTACACTCTGTCCCCTCCTCTAGGTCATCTATGTATATTGTAAACAGTTGTGGTCCCAGCACTGATCCCTGTGGCACACCACTAACCACTGATTTCCAACCGGAAAAGGACCCATTTATCCCGACTCTCTGCTTTCAGTTCGCCAGCCAATTCTCTATCCATGCTAATACATTTCCTCTGACTCCGCGTACCTTTATCTTCTGCAGTAACCTTTTGTGTGGCACCTTATCAAATGCCTTTTGGAAATCTAAATACACCACATCCATCGGTACAACTCTATCCACCATGCTCGTTATATCCTCAAAGAATTCCAGTAAGTTAGTTAAACATGATTTCCCTTTCATGAATCCATGCTGCGTCTGCTTGATTGCACTATTCCTATCCAGTTGTCCCGCTATTTCTTCCTTAATGATAGTTTCAAGCATTTTCCCCACTACAGATGTTAAACTATCCGGCCTATAGTTACCTGCCTTTTGCCTGCCCCCTTTTTTAAACAGAGGCGTTACATTAGCTGCTCTCCAATCCGCTGGTACCTCCCCAGAGTCCAGAGAATTTTGGTAGATTGTAACAAGTACATCTGCTATAACTTCCGCCATCTCTTTTAATACCCTGGGATGCATTTCATCAGGACCAGGGGACTTGTCCACCTTCAATCCCATTATTCTGTCCAGCACAACCTCCCTAGTGATAGTGATCATCTCAAGGACCTCCCTTCCCACAATCCTATGACCAGCAATTTTTGGCATGGTTTTTGTGTCTTCCACTGTGAAGACGGAAGCAAAATAATTGTTTAAGGTCTCGGCCATTTGCACATTCCCTTTTCATCTTCTAAGGGACCAACATTTACTTTAATCACTCTTTTCCGTTTTATATATCTGTAAAAGCTTTTATTTTCTGTTTTTATGTTTTGCGCAAGTTTACCTTCGTAATCTATCTTCCCTTTCTTTATTGTTTTTTAGTCATTCTTTGCTGTTGCTTAAAATCTTCCCAATCCCCTAGTTTCCCACTAACCTTGGCCACCTTATACGCATTGGTCATTGATTTGATATTTTCCTTTATTTCCTTGGTTATCCACGGCTGGTTATCTCTTCTCTTGCCGCCCTTCTTTTTCACTGGAATATATTTTTGTTGCGCATTTTGAAAGAGCTCCTTAAAAGTCCTCCACTGTTCCTCAATTGTGCCACCATTTAGTCCTTGTTTCCAGTCTACTTTAGCCAACTCTGCCCTCATCCCACTGTAGTCCTCTTTGTTTAAGCAGAGTACGCTCGTTTCTGACACAACTTCCTCATCCTCAATCTGTATTACAAATTCAAACATATTGTGATCACTCATTCCGAGAGGATCTTTTACGAGGAGATCGTTTATTTTTCCTGTCTCGTTACACAGGACCAGATCCAAAATGGCTTGCTCCCTTGTAGGCTCTGTTACATACTGTTCTAAGAAATAATCCCGTATGCATTCTATGAATCCCTCCTCCAGGCTACCCCCTGCGATTTGATTTGACCAATCGATATGTAGGTTAAAATCCCCCATAACTACTGCCGTTCCTTTTTCACATGCCTCCATTATTCCCTTGATTATTGCCCGCCCCACCATGAAGTTATTATTTGGGGGCCTATAAACTACACCGACCAGTGACTTTTTCCCCTTACTATCTCTAATCTCCACCCACAATGATTCAACATTTTGTTCATTGGAGCCAATATCATCCCTCACAACTGCCCTGATATCATCCCTTATTAATAGGGCTACCCCACCTCCCTGGGAGGGGCACCAGTGAGTGTAGAACTGAACCCAGCCAGAGTCAGTTCCTTCAGGGACCAGTGATTGGTGCCGCGGCCCTGCCCCCCGCCACTGATTGGCGCGGAGCATCGCGCTGGGTGGGCTGGTGACGAGAATACATGAGAACATCAGAAATAGGAGATGAGTCGGCCCTTTGGCCCCTCGAGCCTGCCGCCATTCAATAAGATGATGGCTGCAGCATCTGGGGTGGTTCTCCTTGGAGCAGTGAAGGTGCAGGGCAGGTTTAACAGAGGTGCTCACAATCAGGAAGGCTTTCGATTGAGTCAGGGAACAGAGTGGTTCTGCTCACAGAATCAGAGAATGGTTACAGCACAGAAGGCCGTTCGGCCCGTCGAGCCCTTGCTGACTCCCAGCTAGTCCCACTGACCCGCCCTTTCCCTCAGCCCTGCAAATGTTTTCTTTCAGATACTTATCCAACTTTTTTTTGAAAGCTGTGATTGAGTCTGCCTCCACCACCCTTTCAGGCCGTGCATTCTGGATCCTAACCACTCTGCAAAAAATAGATTTTCTGATGTCACCTTTTGGTTCTTTTGCCAATCACCTTAAATCCATCTCCTCTGGTTCTCGACCCTTCCGCCAGTGGGAACAGTATCTATCTATCTACTCTGTTCGGACCCCTCATGATTTTGAACACTTCTCTGCTCCAAGGAGAACAACCCCAGCTTCTCCAGTCAATCCACGGAACTGAAGTCCCTCATCTCGTGAATCATTCTTGTCAATCTTTTCTGCACCCTCTCTAAGGCCATCACATCCTAATGTGCGGTGCCCAGAATTGGACACAATGCTCCAGTTGAGACCGAACCAATGTTTTACAAAGGTTCATCATAACCTCCTTGCTTTTGTACTCTGTGATGCCCAGGATCCTGTAAGCTTTTTTAACTGCTTTCCCAACCTGTCCTGCCACCTTCAGTGATTTGTCCACATATACCCGCAGGTCTCACTGTTCATGCACCCCCTTTAGGATTGTACCCTTTAGTTTATATTGTCTCTCCTCATTCATTTAATCATGCTTTTCTAATTTTATTTCTTAACTCAGGTTTATGATCTATTTTTATTTCTTCCTCAACTTAATGTGGCAGCGTAATGTTGGCGATGGTGATTGATTGCCCTGGGAACCAACAGGAAGAGAGCTCAGAGGCTGGAGGGCCCAGGGAGCAGAGTGTTCAGCAACCAATCGCGGTGCTTGAGGGGTGGATCCTGAGTCAGCCTGTCAGGTGAGTCTGTGTGAACCCTGTTAAACAATTTATCTTTTAAAAGTTAAATTGAGATTTCTTTTGTCAACAAAACAGTTCAACATTTGTCAGTATTTTGTTTTCCTGGAGTTCCTATTCTGAGTTTCAGACACTTCAGTGCCAAGTGCACCAGGTGTTTAAAGGTCATTCATTTCCCCTTTTCCATGTCGCTGTTAGTTAAAGGGACAGAGATTGATTTCCCCGCATTATGCATTTGTAGTAGTTAAAATAACATCCTTCCTGTTGGTAGTGAGCTACATTCTGTGCTGGGTGAGATGGCTGGTGGCGTCAGTCTTTAAAATACACATTCTCTTGTTCAAATCTCTCCAGGGTCTCACCCTTCCCTATCTCTGTAACCTCCTCCAGCCCACCAACCCTCTTAATAGTTTGTTTTCTTTGGAACAGAGGAGGCTGAGGGGAAACCTTAATGAGGTGTATAAAATTATGAGGGGCCGAGATAGAGTGGATAGGAAGGAGCTATTTCCCTTCGCAGAGGGGTCAGCAACCAGCAGAACTTTTTAGCCAGTACATATCAAGCCCGACAAGAGAGGGGGAAGTTCTGGACTTAGTATTCGGGACTGAAGCTGGGTAGGTGGAAGGGGTATTAGTGGCACAGCATTTTGGTGCTAATCATCATAATTCAGTTAGATTTAAGGCAGTTATGGAAAAGGACAAAGATAGACCAGGAATAAAAGTTCTCAATTGGGGAAAAGCCAATTTTACTAAGCTGAGATGTGGTTTAGCCAATGTGGACTGGAAACAGCTGCTGGAAATGGTGAGAGATTGGGAAATGCTGGTGTTCAGATGGACCTTGGTGTCCTTGTACACGAATCACTGAAAGTTAATATGCAGGCACAGCAAGCAACGAAGAAAGCAAATGGTGTGTTGGCCTTTATTACAAGAGGATGTGAGTACAGGAGTAAAGACGTCTTACTGCAATTATATTGGGTCCTGGTGAGACTGCAGCTGGAGTATTGTGTACAGTTTTGGCTGCTTACCTAAGGAATGATGTACTTGCCATTGAAGATGGCAACGAAGGTTCACCAAACTGAATTCCTGGGATGGGAGGATTGTCCTATGAGGAGCGATTGAGTAGACTAGGCATGTATTCTCTAGAGTTTAGAAGAATGAGAGGTGATCTCATTGAAACAGACAAAATTCTTACAAGGCGTGACAGGATAGATGCAGGGAGGATGATTCCTCTGGCTGAGGAGTCTAGAACCAAGGGTCACAGTCTCAAAATAAGGGGCTGGCCATTTAGGACTGAGATGAGCAGAAACTTATTCACTCATTAATCTTTGTAATTCTCTACCCCAGAGGGCTGTGGAGGCTCTTGTTTGAGTATATTCAAGACAGAGATCGACAGATTTTTGTAAATTAAGGGAATCAAGGGACATGGAATAGTGCAGGAAAGTGGAGTTGAGGTAGAAGATCAGCCATGATCTCACTGAGTGGCAGAGCAGGCTCGAGGGGCCGAATGGCATACTCCTGCTCTGAAATCTTATGTTCTTATGTTGAAGTTAAATCAGTCTCAGAGCAGTGGGAGGCATTCAAGGAGAAGATAATGAGGGTTCAGAGGAAGTATGTTACCTTCAAGAAAAAGGGTGGGACTAATAAATCTAGAGCCCCCTGGATATCAACATAAGAAATAGGAGCAGGAGTAGGCCATAATGTCCCTCGAGCCTGCTCCGCCATTCAATGAGATCATGGCTGATCATCGCCCTCAACTCCACTTTCCCGCCTGATCTCCGTTTCCCTTGATTCCCTTAATATACAAAAATCTATCTATCTCAACCTTGAATGGACTGAGCATCCACAGCCCTCTGGGGGAGAGAATGCCAAATATTCACAACCCCCTGAGTGAAGAAATTCCTCCTCATCTCTGTCTTAAATGGCCGACCCCTTATCCTGAGACTGTGCCCCTAGTTCTAGACAGTCCAGCCAGGGGAATCAACCACTCAGCATCTAACCTGTCAGTCCCCTTCAGAACCTTGTATGCTTCAATGAGATCACCTCTCATTATTCTAAACTCGAGAGTGTATAGGCCCATTCTACACACTATCTCATCATAAGACAGCCCTCTCATCCCAGGAATCAATCTTGTGAACCTTTGTTGCACTGTCTCCAAGGCAAGTGTTTCCGTCATTAGATAAGAAAACAAAACTGTGCCCAGTACTCCAGGTGTGGTCTCACCAAGGCCCTGTGCAATTGTAGCAAGACCTCCTTACTCTTGTACTCCAAACCCCTTGCAATAAAGGGCAAACCATTTGCCTTCCTTATTGCTTGCGTACCAGCATGCTCACTTTCTGTGTGTCTTGCATGAGGACACCCCGAATCTCTCTGAACACCGACGTTTAAAAGTTTCTCATCATTTAAAAGATATTCTGTTTTTCTGTTGTTCCTACCAAAGTGAATAACCTCACATTTCTCTGCATGATACTCCATCTGCCACCTTACTGCCCACTCACAGACTATATATATATCTTGCAGACTCTTGTGTTCTCACAGCTTACTGTTCCACCTAGTTTTGTATCATCAGCAAATTTGGATACATTACACTCGGTCCCTTCGTCCAGGTCATTAATCATAAAATCATCGAAATTTACAGCATGGCAGGAGACCATTTCAGCCCACCGTGTCCATGCCGGCTGACAAACAGCTATCCAGCCTAATCCCACTCTCCAGCTCTCGGTCCGTAGCCCTGTAGGTGATGGCACTTTAAGTGCACATCCGAGTATTTTTTAAATGTGGTGAGGGTTTCTGCCTTTCAGGCAGTGAGTTCCAGACCCCCCACAAACCTCTGGGTGAAGAAATTTCCTTTTGCATCTCCTCTAAACCAATTACTTTAAATCTATGCCCCCGGTTGTTGACCCCTCTGCCAAGGGAAACAGGTCCTTCCTAACCACTCTATCCAGGCCCCTCATAATTTTATACACTTTCATCAGGTCTCCGCTCAGTGTCTTCTGTTCCAAAGAAAACAGATCCAGCATCTCCAATCTTTCCTCATAGCCAAAATTCTCCAGTCCAGGCAACATTCTTGTAAATCTCCTCTGTACCCTTTCCAGTACAATCACATCTTTCCTGTAATGTGGTGACCAGAACTGCACACAGTATTCCAACTGCGGCCTAACCAGTTCAAGCATAACCTCCCAACTTTTGTATTCCATGCCTCGACTAATAAAGGCTTGTATTCCATATGCCTTCTTAACCACCTGGCCTGCCACTTTCAGGGATCTGTGGACCTGCACTCCAAGGTCCCTTTGTTCCTCTTCAATTTTCAGTGTCGTACCATTTAATGTGTAATCCCTTGCCTTGTTAGACATCCCCAAATGCATTACCTCACACTAATCTGGATTAAATTCCATTTGCCACTTTTCTGCCCCTCTGACCAGTACATTTTTTGCTTCCTGTAGTGTGCAGTTTTCTTAATTCTCAACTACACAGCCTATTTTAGTGTCACCTGCAAACTTCTTAATCATACCCCAACATTGAAGTCCAAGTCATTGATATATACCACAAAAAACAAGGGACCCAGCACTGAGCCCTGCAGAACCCCACTGGAAACAGCCTTCCAGTCACAAAAACACCGAATGGCCCACTCCTGCAACTATTTTCTATGTTTCTATGACCCAACTTCCACAGCTCCCTGAGGCAGCAAATTCCACAGATTTACAACCCTTTGAGAGAAGACATTCCTCCTCATCTCAGTTTTAAATGGGTGGCCCCTTATTCTAAGATCATGCCCTCTAGTTCGAGTCGCTCCCATCAGTGGAAACATCCTCTCTGCATCCACCTTGTCCCGCTCCCTCATAATCTTATACGTTTCGATAAGATCACCTCTCATTCTTCTGAATTCCAATGGGTAGAGGCCCAAACTACTCAACCTTTCCTCATAAGTCATCCCCCTCATCTCCGAAACCACCTCTGACCTGCCTCCAAAGCAAGTCTATCCTTTCATAAACATGGATCAGGAAGGCCAAGATTCCATTGGCCTTCCTGATCACTTGCTGTACCTGCATACTATCCTTTTGTGTTTCATGCACAAGTACCCCCAGGTCCAGCTGTACTGCAGCACTTTGCAATCTTTCTCCATTTAAATAATAACTTGCTCTTTGATTTTGTTCTGCCAAAGTGCATGACCTCATACTATCTAATATTATATTCCATCTGCCAATTTTTTTCCCATTCACTTGGCATGTCTATGTCCTTTTGCAGATTTTACGTGTCCTCACACATTGCTTTTCATCCCATCTTTGTATCATCAGCAAACTTGGCAACGTTACACTCAGTCCCTTCTTCCAAGTTCTTTAATACAGAATGTAAATAGTTGGGTTCCCAGCACTGATCCCTGCAGCACCCCACTAGATACTGGTTGCCAACCAGAGAATGCACCATTTATCCGACTCTCTGTTTTCTGTTCGTTAGCCAATCCTCTATTCTTGCTGATATATTACCCCCAACCCCGTGAACTTTTATCTTGTGCAGTAACCTTTTACATAGCACCTTGTCAAATGCCTTCTGGAAGTCCAAATACACCACATCCACTGGTTCCCCTTTATCCACCCTGTTTGTTACATCCTCAAAGAATTCCAGCAGATTTGTCAAACATGCCTTCCCCTTCATAAATCCATGCTGACTCTGCCTGACCGAATTTTGCTTTTCCAAATATCCTGCTACTGCTTCTTTAATAATGGACTCCAACATTTTCCCAATCACAGATGTTAGGCTAACAGGTCTAAAGCTTCCTGCTTTTTTTCTGCCTGCTTTTTTTCTGCCTCCTTTTTTAAATAAGGGCGTTACATTTGCAGTTTTCCAATCGCTGGGACCTCCCCAGAATCCAGGGAGTTTTGGTAAATTACAACCAATGCATCCACTGTCCCTGCTGCTGCTTCTCTTAAGACCCTAGGGTGCAAGCCATCAGGTCCAGGGGATTTATCCGCCTTTAGTCCCATTATCTTACTGAGTACCACCTTCTTAGTGTTAAGTTCCTCCCCCCTGTAGCCCCTTGACTGTCCACTGTTGGGATATTGTTAGTCTCCTCTACCGTAAAGACTGATAGAAAATATTTGTTCAGAGTTTCTGCCATCTCCATGTTCCCCATTACTAATTCCCTGATCTCGTCCTCTAAGGGACCAACATTTACTTTAGCCACTCTTTTCCTTTTTATATACCTATAGAAACTCTTGCTATCTGTTTTTATATTTTGTGCTAGTTTACTTTCATAGTCTATCTTCCCTTTCTTAATCATTTTTTTAGTCATTCTCTGCTGGCTTTTAAAAGCTTCCCAGTCTTCTGTCCTCCCACTAGTTTTGGCCACTTTGTATGCCCTTGTTTTTAATTGGATACCGTCCTTTATTTCTTTTGTTAGCCACGGATGGCTATCTTTTCTTTTACACCCTTTCCTGATCACTGGAATATATTTTTCTTGAGAGTTGTGAAATGTACAACTTAAATGTACGACTCTGTTCATCAACCATCCTGCACTTTATTCTATTTTCCCAGTCCACTTCAGCCAAATCTGCCCTCAAACATTTGTAGTCTCCTTTATTTAAGCTCAGTACGCTGGTTGGAGATCCAACTTTCTCGGCCGCCATCTGAATTTGAAATTCAACCATGCTATGATCACTCATTCCAAGGGAATCCTTTACTAGGAGTTTGTTTATTAATCCTGTCTCATTACACAGGACCAGATCTAAGCTAGCCAGCACAATCAGAGGGAGAGGAAACCAGTGATTGTAGAACTAAACCCAGCCAGAGTCAGCACCATCCAGGGAGGGGAACCAGTGAGTGTAGAACTGAACCCAGCCAGAGTCAGTACCTTCAGGGGAGGGGAACCAGTGAGTGTAGAACTGAACCCAGCCAGAGTCAGTACCTTCAGGGGAGGAGAACCAGTGAGTGTAGAACTAAACCCAGTTAGAGTCAGTACCTTCAGAGGAGGAGAACCAGTGAGTGTAGAACTGAACCCAGCCAGAGTCAGTACCTTCAGGGGAGGGGAACCAGTGAGTGTAGAACTGAACCCAGCCAGAGTCAGTACCTTCAGGGGAGGGGAACCAGTGAGTGTAGAACTGAACCCAGCCAGAGTCAGCACCTTCAGAGGAGGGGAACCAGTGAGTGTAGAACTGAACCCAGTTAGAGTCAGCACCATCCAGGGAGGGGAACCAGTGAGTGTAGAACTGAACCCAGCCAGACTCAGTACCTTCAGGGGAGGGGAACCAGTGAGTGGAACTGAACCCAGAAAAAGTCAGCACCTTCAGAGGAGGAGAGGAAGGGGAACTAGTGAATGCAGGTTGATTCCGGAGATGAAGGGGTTGACTTATGAGGATAGGTTGAGTAGGTTGGGCCTGTACACATTGGAGTTTAGAAGAATGAGGGGAGATCTCATTGAAACTAACAAGATAATGAGGGGGCTCAACAAAGTGGATGCAGAGAGGATATTTCCACTTATAGAGGAAACTAAAACTAGGGTCATAGTCTGAAAAGAAGGAGCCGCCCATTTAAAACTGAGATGAGGAGGAATTTCTTCTCTCTGAGGTTTGTAAATCTGCGGAATTCTCTGTTCCAGAGAGCTGTGGAGGCTGGGTCATTGAATATATTTAAGGCGGAGATAGACAGGTTTAACAGAGGCGCTCACAATCAGGAAGGCTTTAGATTGAGTCAGGGAACAGAGTGGTTCTGCTCACACAATCAGAGAATGGTTACAGCACGGAAGGCCATTCGGCCTGTCGAATCCTTGCCGGCTCCCAGCTAGTCCCACTGCCCGCCCTTTCCCCCAGCCCTGCAAATGTTTTCTTTCAGATACTTATCCAATTCCCTTTCGAAAGCTGTGATTGAGTCTGCCTCCACCACCCTTTCAGGCCGTGCTTTCTGGATCCTAACCACTCTGCGCAAAATAGATTTTTCTTATGTCGCCTTTGGTTCTTCTGCCAATCACCTTAAATCCGTCTCCTCTGGTTCTCGACCCTTCCACCAATGTGAACAGTATCTCTCTATCTACTCTGTCCGGACCCCTCATGATTTTGAACACCTCGATCAATTCTCCTCTCAACCTTCTCTGCTCCAAGGAGAACAACCCCAGCTTCTCCAGTCAATCCACGGAACTGAAGTCCCTCATCTCTTGAATCATTGTTGTCAATCTTTTCTGCACCCACTCTATAAGGCCATCACATCCCAATGGGCGGTGCCCAGAATTGGACACAATGCTCCAGTTGAGGCCGAACCAGTGTTTTACGAAGGTTCATCATAACCTCCTTGCTTTTGTACTCTGTGATGCCCAGGATCCTGTAAGTTTTTTTAACTGCTTTCTCAACCTGTCCTGCCACATTCAGCGATTTGTGCACATATACCCGCAGGTCTCACTGTTCATGCACCCCCTTTAGGATTGTACCCTTTAGTTTATATTGTCTCTCCTCGTTCATTTAATCATGCTTTTCTAATTTTATTTCTTAACTCAGATTCACGGCCTCATTTTATTTCTTCCTCCGAGCCCCTCAACTTAATGTGGCAGCGTAATGTTGGCGAGTGGTGATTGATTGCCCTGGGAACCAACAGGAAGAGAGGTCAGAGGCCGGAGGGCCCAGGGAGCAGCGTGTTCTGCAACCAATCACGGTGCTTGAGGGGTGGATCCTGAGTCAGCCTATCAGGTGGGTCTGTGTGAACCCCTCTTAAACAATTCACCTTTTAAAGTTAAATCGAGATTTCTTTTGTCAACAAAACAGTTTACCATTTGTCAGTATTTTGTTTCTATTTATGAGTTCCTATTATGAGTTTCAGACACTTCAGTGCCAAGTGGACCAGGTATTTAAAGGTCATTCATTTCCCTCTTTCCATGTCGCTGTTAGTTGAAGGGACAGATTGATTTCCCTCTCATTATGCATTTGTAGTAGTTAAAGTAACATCCTTCCTGTTGGTAGTGAGTTACATTCTGTGCTGGGCGAGATGGCTGGTGATATCAGCCTTTAAAATACGCATCCTCTTGTTCAAATCTCTCCAGGGTCTCAACCTTCTCTATCTCTGTAACCTCCTCCAGCTCACCAACCCTCTTAAATAGTTTGTTTTCTTTGGAACAGAGGAGGCTGAGGGGAGACCTTAATGAGGTGTATAAAATTATGAGGGGCTTAGATCGAGTGGATAGGAAGGACCTATTTCCCTTCACAGAGGGGTCAGCAACCAGCAGAACTTTTTAGCCAGTACGTAGCAAGCCCAACAAGAGAGGGGGAAGTTCTGGACTTAATATTAGGGACTGAAACTGGGCAGGTGGAAGGGGTATCGATGCGACAGCATTTTGGTGCTAGTGATCGTAATTCAGTTAGATTTAGGGCAGTTATGGAAAAGGACAAAGATAGACCAGGAATAAAAGGTCTCAATTGGGGAAAAGCCAATTTTACTAAGCTGAGATGTGGTTTAGCCGAAGTGGACTGGAAACAGCTATTTGAAATGGTGAGAGATTGGGAAATGCTGGTACTTAGAGGGAGCTCGGTGTCCTTGTTTACGAATCATTGAAAGTTAACATGCAGGTACATCAAGCAATGAAGAAATCAAATGGTATGTTGGCCTTTATTACAAAAGGATTTGAGTACAAGTGTAAGGATATATAGGGCCCTGGTGAGACTACACCTGGAGTATTGGCTGTTTACCAAAGGAAGGATGTACTTGCCATTGAGGATGGCAAAGACGGTTCACCAAACTGAATTCATGGGATGGGCGGATTGTACTATGAGTAGAGATTGCGTAGACTAGGCATTTATCCTTTAGAGTTTAGAAGAATGAGAGATGATCTCATTGAAACATACAAAATGCTTACAAGGCTTGACAGGATAGATGCAGGGAGGATGTTTCCTCTGGCTGAGGAGTCTAGAACCAGGGGTCACAGTCTCAAAATAAGGGGTTGGCCATTTAGGACTGAGATGAGCAGAAACTTATTCACTCATTAATCTTTGTAATTCTCTACCCCAGAGGGCTGTGGAGGCTCTGTCTTTCAGTATATTTCAGACAGAGATCGATAGATTTTTGTTTATTAAGGGAATCAAGGGATATGGAATAGTGCAGGAAAGTGGAGTTGAGTTACAAGATCAGCCATGATCTCATTGAATGGCAGAGCAGGCTCGAGGGGCCGAATGGCATACTCCTGCTCTGAAATCTTATGTTCTTATGTTGAAGTTAAATCAGTCTCAGAGCAGTGGGAGGCATTCATTGAGAAGATAATGAGGGTTTAGAGGAAGTATGTTACCTTCAAGAAAAATGGTGCGACTAATAAATCTGGAGCCCCCTGGATATCAGCATAAGAAATAGAGCAGGAGTAGGCCATAAGGTCCCTCGAGCCTGCTCCGTCATTCAATGAGATCATGGCTGATCATCGCCCTCAACTCCACTTTCCCGCCTGATCTCCATATCCCTTGATTCACCTCGAGCCAAAAAATCTATCTATCTCAACCTTGAATAGACTGAGCATCCACAGCCCTCTGGGGGAGAGAATGACAAAGATTCACAACCCTCTGAGTGAAGAAATTCCTCCTCATCTCTGTCTTAAATGGCCTACCCTTTATCCTGAGACTGTGCCCCCTAGTTCTAGACAGTCCAGCCAGGGGAATCAACCTCTCAGCATCTCACCTGTCAGTCCCCTTCAGAACCTTGTATGTTTCAATGAGATCACCTCTCATTATTCTAAACTCGAGAGTGTATAGGCCCATTCTACACACTATCTCATCATCAGACAGCCCTCTCATCCCAGGAATCAATCTTGTGAACCTTTGTAGCACTGTCTCCAAGGCAAGTATATCCTTCCTCAGATAAGGAGACCAAAACTGTGCCCAGTACTCCAGGTGTGGTCTCACCAAGGCCCTGTACAATTGAAGCACGACCTCCTTACTCTTATACTCCAACCCCCTTGCAATAAAACGACAAACCATTTCCCTTCCTTATTGCTTGCGTACCTGCATGCTCACTTTCTGTGTGTCTTGTACGAGGACACCCCAAATCTCTCTGAACACCGATGTTAAAATGTTTCTCATCATTTAAAAGATATTCTGTTTTTTATTCTTCCTACCAAAGTGAATAGCCTCACATTTCCCAACATTATGCTCCATCTGCCACCTTCCTGCCGACTCACATACTCTATCTATGTATATCTTGCAGACTCTTGTGTTCTCACAGCTTACTGTCCCACCTAGTTTTGTATCATCAGCAAATGTGGATACACTACACTCGGTCCCTTCATCTAGGTCATTAATCATAAAATCATCGAAATTTACAGCACGGCAGGAGATCATTTCAGCCCACCGTGTCCGTGCTGGCCGACAAACAGCTATCCAGCCTAATCCCACTCTCCAGCACTTGGTCTGTAGCCCTGTAGGTGATGGCACTTTAAGTGCACATCCAAGTATTTTTCAAATGTGGTGAGTGTTTCTGCCTCTACCACCCTTTCTGGCAGTGAGTTCCAGACCCCTACCATCCTCTGGGTGAAGAAATTTCCCTTCGTATCTCCTTTAAACCAGTTACTTTAAATCTATGCCCCTGGTCGTTGACCCCTCTGCCAAGGGAAACAGGCCCTTCCTATCCACTCTATCCAGGCCCCTCTTAATTTTATAGACTTCCATCAGGTCTCCCCTCAGCCTCCTCTGTTCCAAAGAAAACACATGCAGCATCTCAAATCTTTCCTCATAGCGAAAATTCTCCAGTCCAGGTAACATTTTTGTAAATCTCCTCTGCACCCTTTTCAGTACAATCACATCTTTCCTGTAATGTGGTGACCAGAACTGTACACAGTATTCCAACTGCAGCCTAACCAGTTCAAGCATAACCTCCTAGCTCTTGTATTCCATGCCTCGACTAATAAAGGTAAGTATTCCATATGTCGCCTTAACCACCTTATCTACCTGGCCTGCCCCCTTCAGGGTGCTGTGGACCTACACTCCAAGGTCCCTTTGTTCCTCTACAATTTTCAGTGTCGTACCATTTAATGTGTAATCCCTTGCCTTGTTAGACCTCCCCAAATACATTACCTCACACTACTCCGGATTGAATTCCATTTACCACTTTACTGCCCACCTGACCAGTACATTGATATCTTCCGACAGTCCGCAGCTTTCTTCTTAATTCTCAACCACACAGCCTATTTTAGTGTCACCTGCAAACTTCTTAATCATACCCCCAACATTCAAGCCCAAGTCATTGATATATACCACAAAAAACAAGGGACCCAGCACTGAACCCTGCAGGACCCCACTGGAAACAGCCTTCCAGTCACAAAAACACCCATCTACCATTACCTTTTGCTTCCAGCCTGAGCCAAGTTTGGATCCAACTTGTCACTTAGCCCTGGATCCCATGGGCTTTTACTTTTGTGACCAGTCTGCCATGTGGGACTTTATCTAAAGCATTGCTAAAATCCATATACACTACATCATACACACTACCCTCATCGACCCTCACGGTTACCTCCTCTCAAAATTCAATCAAGTTAGTCACACACGACCTTCCCTTCACAAATCCATG
Source organism: Pristiophorus japonicus (assembly GCF_044704955.1). Taxonomy (NCBI): domain Eukaryota; kingdom Metazoa; phylum Chordata; class Chondrichthyes; family Pristiophoridae; genus Pristiophorus; species Pristiophorus japonicus. The sequence continues at coordinate 58,910,647 of NC_091999.1, forward strand.
CTGACTGTCCTTAATTAATCCATGTCTTTCCAAATGAAGATTTATCCAGTCCCTCAGGATTTGTTTCCAATAATTTTCCCACCACTGAGGGTCCGGGGTGATGTCAGGAAGCACTTCCTCACACACATGCTGAGAATCTGTTTCTCTTGGCTCGAGAGTCGAGAACTAAGGGTTATTGTCTCAGGATACGGGCTCGGCCTTTTAGGACTGAGCTGATGAGAAATTTCTGCACAGAGGGTCGTGAATCTTTAGAATTCTCTACCCCAGAGGACTGTGGATGCTGAGTCATTGAGTATATTCAGGGCTGAGATAGAAAGCTGTTTGGACACTAAACGAATCGAGGGATATGGGGATAGTGCGGGAAAGTGGAGCTGAAGTACAAGATCATCCTGGATCTTATTGAATGGTGCAGCAGGCTCGAGGGGCCGTATGGCCTACTCCTGCTCCTGCTTCTTATGTTCTTAAAGGTTGTGGAAATCTGGAACTCTGTTCCCCATAAAACTCAGGCTGGGGCCCAATTGAAAATTCCAAAACTGTGCTTCATAGATTCTTCTTGGGCAAGGATATTAAGAGTGATGGAACCAAGGCAGGTAGACGGAGATAAGATACTGATCAGTCACGATCTAATTGAATGGTGGAACTATGACTCAGTCACACTGGGTGGTGCCTGTGAGAGATTCGGTAAACCATCACCAACAGTTCTTGACTTCAGGATTTATAAGAACAAAATACACTCGGCACAGGGTTATGGCTCAACCTTAAACTTGTATGTTTGTTGAACTTGCGTGATTCCCCAGCACACAACCTCCCTGAGATTCCGACTGGAATAACACCGAACCCATAATACAAACCCCCTACACAAGGTTACCTGAAACCCAACAGGAAATATCACAGTTTAACACCCTTCCGTGATTCGACTGTGATTATAAAACAATTCGGACAAATTCCCCGACGGTTTGACTGAAACTTATAATCACCCACACAGCTGGTGGTTGTGGTGTGGATTGTAGGCCGGGACCAGGTGACCACCCTGCATCCCCCTTCACTGCACTGCCCTTGCTCCGATGTGGTCCTCTTTTTATGGGGCTTCATAATCACAGCATCAAACATATTTCCTGCTGTTCCCCTGTCGACTCTTCCGATGGTTAATAACCTCTTGATCATCAGTGTATTCCACTCCCTGGCCCAGACAGGGGCACGATCAGCTCTCCTGCTGTGTAGTACAATGCAAACCTTCCTTGGGAATAGATCTGGCTCCACAGTTGAGGAATGTGTGAATGTCCCTCTTCCTTCTTGACGGGGACCAGGGACCATTGAAGGTGTGCATGGCCGGCGTCTGGTGCTATTGCCTGTGTTGATTAGATCGATGGCAGGTATCCTGTATCATTGTCTCTGAGGATGTCCTTCCTGTCTCTCAATGAGTCATCGTTTTGCTGCAATGTTTGAATGAACCCCTCACTGTATAGCCCACCCTCTGGGTGTTTGTACTGAGGTTTGTTTTTTATTAATCCGTCCCACCGTCCGTAGGTTTTATATTCCATTTGACAGTCCATTTTACAGTTGGGGTGACGGGGGGTGGGGAACAGATCCTACATGCCTTTATCCACTGAGCCATTGGGAGGAGGATCTGGTGCTCCGGCTGGAAAATGCACGTGTGAGGCCTCAGGTGAGGACAGTGGAATAGCCAGTCGACACTCACTGTCGAGGTTCACACATGGAGTTTAGGCACATGGGTCACATATTGGAGAGAAACTGGTGAGTGTAGAACTGAACCCAGCCAGAGTCAGCACCTTCAGGGGAGGGGAACCAGTGAGTGTGGAACTGAACCCAGTCAGAGTCAGTACCTTCAGGGGAGGAGATGGAGGGGAACCAGTGAGTGTAGAACTGAACCCAGCCTGTGTCAGCACCTTCAGGGGAGGGGAACCAATGAGTGTGGAACTGAACCCAGTCAGAGTCAGTACCTTCAGGGGAGGAGATGGAGGGGAACCAGTGAGTGTAGAACTGAACCCAGCCTGTGTCAGCACCTTCAGGGGAGTGGAACCAGTGAGTGCAGAACTGAACCCAGCCAGAGTCAGTACCTTCAGGGGAGGGGAACCAGTGAGTGTCGAACTGAACCCAGCCAGAGTCAGTACCTTCAGGGGAGGGGAAGCAGTGAGTGCAGAACTGAACCCAGCCAGAGTCAGTACCTTCAGGGGAGGGGAACCAGTCAGTGTAGAACTGAACCCAGCCAGAGTCAGTACCTTCAGGGGAGGGGAACCAGTGAGTGTAGAACTGAACCCAGCCAGAGTCAGCACCTTCAGGGGAGGGGAAGAAGTGAGTGTAGAACTGAACCCAGCCAGAGTCAGTACCTTCAGGGGAGGGGAACCAGTGAGTGTAGAACTGAACCCAGCCAGAGTCAGTACCTTCAGGGGAGGGGAAGAAGTGAGTGTAGAACTGAACCCATCCAGAGTCAGTACCTTCAGGGGAGGGGAACCAGTGAGTGTAGAACTGAACCCAGCCAGAGTCAGTACCTTCAGGGGAGGGGAACCAGTGAGTGCAGAACTGAACCCAGCCAGAGTCAGTACCTTCAGGGGAGGGGAACCAGTGAGTGTAGAACTGAACCCAGCCAGAGTCAGTACCTTCAGGAGAGGGGAACCAGTGAGTGCAGAACTGAACCCAGCCAGAGTCAGTACCTTCAGGGGAGGGGAACCAGTGAGTGTAGAACTGAACCCAGCCAGAGTCAGTACCTTCAGGGGAGGAGAGGGAGGGGAACCAGTGAGTGTAGAACTGAACCCAGCATAGGATATTAAGGGAATAAAGGGATATGGGAATAGTGCAGGAAAGTGGAGTTGTGGTAGAAAATCAGCCGTGATCTTATTGAATGGCGGAGCAGGCTCGAGGGGCCGAATGACCTACTCCTGCTCCTAGTTCTTATGCATGTTCTTGTGTTCAGTCACGACTGGATGTGGCAGGACTGCAGAGCTTTGATCTGATTCATTGATTGTGGGATTGCTTAGCCCTGTTTATACCATGCTGCTCTCGCTGCTGAGTATACATGTAGTCCTGTGTTGCAGCTTCTCCAGGCTGCTACCTCATTTCTCGGTACGCCTGGTGCTGCTCCTGGCATGCTCTTCTGCACTCCTAATTGAACCAGGCTTGATGGTAATGTTAGAGTGAGGGATATGCCAGACCATGAGGTTACAGATTGTGGTGGAATACAATGCTGCTGCTGCTGATGGCCCACAGCACCCTGAGGATGCCCCGTTTTCAGCTGCTAGATCTGTTCTGCATCTATCCCGTTTAGCACGGTGATGGTGCCACACAACACATTTGAGAGTGTGTTCGGTGTGACTTTGTCTCCACAATGACTGTGTGCGGTGGTCACTGCGACCAATGCTGTCATCGACAGAGGCAGCTCCATGTGGGACAGGCTGGATGTACCCGATGGTCTTTACCTGTCCGTCATTGTTCGTATCTGTGACAGGTAGATTGGTGAGGACCAGGTCAAGTAGGTTTTTTTCCTCGTGTTGGTTCTCTCACCATCTGCTGCAGGCCCAGACTGGCAGATATGTCCTTCAGGACTCGGCCAGCTCAGTCAGTAGTGGTACTACCGAGTCACTCTTGGTGATGGACATTGAAGTTCCCCACCCAGAGTACATTCTGTGCCCTGGCTACCCTCAGTGCTTCTTCCAAGCTTAAACCAGTGTGAGTAATAGAATAGATTAGATTATAATGTGAGATGTTTATACCTATAATTGTGAAACTATAAGAACTAACAGCAGGCAGGGTAGTTTAGGGATAATGAGAAAATTACTGAAGAAAAGTACGTGCTGGGAACCAGGGAAAGTGTCCTTGTAAATCACAGATTAGAGAAGTTCCAGCTGTCTTTTCTTCACTTCCTGCCCAAACCCAGCAGAGAAGACAAAGAAGAGTCCGGTGCCAGAGGTGGATCAGTGCAGGGTATAAAAGTGAGGGGAGACTGATGTAAGGGGGCAGTGGGGACTGGAGACACCAGAGATCAAGCTCAGGGCGCCCGAGGTTCCATCCAGCGGGCTGACCTGGTGTCAGTTACTGTGGACACGCGGGACTTGCATCTTTACTCTGATTGGTGGATCAGTATAAGATACGGTGGGTGACGGAGAAACTGCTCATCTTATATTTCTTATTAAGGTATTAAAGTTGCTGACACTGGACTCTGGAACTTGCTAATTAATAAGACAAGGGATTGGCTCGACCTTTACATCCCCAAATCTCTCTACCCCTCCACTCCTTTTAAAATGTTACCATTTAATGTACATTTCCTCCATTTTTCTTCCAAAATGTTTTGCATCAGATTTCTCTGCACTAAATTTCATCTGCCATCCATCCAGCCCATTTACAAACCTGTGCATTCAGACTGAGCTCACTTACAGTCCTCTTCACAGAGCCCCACGCTCCTCATTTTTGCGTTATCTGGAGATTTTGATCATACTGCAGGTCTGATCACCGATTTTTAAAATTATTTATTTATTATTATTTATTGTCCCTCTGGCCCCAATCTCGATAGCATGACAAAATAAAATTCAGTTCCCCCAATTTGTACTTTCAATTATTGGAACAAATTCTGAGCGACAGGATACATCTTCATTCAGGAAGACCGGGATTAATCAGGGACATTCAGTCCGGATTTGTTAATGGAAGGTCGTGTCTGACTAACCTGATTGTAGTTTTTGAGGAGGTCACACGGAGGGTCGATGACGGTGTTGTGTTTGACGTTGTGTATATGGATTTTAAGAAGGCTTTTGATAAGATCCCACATGGCAGACTGGTCATGAAAGTAATAGCCCATGGGATACAAGGCAAAGTGGCAACTTGGATCCAAAATTGGCTGAGGTCGGAAGCAAAGGTTAATGGTCAATGGGTGTTTTTGTGCCTGGAAGGATGTTTCTGGGATACATCAATGATTTAGACTTGAATGTAAAGGGTATGACTACGAAGTTTGCAGATGATACGAAAATTGGCCGTGTGGTTGATAATGAAGAAGAAAGCTGTAGACTGCAGGAAGGTATCAATGGACCTGTCAGGTGGGCAGAGCAGTGGCAAATGGAATTCAATCCGCAGGAGTGTGAGGTAATGCATTTGGTGAGGGCTAACAAGGAAAAGGAATACACAATAGATGGTAGGACACTGAGAAGTGTAGAGGAACAGAGGGACCTTGGCGTGCTTGAGTTTTTTCTGAGTAACGTTTAAAAAGCCAGCGACACAGTAGTCGTGGCCGAGTGGTTAAGGCGATGGACTAGAAATCCATTGGGTTATCCCGCGCAGGTTCGAATAATGCTGACTACGATTCTCAGCATTTTTCATTCCATCTCACAATTTAACCGGTTCTCTGCCAAGCTGATCCTGAGATAGATGGAATAACGTCCCACACCTTTCAACACTGACATTTTTTTCTCATTTTTATTAATCTGCAATATTCACGATACATCCGTTTCAAAAATCGCAAACATCAGTCAAAGTTGCGACAGTGATTCAGCCTGTCTATCCCTCGAGATGTCTGAGGCATCTGTGCATGTCTGTTGGTGCGTGCAAATTTTTGGTTATGTGTGTTTGTGTGTCTCTGTGTCTGTCTATCTCTATATATGTCTCTGTGTATGTGCAACTGTCTCTGCAAATCATCACCATGAATTTGGTATGTCCTGGCACTTACAAAAAAGACTTAGGAAAAATAATACGGTTGTGATCTTTTGTATCGGCTTTGTTGCAGTGGCAGCATTCTCGACTGAATCGGGAGTTTGTCTGTTCAAGTCGCACTCCTGAGACTTGAGCATATAATCTTGGCTAACACTCAAGTGCACCACTTGGGGAATTTTGCATTGTTGAAGATTTCACTTTCGGATGAAATGTTAAAGTGAAGCTCTGTCTGCACCCTCGGGTGGATATGAAAGTTCCCAGTGCATTACTCGAAAAATAATAGGAGAGTTGCCTCCTTGTCAATATTATTAAAAATGTTCGTAAATGCTCACTGAAAGCCGATGTGTATGTGTTTGTATGTGGGGTTGGGGTTGAAGCCCAGTTTCTCTCAGAGACAGAATGCAGGTTCTCACAGAAACAGGATAGCCGAGTGGTTAAGGTGTTGGCCTTAAAACTCAATGGGGTTGTCCCGCGTGGGTTCGCACACCACTCCTGGTATCTCTTCAATTTAACGCGTATTTCCTCCCATTCTGATCAGTGAGACCGTATTTTCATCGGTTGAATCAGCAATTTTATGTAACAATGTGACACTCTGAACCGATAATGAAATGAAATTGTGAAATGTATCTGTGTCGCTCGGTCTCTACCTCTCTCTCTCTCTTCAGAGAGTTGTGTTTGTGTTTGTATGTTTGAGTCTTTGTCTCTCTCAGTCTGACTCACTCTGTCTGTCCCTGTTTCTCCGTTTGTCTCTGTCTCTCAATCTGTCTCTTTCTCACGGTGCCACGTCTGTTCCAATGGGATTCTCTCAGACTTTTTGTCTGACTGGCTCTCTCTTTCCCATCATTTCGGTCTGTCCATGTCTTTGCCTGTCTCTGTGAGTCCCTGCCTGTAAGCTGAGAAGTATTTCCATCGTTTTCTGTTTTAGTCTCTATCGCTCTCTCTCCATCTGTCTCTCTCCATGTCATTGTCTTTATCTCACTCTTACCCTCTCTCTCTTAATAGATCACACACACACACATCTCTGTATATGTATGCATTTGAGTCTTTTTCTCACTAAGTCTGCCTCTCCTTCTCAGTCTTACTCTTTCTGTCTCTCGTTGTCTCTATCTCGCTGTCTGTCTCTCCCTGTTTGTCGGTTTGTCTCTGTCTCTCAATGTGTCTGTCGACTTCTCATGGTGTCCAGTTCTGTGCACAGCTCGATTCCGGCTCTGACAGAGCTGCTACCTGTAAGTTCCTCGTTAGTATAGTGGTGAGTATCCTCGCTTGTCACGCGGGAGACCGCGGTTCAATTCCGTGTCTGGAAGCCAGGTGTTTCAGAATGTAGAATTTTACTTCTGTTTCTTGGTAGAGATTCATATTAAAAAGTTCCAGAGCAATATCGAACTGGAAAAATACACGGAGAGGAGATTGCCTCTTCCAGATTTTTAGTAAACGGAGACTTTTACAGGATTCTTTGGCCGTCTGCTGCACAGAGATGGATGACTGAGTTTCTTCTGTGTAACGTTTAAGAAGACAGAGTCGCATTCGAAGTGGCCGAGTGGTTAAGACGATGGATTAAAAATCCATTGGGTTTTCCCTGCGTAGTTTTGAATCCTGTCCACTACGATTCTCGGCATTTTTTCATTCCATTTCACAATTTAACCAGAACTTTGCAAAACTGATCCTGAGATAGATGGTATAACGTCCCACACCTTTCAACACTGACATTTTTTTCTCATTTTTATTAATCTGCAATATTTACGATACATACGGATAGGAAAACACAAAAATCAGTCAAAGTTGCGACAGTGAGTCAGCCTGTCTATCCCTTTATATGTTTGAGGCATCTGTGCATGTCCGTTGGTGCGTGTAAATTTTTGGTTTTGTATGTGGGTGTGTCTCTGTGTCTGTCGATCTGTATATATGTCTCTGTGTGTGTGCAACTGTCTGTGGAAATCATCACCATGAATTTGGTATGTCCTGGAAATTATAAAAAAGACTTGGGGAAAATAAGACGGTTGTGGACGTTTGTATCGACTTTGGTTCAGTGGCAGCATTCTCGACTGAATCAGGAGTTTGTGTGTTCAAGTCGCACTCCTTGGACTTGAGCATATCATCTTGGCTAACACTCAAGTGCAGCACTTGGGGAATTTTGCAATGTTGAAGCTGTTGACTTTCGGATGAAATGTTAAATTGAAGCTGAGTCTGCACCCTCGGGTGGATATGAAAGGTCCCAGAGACTTACTCGAAACAGAGTAGGAGAGTTGCCCCCGTGTCAATATTACTAAAAATGTTCGTAAATGCTCACTGAAAGCCGACATATATGTGTGTCTGTGGGGGTGGGGTTGAAGCCCAGTTTCTCACAGAGACAGAATCCATATTCTGACAAGACCAGGATGGCCGAGTGGTTAAGGCGTTGGCCTTAAAATTAAATGGGATGTTTCCCGCGTGTTCTCGTAGCTGACTCCTGGTACTTCTTTAATTTAACACGGATTTCCTCCCATTCTCATCAGTGATACCCGATTTTTATCTGTTGAATGTGCAACTCTGTGACACTCTGAGCCGATAATGAAATGAAATTGTGAAATGTATCGGTGTCGCTCGGTCTCTGCCTCTCTCTTTCTTTAGAGAGGTGTGTTTGTGTTTGTGTGTTTTTCACTCTCAGTCTGACTCACTCTGTCTGTTCCTGTGTCTCTGTCTCTTTCCCACGGTGTCCAGTTCTGTTCCAATGGGAATCTCTGAGACTCTTTGTAAGACTGACTCTCTCTTTGCCATCATTTCTGTCTGTCCATGTCTTTGCCTGCCTCTGTTAGTTCCTGTCTCTAACCTGCTGAGTATTTCCAGCATTAGTTTTCTATTTCTGACACTCTCTATCTGTCGCTCTCTCTCCTTGTCACTGTCTTTATTACTCTCTTTCTCTCACTCTTTCCCTCTCTCTTTATAGATCACACACACACATCTCTGTATATGTGTGTGTTTGAGTCTTTTTCTCACTCAGTCTGCCTCTCCTTCTCAGTCTCACATTTTCTGTCTCTCATTGTCTCTATCTCGCTGTCTGTCTCTCCCTGTTTGTCAGTTTGTCTCTGTCTCTCAATGTGTCTGTCGTCTTCTCATGGTGTCCAGTTCCATTCACAGCTCGCTTCCTGCTCTGATAGAACTCATGCTCGTTAGTATAGTGGTGAGTATCCCCGCCTCTTCCTACGGAGACCGTGGTTCTACTTCCCGACGCGGTGGCAGCATTTACAAAATGCAGAATTTTACTTGTTTCTTGGTGTTGATTCATATTAAAAAGTTCCAGAGCAATATAGAACAGTACAAATACAGGAAGAGGAGATTGCCTCTTCCAGCTTTTTAGCAAACGGAGACTTTTTCCGGATTCTGTGGCCGTCTGCTGCACAGAGATGGATGACTGAGTTTTATCTGAGTAACATTTATTGATGCAGCGAGCCAGTAGTCGTGGCCGAGTGGGTAAGACAATGGACAAAAAATCCATCGGGGTTTCTCTGCGCAGTTTTGAATCCTGCTGACTATGTTTCTCAGCATATTTCATTCTGTTTCACAATTTAACCACGTTACTGCAAAACTGATTCTGAGATAGATGGAGCAACGTCCCACATCTTTCGATGCAGCCGCTGTTTTCTTTCTTACATTAATCTGCAGTATTCACGATACATACGGATAGAAAAACGCAAAAACCAGCCAAAGTAGCCTCAGTGACCCTGCCTGTCTATCCATCTATTTGTCTAAGGCAACCTGTGTATATCTTGATCTGAGTGTCATGGTACATCAGTCATTGAAAGTTGGCATGTAGGTGCAGCAGGCGGTGAAGAAAACAAATGGCATGTTCGCCTTCATAGCTAGGGGATTTGAGTATGGGAGCAGGAAGATATTACTGCAGTTGTACAGGGCCTTGGTGAGGTCACACCTGGAATATTATGTTCAGTTTTGGTCCCCGAATCTGAGGAAGGACGTCCTTGCTATTGAGGGAGTACAGCGAAGGTTCACCAGCATGATTCCCGGGATGGCAGGATTGACATATGAGGAGAGACTGGATCAACTGGGCTGGTATCCACTGGAGTTTAGAAGAATGAGAGGGGATCTCACAGAAACATATAAAATTCTGACGAGATTGGAGGCTGGAAGAATGTTCTCATTGCTGGGGAGTTTGAGACCAAGGATTACAGTCTAAAAATAAGGGGTAAGCCATTTATGACCGAGATGAGGAGAAACGTCTTCACTCAGAGAATGGTTTACCTGTGAAATTTTCTACCGCAGAAAGTCGTTGAGGCCAGTTCATTAGATATATTCAAAAGGGAGTTAGATATGGCCCTTATGGCTAAAGAGATCAAGTGGTATGGAGAGAAAGCAGGAAAGGGGTAAAAGAGGTTGAATGATGAGCCATGATCTTATTGAATGGTGGTGCAGGCTCGAAGGGCCGAATGGCATATTCCTGCAACTAATTTCTATGTTTCTATGGTGATGCATGTATATTTTCTTTTATTGTGTGTGCGCGTGTCTGTGTATGTCTATCTGTATGTATGTCTCTGTGTATGTGCAACTGTCTGTGGAAATCATCACCATGAATTTGGTACGTCCTGGAACTTTTAAAACACTTGGGGAAAATAATACGGTTGTGATCTTTGGTATCGGTTTTGGTTCAGTGGCTCCATTCTCGACTGAATCAGGAGGTTGTGTGTGTAAGTCCCACTCCTGAGACTTGAACACATCATCTTGGATGACACTCAAATGCAGTATTTGGGGAATTTTGCATTGTTGAAGCTGTTGACCATCGGCTGAAATTTTAAATTGAAGCTCCATTTGCACCCTCGGGTGGATGTGAAAGTTCCCAGAGCCTTCGTCGAAAAAGAATAGGAGAGTTGCGCCCGTGTCAATATTACGAAAAATGTTCGTAAATGCTCCCTGAAATGCTCTGTGTCTGTGTGGGTGGAGCTGAAGTCCAGATTCTCACAGAGGCAGAGTCCAACCATTGACAGGATCAGGACCAGGATGGCCGAGTTGTAAAGGCGTTGCATTTAAGATGTAATGGGTTATATACTCGTGTGGGTTCAAACCCCACTCCTGGTGATTCCTTAATTAAACAGAGATTTTTCCCATCCTGCCGAGTGATACCCGATTTTCATCTGCTGAATCTCCAATTTTCTGCAACGATGTGACATTCTGAGCCGACAATGAAATGAAATTGTGAAATGTATCTGTGTTGCTCGGTCTCTGCCACTCTCTCTGTTTAGAGAGCTGTGAATGTGTTTGAGTCATTGTCTCTCTCAGTCTGCCTCTCTCTGACACACTCTCTCTGTCCCTGTTTCTCTGTTTGTCCCTGTCTCTCAATCTGTCTCTTTCTCACGGTGTCTCGTTCTGTTGCAATGGGATTCTCTCAGACTCTCAGTCTGACTGCCTATCTCAGTCGCATTATCTCTGTCTGTCCATGTCTTTGCCTGTCTCTGTTAATCCCTGTCTCTAACCTGATAAATATTTCCATTATGTTCTGTTTTTTTCTCTATGGCTCTCTCTCTATCTGTCTTTCTCTCTATCTGTCGCCCTCTTTGTCTCTCTCTTTGTCCCTCTCCTTTTCTCTGTCATTCCATCACTATTTGCCTCCCTCTCTTTATGGAGCATGCAAATACATCTCTGTGTATGTATGTGTTTGAGCCTTTTTCTCATTCAGTCTGATCCTCCCATTCAGTCTCAAACTTTCTGTCTCTCTTTGTCTCTATCTCACTGTCTGTCTGTCCCCATTTCCCTGTTTGTCTCTGGTTCTCAATGTGTCTGTCACTTTCTCACGGTGCCCATTTCTTTTCGAATGGGATTCTCTCAGTCTCTCTGTCTGACTGTCTCACTCTTTCCCATCATCTCTGTCTGTCTATATTTCTGCCTATCTGTCTCTCTTTGCCTGTCGCTGGTAGTTCCTGTCTCTAACCTGCTGAGTATTTCCATCATTTTCTGTTTATATCTCTGTATATCTCTCTTTCTGTCATTCTCTCTCTATCTGTCTCTCTCCTTGTCACTGTCTTTATCACTGTCTTTCTTTCACTCTTTCCCTCTCTCTCTTTATTGATCACACACACACATCTCTGTATATGTAGGTTTTTGAGTCTTTTTCTCAGAGTCTGCGTGACTTTTCAGACTCACCCTTTCTGTCTCTTGTTGTCCCTCTATCGCTGTCTATCTCTCCCTGTTTGTCGGTTTGTCTCTGTCTCTCAATGTGTCTGTCGACTTCTGTTCACAGCTCGATTACTGCTCTGACATCGCCCGCACCTTCGTCCGTATAGTCGTAATTTTGCTCCCCTGTTAAGAAATAGAACCGGGTTCAATTCCCCGACGGAAAAGCAGTTTTTTCAAAATGTCTAATTTTACGTCTCTTTCTTGGTATAGATTCATATTGAAAAGTTCCAGAACAATATAGAACAGTAAAAATACAGCAAGAGGCGATTGCCTCTTCCAGATTTTTTGCAAACAGAGACTTTTTCAGGATTCTGTGGCCGTCTGCTACACAGAGATGGATGACTGAGTTTTTTCTGAGTAACATTTAAAATGCCAAAGACGCAGTAATTGTGGTCGAGTGGTTAATGCGATTGGCTTGAAATCCTTTTGGTTTTCGGCGCTCAGGTTCGAATCCTGCCGACTACGATTCTCAGCAATTTTCTTCACAATTTAACCAGGTTTTTGCAAAACTAATCCTGAGATAGGTGGAATAACGTCCCACACCTTTCAACACTGACATCTATATCTCATTTTTATTAATCTGCAATATTCACGATACATACGGATAGAAAAACGCAAAAATCAGCCAAAGTAGCGACAGTGACTCAGCCTGTCTATCCCTCGAGATGTCTCCGGCATCTGTGCATGTCCGTTGGTGCATGTATATTTTTGGTTATGTATGTATGTGTGAGTCTCTGTGTCTGTCTATCTGTATATATGTCTCTGTGTATGTACAACTGTCTGTGGAAATCATCACCATGAATTTGGTATGTCCTGGAACTTTTCAAAAAGACTTGGGGAAAATAATACGGTTGTGAACATTGGTATCGGCTTTGGTTCAGTGGCAGCATTCTCGACTGAAAAACGCAAAAGCCAGACAAAGTAGCGACAGTGACCCTGCCTGTCTATCCATCTATTTGCCTAAGGCAACCTGTGTATATCTTGATCTGGGTGTCATGGTACATCAGTCATTGAAAGTTGGTGTGCAGGTGCAGCAGGCGGTGAAGAATGCAAATGGCATGTTCGCCTTCATAGCGAGGGGATTTGACTATAGGAGCAGGGAGGTTTTACTGCAGTTGTACAGGGCCTTGGTGAGGCCACTCCTGGAATATTGTGTTCAGTTTTGGTCTCCGAATCTGAGGAAGGACGTCCTTGCTATTGAGGGAGTACAGCGAAGGTTCACCAGCATGATTCCCGGGATGGCTGGACTGACATATGTGCAGAGACTGGATCAACTGGGCTGGTATCCACTAGAGTTTAGAAGTATGAGAGGGGATCTCATAGAAGCAAATAAAATTCTGACTAAATTTGACAATTGAGAGGCAGGAAAAATGCTTCCGTTACTGGGGAGTTCGAGAACCAGGGGTCACAGTCTAAGAATAAGGGGTAAGCCATTTAGGACCGAGATGAGGAGAAACTTCTTCACTCAGAGAGTGGTTAACCTGTTGAATTCTCCACCGCAGAAAGTTGTTGAGGCCAGTTAGTTAGATATATTTAAGAGGGAGTTAGATATGGCCCTTACGACTCAAGGGTTCAAGGGATATGGAGAGAAAACAGGAAATGGGTACTGAGGTTGAATGATCAGCCATGATCTTAAAGAATGGTGGTGCAGGCTCGAAGGGCCGAATGGCCTGCTCCTGCAACTAATTTCTATGTTTCTATGTTGACGCGTGTATATTTTTGGTTATTGTGTGTGTGTGTGTCTGTGTATGTCTATCTATATGTATGTCTCTGTGTATGTGCAACTGTCGATGCAAATCATCACCATGAATGTGGTATGTCCTGGAAATTTTTTAAAAACTTGGGGAAAATAATACGGTTGTGATCGTTGGTATCGGACTTGGTTCATTGGTTCTATTCTCGACTGAATCGGGAGGTTGTGTGTGTACGTCCCACTCCTGAGACTTGAGCAGATAATCTTTGCTGACACTCAAATGCAGTGTTTGTGGAATTTTCCATTGTTGAAGCTGTTGACAATCGGCTGAAATGTTAAATTGAAGCTCCGTCTGCACCCTCGGCTAGATGTGAAAGTTCCCAGAGCATTACATGAAAAAGAATAGGAGAGTTGCGCCCGTGTCAATATTACTAAAAATTTTCGTAAATGCTCACTGAAACCCGATGTGTATGTGTGTGTGTTGCTGTGGGGGTGGAGCTGAAGGCCACATTCTCACAGAGACAGAATCCAAACGCTACAAAGACCAGGATGGGCGAGTGGATACAGCGTTGGCCATAAAATTCAATGGGTTTTTCCCGCGTGGATTCGAACCCCAATCCTAGAATCTCTTTAATTTAACAGAGATTTTTCCCATCCTGCCCAGTGATACTTGATTTTCATCTGTTGAATCTGCAATTTTCTGTAACTCTGTGACACTCTAAGTCGATCATGAAATGAAATTGTGAAATGTAGCTGTGTATCTCAGTCTCTGCCTTTCTCTCTTTAGAGAGCTGTGTATGTGTTTGTGTGCTTGAGCCTTTATCTCCCTCAGTCTGCCTCACTCTGACTCACACTGTCTCTGCCTGGTTCTCTGTTTGTCTCTGTCTCTCAATCTGTCTCTTTCTCACGGTGTCCAGTTCTGTTCCAATGGGATTCTCTCAGACTCTCTGTCTGAATGTCTCTCTCTTTCCCATCCTCCCTGTCCGTGTCTTTGCCTGACTCATTTTGTCCCCGTCTCTAATCTGATGAGTATTTGCATCATTTTCTGTTTTTGAAACATAGAAACATAGAAAATAACTGCAGGAGTAGGCCATTAGGCCCTTCGAGCCTGCACCGCTATTCAATATTATTATGGCTGATCATTCTTTCAGTTACCCTTTCCTGTTTTCCTCTCCATCCCACTTCATCCACTTAACCGTAAGGACCATATCTAACTCCCTCTTGAATATATCCAATGAACTGGCTTCAACAACTCTCTGTGGCAGGGAATTCCACAGGTCAACAACTCTCTGAGTGAAGAAGTTTCTCCTCATCTCACTGCTAAATGGCCTACCCCTTATCCTAAGATTATGTCCCCTGGTTCTGGCTTCCCCAACATCGAGAACATTCTTCCCGAATCTAACCTGTGCAGTCCCGTCAGAATCTTATATGATTCTATGAGATCCCCTCTCTTCATTCTAAACGCCAGTGATTAAAGGCCTAGTTGATCCAATCTCTCCTCATATGACAGTCCTGCCATCCCTGGAATCAGTCTGGTGAACCTTCGCTGCACTCCCTTAACAGCAAGAACGTCCTTCCTCAGACTAGGAGACCAAAACTGAACACAATATTCCAGGTGTGTCCTCACGAAGGCCTTGTACAACTGCAGTAAGATCTCCTGGCTCCTATATTCAAATCCTCTAGCTACGAAGGCCAACATACCATTTGCCTTCTTTACCGCCTGCTGTACCTGCATGCCCACTTTCAGTGACTGATGAACCATAACACCAAGGTCTCACTCCACCTCCCCTTTTTCTAGTTTTCCGCCATTCAGATAATATTCTGCTTTCGTGTTGTTGCCCCCAAAATGGATAACCTCACATTTATCCACATTATACTGCATCTGCCATGTATTTGCCCACTCACCTAATCTGTCCAATTCACCCTGCAGCCTCTTAGCGTCCTCCTAACAGCTCGGACCGCCACCCAGTTTAGTGTCATCCGCAAACTTGGAGATATTACACTCTATTCCTTCAACCAAATCGTTCATGTATATTGTAAAGAGCTGGAGTCCCAGCACTGAACCCTGCGGCAACCCACTAGTCACTTCCTGCCAGTTTGAAAAGGACCCGTTTATCCCGATTCTCTGCATCCTGTCTGCCAACCAGTTCTCTATCCATGTCAGTACATTAATCCCAATACCATGCGCTTTGATTTTGTGCACCAATCTCTAGTGTGGGACCTTGTCAAAAGCCTATTGAAAGTCCAAATACACCACATCCACTGGTTCTCCCTTTTCCACTCTACTCATTACATCCTCAAAAAATTCCAGAACATTCGTCAAGCGTGATTTAACATTCATAAATCCATGCTGACTCGGTCCGATCCTGTCACTGCTTTCCAAATGGGCTGCTATTTCATCCTTAATGATTGATTCCAATATTTTCCTCACGACTGATGTCAGGCTAACCGGTCTATAATTAGCTGCTTTCTCTCTCCCTCCTTTTTTAAAAAGTGCCATCACATTAGCTACCCTCTAGTCCATAGGAACTGATCCAGAGTCGAATAATTGTTGAAAAATGATCACCAATGCATCCACTATTTCTAGGGCCACTTCCTTAAGTACTCTGGGATGCAGACTATCAGGAGCCGGGCATTTATTGGCTTTTAATCCCAACAATTTCTCCAACACAATTTCCCGCCAATAAGGATATCTTTCAGTTCCTCATTCTCACGAGACTCACAGTCCCCTCGTACAGTCGGAAGGTTTTTTGTATCTTCCTTTGTAAAGACAGAACCGAATTATTGTCTCTATCTGTCTTTCTCTCTATCTGTCTCCCTCTTTGTCTCTTTCTTTGTCCCTGTCTTTGTCTCTGTCATCGCATCATATTTGCCTCCTTCTCTTTATGGAGCACACAAACACATCTCTGTGTATGTATGTGTTGGAGTCGTTTTCTCATTCAGTCTGACCCTCCCACTCAGTCTCAAACTTTCTGTCTCTCTTTGCCTCTATCTCGCTGTCTGTCTCTCCCTGTTTCCCTGTTTGTCTGTCTCTCAACGTGTCTGTCTCTTTCTCACGATGTCCAGTTCTGTTCCAGTGGGATTCTCTCAGTCTCTCTGTCTGATTGTCTCTCTCATTCCCATCATCTCTGTCTATCTATGTCTCGACCTGACTGTCTCTATTTGCCTGTCTCTGATAGTTCCTGTCTCTAACCTGCTGAGTATTTCCATCATTTTCTGTTTATATCTCTGTATATCTCTCTATCTGTCGCTCACTCTTCATCTGTCTCTCTCCTTGTTACTGTCTTTATCACTGTCTTTCTCTCACTGTTTCCCTCTCTCTCTTTATATCTGTATGTGTGTGTGTTTGTGTCTTTTTCTCACTCAGTCTGCCTCTCCTTCTCAGTCTCACACTTTCTGTCTCATGTTGTCTCTATCTTGCTGTCTGTCTCTCCCTGTTTGTCGGTTTGTCTCTCTTTCTCAATGTGCCTGTCTACTTCTCATGGTGTCCATTTCTGTTCTCAGCTCGATTCCTGCACTGACAGAATCCACACCCGTCAGCTCCTCATTCGTGTCTTAGTTAATATCCCTCTCTGTCACGCGCGAGGTCGGCCTTCAATTCCCCGACCAGGATGAAGCTTTTTTAAAATGTTGAATATTACTTCTGTATGTCCTGAAACTTTATAAAAAGACTTGGGGAAAATAATACGGATGTGAACTTTGGTATCGGCTTTGGTTCAGTGGCAGCATTCTCGGCTGAATAAGGAGGTTGTGTGTGTAAGTCCCACTCCTGAGACTTGAGCATATAATCTTGGCTGACACTCAAATGCAGTACTTGGGGGATTTTGCATTGTTGAAGCTGTTGACTTTCTTTTAAAATTTTAAATTGAAGCTCCGTCTGCACCCTCGGGTGGATATGAAAGTTCCCAGAGCATTACTCGAAAAAGAACAGGAGAGTTGCCCCTGTGTCAATATTAATATAAATATTCGAAAATGCTCATTAAAAACCTGTGTCTGTGAGAGTGGAGCTGCAGCCCAGATTCTCACAGAGACAAAATCCGAATACTGACAAAACCAGGATGGCCGAGTTGTTAAGGTGTTGGAAGGAAAATCCAATGGGTTTATACCTGCATGGGTTCGAACCCCACTCCTGGTAAATCTTTAAATTCAAATCGATTTCCTGCCATCCTGCTCAGTTATACCCGAATCTATTCTGTTGAATCTGCATTTGTCGATAACTTTGTAACATTCAAACAAATGGGATTGTGCAATGTATCTGTGCCTCTCACTCTCTGTCTTTAGAGTGCACTTTATGTGTTTGAGTCTGACTCTCTGTGTCTGAGGAATTAGAAGCTGAATTAAGGGAGCTGGGAGCTAAATTAACAAATCGGACTTCAAAGGTAGCAATCTAAGGGATAGCTACCACTTTTCAGAGTAGGAATCGCAGGATAATTCAGATGAATGTGTGTTGCAGAAGGGAGGGATTCAATTTCTTGGGACATTGGAACCGTTCTGGCGGAGCTGGGACCTGTGCAAACCGGACAGTCTGCACCTCAGCAGAACCAATGTCCACGAGGGAGAGTTTGCTCGTGTTGTTGGGGAGGGGTTAAGCTGATATGGCAGCGGGATGGGAACCTTTGGGGGCAGAAAAGTAAGGGTGGAGGGCAGAGAAACCCAAAGGAAAAAATCAAAAAGGGCCACATTGCAGCAAACTTCTAAAGGGACAAGGTGTGTTAAGATAACAAGCCTGAAGGCATTGTGCCTCAATGCGAGGAGTATTCGTAATAAGGTGGACAAATTAACTGCACAGGCAGCAATTAATGAATATGATGTAATTGGCATCACGGAGAAATGGATCCAGGGTGACGAAGGCCGGGAACGCAACATCCAGGGGTATTCACCAGTCAGGAAGGATGGAGACAAAGGAAAAGGAGGTGGGGTGGCATTGCTGGTTGAAGAGGAAATTAATGCAATAGTCAGGAAGGACATTCGCGTGGATTCTACGTGGGTGGATCTGTGGAATATCAAAGGGAAAAAAACGCTAGTGGGAGTTGTGTACCACCAAACAATTGTCGTGAGTTTGCTGACAGCATCCAACAAGAAAGTAGGGATGTGTGCAATAAAGGTACACCACTTATCATGGGCGAGTTTAATCTACACATAGATTGGGCTAACCAAACTGGTAGTAATACGGTGGAGAAGGATTGCTGGCGTGTATTAGGGATGGTTTTCTCGACCAATATGTCGAGGGACCATCTAGAGGGCTGGCCATCCTCGACTGCTTGATGTGTAATGAGAAAGGA
This sequence comes from Pristiophorus japonicus, assembly GCF_044704955.1. NCBI lineage: Eukaryota > Metazoa > Chordata > Chondrichthyes > Pristiophoridae > Pristiophorus > Pristiophorus japonicus. Next base: position 58,929,433 of record NC_091999.1, read on the forward strand.
CTAATTAGCAATCTTGTTGTGCGAGGCCCCTTGGGGAAGACTAACCACAATAAGCTGGAATTCTTTGTTAAGGTGGAGAGTGAAACAATTAATTCTGAGACTGGGTTCGTGAACTTAAGGAAAGGTAACTTCGATGGTATGAGACATGAATTGGCTAGAATAGACTGGGAAATGATACATAAAGGGTTGACGGCAGATAGGCAATGGAAAACATATAAAGATCACATGGATGAACTTCAACAATTGGACATCCCTGTCTGGAGTAAAAATAAAATGGGGAAGGTGGCTCAACCGTGGCTAACAAGGAAAATTAAGGATAGCGTTAAATCCAAGGAAGAGGCATATAAATTGGTCAGAAAAAGCATCAACCCGAGGACGGGGAGAAATTTAGAATTCAGCAGAGGAGGACAAAGGGTTTAATTAGGAGGGGGAAAATAGAGTATGAGAGGAAGCTTGCTGGGAACATAAACACTTCTATAAATATGTGAAGAGAAAAAGAGTAGTGAAGGCAAACGTAGGTCCCTTGCAGTCAGATTCAGGTGAATTTATAATAGGGAACAAAGAAATGGTAGACCAGTTGAACAAATGCTTTGGTTCTGCCTTCATGAAGGAAGACACGCATAATCTTTTGGAAATGGTACGTGACCGAGGGGCTAGTGAGAAGGAGGAACTGAAGAGAATCCTTATTTGTGGGAAATTGTGTTAGGGAAATTGATGGGACTAAAGGCCGATAAATCCCCGGGGCCTGATGGTCTGCATCCCAGAGTACTTAAGGAAGTGGCCCTAGAAATAGTGGATGCATTGGTGATTATTTTCTAACAGTGCATGGATTCTCGATCAGTTTGTATGGACTGGAGGGCAGCTAATGTAACACCACATTTTGAAAAAGGAGGGAGAGAGAAACCGGGTAATTATAGACCAGTTAGCCTGACATCAGTGGTGGGGAAAATGTTGTAATTCATTTTTAAAGATGAAATAGCAGCCCATTTGGAAAGCAGTGACAGGATTGGTCCAAGTCAGCATGGATTTATGAATGGAAAATCAAGCTTGACAAATCTTCTAGAATTGTGTGAGGATGTAACTAGTAGAGCCGACAAGGGAGAACCAGTGGATATGGTGTAGTGGGACTAGCAAAATAATTTTGACAAGGTCCCACACAAGAGGTTGGTGTGCAAAATTAAAGCACATGGTATTGGGGGTAATGTATTGACGTGGATAGAGAACTCGTTGGCAGACAGGAAGCAGAGAGTCGGGATAAACGGGTTATTTTCATAATGGCAGGCAGTGACTAGTTGCGTGCCGCAGGGCTCAGTGCTGGGACGCCAGCAATTTACAATATACATCAATGATTTTGATGAAGGAATTTTGTATAATATCTCCAAGTTTGCAGATGACATTATGCTGGATGGCGGTGTGAAATGTGAGGAGGATGCTAAGAGCCTTCAGGGTGATTTGGACAGGTTAGGTGAGTGGCCAATTGCATGGCAGATTTAGTGTAATGTGGATAAATGTGAGGTTATGCACTTTGGTGGCAGAAACACGAAGGCAGAATATTATTTGAATAGCGGCAGATGAGGAAAAGGGGAGGTGCAACAAGATCCGGGTGTCATGGTACATCAGTCATTGAAGGTTGTCATGCAGGTGCAGCAGACAGAAAGAAGGCAAAGAGCATGTTGGCCCCATATCTTGGGGATTTGAATAGAGCAGCTGTACTGGGCCTTGGTGAGGCCTCACCTGGAATACTGTGTTCAGTTTTGTTCTAATCTGAGGAAGGACGTTCTTGCTATTGAGGGAGTGCAGCAAAGGTTCACCAGACTGATTTCCGGGATGGGAGGACTGACATATGAGGAGAGTTAGGATCGACTGGGTCTGTATTCACTGGTGTTTAGAAGAATGAGAGGGGACCTCAGAAACATTCTGACGGGACTGGGCAGTTTAGATGCACGAAGAATGTTCCCGATGTTGGGGAAGTCCAGAACCAGTGGTCACAGTCTGAGGACAAGGGATAAGCCATTTAGGACCGAGATGAGGAGAAACTTCTTCACTCAGAGAGTTGTTAACCTGTGGAATTCTCTTCCGCAGAACGTTGTTGATGCCAGTTCATCAGATATATTCAAGAGGGAGTTGGATATGGCCCTTAAGTTAATGGGATCAACGGGTGTGGAGCAAAAGCAGGAAAGTGGTACTGAGGTGAATGATCAGCCATGATCTTATTGAATGTTGGTGCAGGCTCGAAGGAGCGAATGGTCTATTCCTGCAACCTTTTTCTATGTTTCTATGTTTCTATGTTTCTGTGTGCATGCATCTAATGGCCCAGTGTGTTGTGCCATTACTTTCAACTGGGTGCTATTTATTGAATCTGTAACTCGCCCGGTTTGTATCTGATCCATATTGTGTCTCACCTGACCAATCATCCATCTCCCATAGGCATGACATGTGTCTCTTTTCCTGTCCTCAGCATCGTCCTCTCAATTCCTGCTTATTTAGCTCGTTAATTGTTCGTGCATGGCCTTCTAATACGGATACACCCTGTAGCATTTTTTTGGAAGTTTTGTATCCTAACTGTGAAGACTGTATCCCAATCCTGGTCTGTTTCCTGATTAGTAACTCCGTTGTTCCCCTCAAATTATCTACACCTGCCTGGATCGCCTGTATATCTGGTGTATCTACTAGAGATGTCCCTGTAAAGCTAATACGTCATTTGCTATAGATCTCCTCTGTCTTCCTTCTTTGTGTCTCAGCTTCTTGTGTTACTCCCTTGCTCCTGATGTGTCACTAGCTATTCTCAGGATTGTGTCTAGCAATCATGTTTACAATGCTTTAGTCTTGTGGATAATTTTTTCTGGCTGTTCAATTTATGCTCACAGGTCACATTTCATGCTGGACATTGTCAAATAACAACATTACTTCTGTTCCAGGTTTAACTACCACGCAATCTCCCAAGGTTAATTCCCCTGGTTTACAATATTCAGGTAACATTTTTTACACACTTATCTTATGGCTTCAAGACAAACGCTCCTGACACTAGATGCCGCCCCCTAGAGGCTGCTTTACGGAGCCTCTGGTGTGGTAAAATGCTTCTGGGCCCCCTTGGGGCGGCCTTGCAGCTTGTCCTTGTAGAATCGGAAGGACGGTGATGATCACGTTTATATTCTGTTGATAAAACACATCCTGGATATTCCAGATTTTAGTTAGAGTCTTACCATTTCCATTTCAACCGGATTTTCCTTTCACTAGCCACTGTATTGGTTCTGCAGTTGCTGTGGTTAGGCACAAAATTCCTGCAATAGCAAAAGAACCCCAATATCTTACACACCCCTCAGGCTGGTTTTGGTCGGGGCATAATCCTAATGTCCTCCTTCCTGTCATTGGACATGGTCCGAGTTCCTTGCGATATTTTATGTCCCAGGTACTGTACCACAGCTTGTCCGATTTTTGCCTTTTTGGGATTTACCTTAAATCCTGCTTTCCGTTATCTCAAATGTCTTTTCCATAACTAGAACAGAGTCTAACACATAGACTTTGATAACTGCTTTCCGTTATCTCAACTGTTCCAGTTTCAAAGCCTTTACGTCTCACTTTCTGTGGTTCTTCAACCACCGTATCTGAAGTCACAAGTTCAACTTATATTTTCCTTTGTTCTAAACTGCTAAAGCCTGCCGTTTTATCATTTTAATTTTTTCAAAGTTCCTTTTAACTTTCACAGGTAGCTCCCCACTTGCCCAGGAGTTTGCCATGATCCCTGAAGGCATTTCTACATTGTTTCGAAACATTATAGTTTTATTTCTTTTTTTTTTTAAGAGGTCAGATTTAACATTTTATGTTGTGTATTTTCTTAAACATTGGTACTTGAAATCTTCACAACAAAATTAACTGTTCACTTCTTCCATCCTAATTTCTGCTCCCCTTTTGTAGTATTTGTATTTATTGTTGGATTATGAAATGTCAAGTATGGTAAAACTGTTTTTTAATCGGACTTCTCATTTGTGCTTATAGTGAGTCACAGATCACAGAATGCAAAGTACTTGTTTTATAATTATGTGCCTATCTTCTGTTTTAGAAGCTGAACGTCAAAAACTCTAATCTTTTGCGCTGTAACTTAAATTTTGTGATACAGTATCTCATAAATGTAATCTTTTTAAGCTTCAGCTTCTGACACAGTATGTTTACTATTATTAAAAGGCTTCCAAACACAATATTTTCCAATACAACCAAAATGTTTGTCAAGGAGAATCACCTGAAATATCTCAAAGTCCCAATTCAAATATTGTATTGCCAATCTTTTATTTAAAAATCTTTTTACTGAGCTTTCGCATCAAGATTTTACACAAAGTTATATGGGGGCTTATTTCCCAAGCCCCCAGCCTTGAGACACCCACGCAGGCTTCTTTTTTTAAGTCATTACAATTTCCCTTCATCGTTATTTATTTCATTCCTAGACTAAATGTATTGTCTTTCAACAAAATGTAATCAATGCATACGTGTTTTCTTTTGACAAGTGAGCGTGTCGAAAAAAACAATTTAAACCAACGGGACCTCGCATTTTTTATCTTTTGCTCAACAAACCTATCCTTTGTGCATTTCCTAACTCCATAACATATCATCCGAATAAATCCACACCTGGATTTCTAAATGAAAATGTAATTCAATTCTAGGTTCCTACTTTCTTAAAACTTCCCTCATACAGGACAACACTGTAAAGGGTTAAAAAAAACGTTCACTTTGTTTGAAAAAGTAGGTGGGGCCAAAACAACAGACAGCTCCACCACTTTCTGAAGCAGGCTTTTAGACACTTGAAAAATTCATTAATTCCCACCTCAAATATTCCGCAGTCAACAATCACAGAAGCACTTTCATTCAAAGACAGACATTCACAAAAGTCTCTCTTCATTCAACAAAGCTTATTGTTTGGCCGGCTCTAATTTTGGATCCATATTTCACTTAAGATAGTCACTAACAGTTTTTATTATGGTCTTCCGAAAAATATCTGCTTAGCAATACTTCTGGCCCCCAATAAATCCTTTATTTTCTTCGGCTCCTAATCATAACCCTGTTAGTGGGGGATACAAATTTGGGCCAAATTCCTCTGTCCATTCCCTTCTGACAACTATATCTATTTTTATACTTACAGCCTCTTGTCTTTTGTCACTTTCTCTGTCCATCTCAACTTCGGGTATATTTCTATTCATCTTTCCGGCTGTTAAACTGATCTTTTTCCCTTCATCATATCCTGCCTTAACCATCTTCTTAACCTTTTCAGATTTATCTCTCAGAACTTCTTCTGGTAGTTTATACCTCACCCCTCCAAGGGCCTTGGCAGATTCCCTTGCCATTTCTTACACTGGGGCTTTTTCCCCAGTTCCCATTTTACCCATCTTTACTGAAGCGGAACTATTTACACCGAGGCTTTTACCCCGATATCCCATATACGTACTTATTCTCCCGACACATGTATTTACACAGTGTCCTGACGCACCCCTCAACTGGATTTACTGGCTGCACAGAATCTGCTTCAGATTCATTGCATCTCTGGTTACTTTGCAAGGAGAATTTCTCAAGGTAATTCTCTACTGATTCGTTGTTAGTTTGGTCAGCTTTTTGTGTCTAATCTGCCCATCCAGTAGATCCTGCTGACTGCGCCAAGTTGTTAGGGTTAACTTCAAACCACCACTCGGAGTCCGTTAGCCTTAAAGTAAATGCAGTTTTTATTAATAAAAGATACAAGCTGGCAGGGGAGCTAACCTTGAAGGAATGCTCAGAGAAACTGCCTGAGATATCTTAATTTATACAGTTTCAGATTATAGCATTACGTAATTACACAAGTTACAATTAATACGTGCTGATTGATTAATACATGTTTATCTGGTAGGTTGCTTCCTCCAATCTGGCCTCTATATGTTTAATTGGTAATTCAGGATACATGTTGCTTTGATTCTTTTTATTTAACTTGTATCTTGTTATAGAATTCAGATCCTATGTTATCTGTGTCTGTGCCCAGCTCCCAAGGCATTTGTTCTATGAATTGGAACATCTGACCCTCTGTGGAAGACATCCCACACATGCTTCCCACAGACTGAAAAACAGGCTGTGGGATCCATTTTAAAAATCTGCTAACTCCATTTTAAAACATCCCAATTATTATTATTAATTGTAATTACGATTTGTGATCTGCCCTTTCAGTCGATTATGGGGTATCTTATCGAAGGCCTTTGGAAATCCAGATAAATTCTATCTACTACAGTATGTTAGTTTACGCTATCTGTTACCTGTTCGAAAAATTCAAAGCATTTGGTCAATTCAAGACTTTCCCTTTTATAATCCATGCTGACTATTCATTTTTGGTTTCCAGTTGTTCTTCCCCTTTTTCTTTTAGTAGGGAATCCATTATTTTTCCTCCCATCGACGTTAAGTTGACTGGACTATAGTTCCTCAGACACGTTCTACCTCCCTTCTTAAAAATAGTTATTACATTAGGTATCTGCCAATCCTCCAGCACTGCACCTTATTCTAACGAAGTATTAAATATGTTTATTAATGCCTCTGCTATCTCTTCTCTAGATGTGATTCGTCCGAAGCTGGCATTTTATCCATTTTCGGTTTGATTAGTTTATATAATATTTTCCTCTCGTTATTTTAAATGCAGTTATTTCATTTCTAATATCATCCGATGTCATGTCCACCTGTGTTGTCTCCCTGATAAATACTGATGCAAAGTAATTGTTTAATATTTCTACCTATCTCTGCCTGTAGACAACCTTCTGAGCCACGTACTTTGGTATGTATTGTGGATGTCCTCCACGCAATCTTTATCCTTATCGTTAAAGGTAACGAGTATATCGTACCTGTTGGACAGGAGCAGTGTCTCATTCTCAGCTCTCCTCAGTTCTCGCTACACGGCACCCAATCAGCCACGGACTTTCCTGAACCTGCGTTTTTCTGTGGGATGTGTCTGTTTTCTGGATTAAATCACTTATCCTGTGTGTTTCAGAGTGTGTCGAACTCGAACTCTAGCCCAATTAAGCTGGCCAGAGCGAATAAAGCAGAGACATTTCCTGCAGATGTTGGAATGTGGGACAGATTTGATGTCCACAAACTCACACACATTAAAGTCTCGACTCATTGCCTACCCTGCCATCTTCAGTTATTTTTTATAAATGTATTTGCTTATTTACACACTGAATTAATTTAATTACTTAGTTTTTATTCAAATGGTTATTTATAATGATATTAATTAATTAGTAATTATAGTTAAATTATTAATTTAATAAAGTATTGTTTTTGCTCCCAGGTCTTAGTGGAGACCAAGCTTCGAGAAAAAAGGTAATACTCACCAAACATTCACCTACCTGCTGTATTTTGGAGGCCAAAGCAGCACCTCCTTCAACCACTGTTCCCATTCAAACTCTCACCAAATTCCGTTTAATATCACTGTGCAGAACATACTGTGAATCAGCAGTTAGTGTTTAGTTTTATACCTTTGGAGCCACACACAAGTTACAAGTGCTGTCTCAGCTCCATGCCCATTGCTCGCAGTAATTAGCACATATTTAAGACTAACACTTACAGCTGACTGATAGTTAACTACTACTAACAGGCAGTTTCTGCTAACTTCTGTTTTTAAAGTTCTAAGTTCAATTCAAAACGTTAAACTAAATTTCCCTTCTTACAGCTAATACTCAGCCAGACTCAACCCGGACTTACCACTGAATCTCACCTTTCTCTACGTTCCCAAGTTTACCACTCTCTTTGTGCACTCCGTTTAAGATCAGGATATGGTGATCGAGTAAGCTCTGACATGCTCTGCTGGGCCGAAAGGGTCGGGGTGGGGAAGGTCGCTCTGTAAATTTGCAGTCCACAGGCAGACGGGCTGCTAACTCCCAGCACCCACAGTGAAACCTCAGGGGAACCGCCTCAGACCAGTTTGCAGCCGCGAGCACGGAATGGCCTATTTCTGTGCTGCAGATATTAAGTAACTCTTTGTAAGGTGATGGGTGAAGGAGATGGGATGTCTGAAATGCGATTCTGGGTCAACCGCAGACCATGGCGTGGTCAAAAGTGCAGGTCTGTGATGTCACAATGCTCAGGCACAGTGTCATGCGAGTTTCCCCGCTTTATTACATCACACATTCTGCAATACCTAGGAACAAAGCTCGTTACCACCCTCCCTGAATGCTGCATATTATGGGCTATGTTTAGCACGGAGATTATTGAGAGAGTGAGGAGGAGCTGAGTTTAATGTGTGTCGAGTGTGTGCGGGGAACACTTCATCCTGCAGATCACCGCATTGTTCAGGCAAACTTACAAAGGAACGTTATAGTGGTGAATGTCACTGGGATATACTCCGTCTGCAGGAGACCATTTAATCCCAAAGGTAGATTATCTGAAACAAGGATACGTCGCTATTACCAGGCGCTGGGGCTGCTCAGGTTAAACCCCACTGGGAGAATAACACAAGGAGCCTGCAAAAGGATGAAAGCACTGATCTTTGACCCTTTGAAACCTTCCCTCTCTGGCTGTTGTTTGGTCCCAGGCCATTTCCCCCCAGCTTTCCCTGGGAGTGCTGGGGACTGAGCGGCCCGCCCGTGGACTGAAAAGTAACAGAGCCACCTTCCCCACGCCGCTCCCTTTGGGTAAACACATCCGACACGAGCCTGGCGGTCGGGAGCTTCATACACCCACCCCAGGCCGCAGCAGACGTCTTAGCGGGGATAAAACCTGCAGGAGTCCAGCGGGACTGATCTCCGTGGACTTCCCCACCTCTATCATTTTTGTTAGTCGCTGAATCCGCGCGGTGAAAGATTAAAACAGGCCTCACTGTGTGTGTACCACAGAGCTGAGCGGATTGGGCAGAACACCCGCCCAACACATTGTGTGATTCTTATTATTTAATACATTTAACAATTACAGTAAAGGGATATTTCACCACATTCTTCAACTCCTCTCTGAATTTCGTCTGGGTCACGGCATAAATACATGTGTTGGTGCAGCAACTCAGGAGCTGAAGCATAAATCCCATTTCCAGTACATATTTAGGTAGAGATACACGAATAACGTTTAACGAATACAATCGTTCAACCACAGAATATAACAGAAACACTGCCCATAAGACGATAAAATTGCCGGATATAACAAACAGTAAAATGATGGATTTCCTTCGCTTCTCCATCTCTGGGTCACTGGGAATCTCCCCACTGCTGTGGGCCCTGAGTCTCCTGCGGGCTCTGCTCGACACTAAAACGTGTCTGACAGTTAAAGTATTGAGCAGAAGGATCAGAACAAATGGAATAAACGGTGTTATAATATAATGAAGGAATTCAATTACTGCCCATGAAACTGACTCAGAGACATCCCATCGAACAAAACAAAACCAGGGACTATTGGAAATCTGATACATACCTCCATACATAAAGTACCAGAAAGTGTTCTTTACACAGAACAGCGCACTCACTGTTCCCACAACCACAGTCGCCGTTTTCTCGGTGCAATATTTGGTTTTGAGCTTCTGACAACAAATGGCTATACATCGATCAAAGGTAAAAGCAACTGTGAACCAGACGGAACAGTCCGTGACTGCGTAAAGCAGGATAGCATGAATATTACACACTTTAATCTTCCACATGAACTCAAACGCGGTCCAATAATGAATAGGAATCTGCCTGGATATCAGGTCGAGGATAATGACCAGTAGATCCGCCGCTGCCATTGCCACCAGGTAACGGCTGACACACTTGGAGAGACCGCACCTTCCTCGAGACAGGATCATTATTGTCACTAAGTTCACTGCAAGAAAGAGAAAAACAGGGAATTTATATTTCAGATTGAGAGCATTAACAGCTGTCTCAAAGAATTATGTGTGAAATGAGTCAGGATTAAGTGAACCAGCCAATGGGACTTGTGGTGTTTGGGTCAGGACTGATGAAATCATCGGATGGGACGTGTGGTGTTTGGGTCAGGACTGATTACACCAGCGGATGGGTCGTGTGGTGTTTGGGTCAGGACTGATTACACCAGCGGATGGGTCGTGTGGTGTTTGGGTCAGGACTGATTACACCAGCGGATGGGTCGTGTGGTGTTTGGCACAGGTATTGAAAGAACCAATTTATGGGACGTGTGGGTGTTGGGACAAGGACTGAATGTACCAATAGATGGGACGTGTGGGTGTTGGCTCTGGACTGAATGTACCAGTGGATGGGGTATTTGGGTATTGTGACAGGGAGTGAGTGAAGCAGTGGATGTGATGTGTGGGTGCCGGGTCATGACTGAAAGAATAAATGTATTGGACCTTTTCCAGGTGGGTAAAGCTCCGAATGAGACTCTGATGTAACGCCATATCCAAGTCAGAGGAAGCAATAATTCAGCACAAGAAGCCGCGAGTTTGTGAATAACCTGTGGCCATTGAGTGGAATAGAGTCATTGTCCATGGATGGGAATGTAGTATGGGGACAGCGAGGGGGATGAAATCTGTGTCCAGGGAGGAGAATGGAATTGGGGGCCAAGGGACGGAATGGAGTCTGTGGCCAAGGAAGGAATGGAGTCTGTGACAGGGAGGGGAATGGAGTATGTGGCCCAAGAGAGGAATCGATTCTTTTTCCAGGAAGGGGAATCGAATCTGTGTACAGGGAGGGGAATGGAGTCTGTGGCCAAGGTGGGGAATGAAATCTGTGGCCAGAGAGGGGAATGGAGTCTTTGGCGAGGTTACTGTGGTTGTGTCGTAGGCTGAAGAAGATTAATTGAATTGTATTATGTGTCGAAATCAGAACCTTTCCAACCATTGTTTTGAAAGTACATTTTGTAACTGGCTTAAGCTGACTTTCCAAGAATATTGCAAATAATCTTTAAAGAAGCGACTGTCGCTTTACAATAGACTAATGATGACCCATGTTGTAAGATGTCACAGAAGATTTTCGAACGTGTCTGTTTACAGCTGGAACTGTGTCAACCAACTTCCTTTCACCTGGTGTGAGAAAGTTACAGACTTCCAGTTGACAGAGAAAGTTTGAGACTGGAAATATCAAAATATTTCACAATATAGTGCTCCATTTTGAATAGTTGCTACCGTGCGGTGCACACCGAGCTCTCCTGAACTGTGGCTGAACAAGGGAAATAAATCAATTCAAACACAACTGAACAAACATTTTACTGGAATCTGTTTTGCAGTTTTAACCCTGTCCTGATCATCTGGAATTAGTGACTGTGAGGCAGAGCAGGAGGCGGTGGAAATTACGACAACTGTCTATAGCTGAATCATTAGTGAATAATGTCTCATATCTCAGTGTATTTGTGAAGGATCTCCCAACGCTGATTTCCACAGATCAGTGTCATTTACAATAACCAGAGGTCCTTAAAACACTTGTTACCGCTGAACACATATTTATAATCCAACACTGGGCATCAGTGCAGAAATCTGACTGCAAGCTGTTCAATAATATAATCGTTCACTAACATATCTGTGTCAATAAAGTCAAATTTCTGTCAAATCCTGTGAACCACTATCACTGGAAGCAAGTTGTGGAAACAACATACTGTTCATTGAACTGGGAGCAGCGAATTAACAAATGATCAAACATTACATGACAGAAACTTATTTGCATTGCTAGACAAAGAACAAGAGGTTTAAATTGAATACAATTAATAACTAGAACTAAAGGACAAGGAGAGCAAATACAGAGAAACATGGGTTATATAATTCATTGCAGATGAAGGACTCACCAGGAATACCAACAGCAGCGAGGAGCGGGTAATAAATACGTTCCACATTGAAAAGTGCCCACAGGATCCAAAGCTGAGTTGGAATCTCCCAGAACATGACTTGACTTTCTGTTAGCTCCAATGAGCGCTGTTCGTTTTAGACAACAACTTCAGTCAAACATTGCTGTACAGACTGAAAGAAAATCCCTATTTATAGCCTGAGGGAACTCTCCAGTGAGACAATTAAACTGCACACTGAAGGATATTAATCACAGTCACTGAATAAACAAGTTGTCCGAACCTTTTCTTTGCATCACTTTCAATTGCAAAATATTTTAAAAGCAACTTGGCTTTCAGATCAAATAACTTTATCCAAATCCAAGCACTATTGGTAAAAGCAGAAATAGTTAATTCCACAGAATCACAGCATGCATGTGAAGGGAGCAACTTTCATTTAGGCAGTTTCTATTATTACTGAGATGTAAAATAACTCTGTAATTTCAGATTTTCAATTCACTTCTCGGGGTAACACAAGTGAAATAAAACAAATGGATGGATAGAGGCAGGCTAAGTAAATGTCAGTAACATACACGGGGACTGACAGTACAGTGCAAATTAAGGATATATGGGCACTGATAATACAGTGGTTAGTAAGGGTACATGGGGCAGATAATATATTGGTCAGTAAGGGTACATGAGGACTGATAATACAATTGTCAGTGAGGGTACATGGGGACTGATAATACAGTGGTCAGTAAGGCTACATAAGAACTGATAATACAATCATCAGTAAGGGTACATGGTGACTGTTAATATAATTGTGAGTAAGGATGCATGGGCACAGATAATACAGAAGTCAATAAGGATACATGGGGACAGATAATACAGTGGTCAGTAAGGGGACATGGGGCAGATAATATATTGGTCAGTAACGGTTCATGGGGACAGAGAATACAGTGGTCAGTAAGGATACGTGTGTGCTATTATTACAATGGTCAGTCCGGATTCATGGCGAACGATGCCATACTGACAGTCACACGCCATCAAATCGCTTATTTTCGTTAGAGCAGGGAATGTAGAGACTGGAGGTGAGGAATGGAGATAAAAGGAGCAGAGAGGTGAGGAGGGGAGAAGAGAGAGGACAGGAGGTGGGAGGGGAGTAGACGAGAGGAGATGAGTGTGGAGGAGAGGAGAGGAGGGGAATAGGAGAGCAGAAGTGAGGAGAGGAGATGCGTTGAGTGGAGAAGACAGCAGAACAGAGTAGAGGATAGGAGGTGAGAGGAGAGGGTGGGAGAAGGAAAGAGTGAAGATGAGCAGGAAGGGGAGGAGAGTTTAGTGGAGGATAGGATAGATGAGAGGGGAAGTGGAGAGGAGAGCAGAGCAGAGATGAGTAGAGGAAAGCAGAGGAGAGTTGATAAGATGAAAGGAGAGGAGAAGAGAGGAGAAAAGAGGGGAGAAGAGAAGATAGGAGAGGGGAAGAGAGGAGAGGAGGGGAAAGGAGATGATAGTGTAGGGGAGATGGAAGTAGAGGAGAGTGGAATAGAGGTGAGGAACAGGTAGGGGAGAGGAGAGGGATGAGAGGAGTGGAGAGGCGAGGGGAGTGGAGATGAGAGTGTAGGGGAGAGGGGTGGAGAGGAGAGTGGAGTAGAGGTGGGGAGAAGGTAGGGGACAGAAGAGAGATGAGAGGAGCGGAGAGAGGAGGAGAGGAGCATAGCAGAGAACGGAGGAATGGAGAGAAGTGGAGAGGTGAGAGGATGAGAGAGAAGGAGAGTAGAGCAGAGGAGAGGGGAAGGGCAGTGGGAGAGCAGAGGAGAGACCATCAGAGGAGAGGAGAGGAAGAGAGCGGGGAGAGTAGGGGCGAGAAGAGATTAGAAGGGAGGGGAGGAGAGGGGAGAAGAGAGGGGAGTGGAGAGGAGAGTGGAGGAGAGAAGAGCTATGGAGATTCGAGCAATGGAGAGGAGAATAGAAGAGATGAGAGGATAGCAGAGAAAAGATGAAAGCAGAGTGGAGAGAGGAGGTAGTAGATTAGAGGAGAGGAGAGGACAAGAGAGGGGACAAGGGAGGAGAGTAGAAGAGAGGGCAGGAGAGAATAGAAGAGTGGGTAACGGAGAGGGGAGTAGAGGTGAGTGGAGAAGAGGGGGGGAAGTTAGGGGAGAGAAGAGGAGAGAGAAGACAGTGCATGAGAGGAGGAGGTGAAAAGAGGGTAGAGGAAAGGAGAGCAGAGGGGATGAGAGGGTAGGAGGGGGAGGAGAGAAGTGGAGAAGAGAGGACTGGAGAGGGTACAGGAGAGCATAGGGAAGGAGAGGAGCGGGGAGGAGAGGGGAGGGGAGAACACCAGACGACACAAGTGAGGAGAGGAGTTAAAATGAAAGGGGAGAAGAGGTGAGGAGGAGAGGAGAGGAGTGAGGAGAGGAGGGGAGAATTTAGGGGAGAGGAGTCGAGATGATTGGAGTGGAGACGAGTGGAGAGGAGAGAGGAGCGTGGAGAGAGAAGCGACCTGAAAACAGGAGAGAGGAGAGGATAGGTGAGGATAGGGGTGGATCGGGGAAGACAGGAGATGAGTGGAGATGAGACAGCAGAGGAGATGAGAGGAGAATGGAGGAGAGGGAAAGGGAGGAGAATAGTGTAGGGGAGAGGGGAGAATGGAGTAGAGGCGTGGAAAAGGTAGGCAAGAGGGGAGAAAATGAGGCACAAGAGAGTTGAGGAGAACAGCTGAAAGGGGAAGAGAGTTGAGGAGAGGGGAGAGGAGAGAGGAGAGGAGACAGGAGAGAACGCGAAGACAGGTGAGAAGAGAAGTGGAGAGGAGAGAGGAGGAGATGGGAGAAGGGATGAGCCGAGTGGAGAGGATGGGGGAGGAGAGGGGAGAGGAGTGATGATGAAAGGATAAGGAGGTGAGCAGAGGGGAGAGGAGAGGAGTGTGAAGGAGAGGAGAGGCGAGAGGAGGAGAGTAATGGAGAGGCGAGGAAAAGAGAGACGAGGGGAGAGAGGAGGGTAGAGATGAGCAGGGAGGGGACGAGTGTGTAGGGGAGGAGAGGGGAGAAGAAAGCAGAGGAGGGGAGAGTAGTGGAACGGAGAGTGGATGTGATGAGAGTAGAGGAGAGGAGAGGAAAGCGGAGTGAAGAGGGGAGGGGATTAGAGGAGAGGACTGGGGAGAGGAGAGGGTAGAGGCGAGGGTGGGAGAGGAGAATAGAGTACAGGAGGGTAGAAGGTAGGGGAGAGGAGAGGAGATGAGCATTGGAGAGACGTGAGGAGAGAGGAGAGGAGAGGAGGGGTGAGGAGGGGAGGTGTTGTGGTAAAAAGGAGGCGTCTCTACGTCAAGGTGGACTAACCGATGTACTTAATCGACACCTGCCCTTCCGTTGGGATAAAACTAGGCTTCTCTCCCTCGGGGTGTACTAACTGATATAGTTAATCGACACCTCGCCCAGCTTCCCACTGTATGACGAACACGGAAGTAAACAAACGAAACCTCAGGTTTATCGGATTTTTACGAGCAATGCACGGGAAGGTTCAGTATTGGAACCTCCGAAATAGAAGAGTTTTGAAGCATAATTTATACAGGTGTTGGAGAGGAGCTATCCTCCTCCAAAATCATCGATAGGTCTATTGCTATCAGCGAAGTTACAGTGATTTGTCGACTCTTATCAGACGGGCTCCGAGTGGTACATGAAACTGCCCATCTCTCATCATTGTTTTATTCCATTTTGCCCTCTACCCCAGTCTATCCGACGCCTGGTGTGGTTGGCCTGGCTTCTTTATCTCTTGATCAGCGACTTTTAAACACAACTGCTGACTTTGGCTGTTTAAGTGTTACTCAGGTTAAGCTATGATATAATGCGTATAAGTGTGTTGTACCTATATAAGCAAGTGTTACATACATCGACAATTGATAAGTTCACTACCTTCGGCATAATTCTGACCCCCTATCTAGAACCTTACTATTTATCCCTTACAATTACCCCCTAATGGCCCTTGACTATATGCCCAAGATAGGCCATTTCGCAATTAATTCCACATGGGTGAGATTCCAGGATTGTCCTTTCACTTGGTAGTGCTACTTCCCGAGATCCTGGAGCTATCTGTTGGCTTTCCCATCAAGGTTATATTATGTATGTCCTTTCTGCCGGACTGTCTGATTTCCCTTTCTTCAATATTTTAACTATAGTACGGGCTAGGGCTTGCCTCTTACGTCGGTTACAGCTTTTTAAAGGATAATACTAGCAAGGTGAGCATCCTTGCACTACAACCAGTATATTGAGTCTAGCTTAGTTCATGTATAAGTCCTTTGTACCAACATTTTCTCGGTGTTCGAATTATGCCGCGCCTGGAGTATCTGCTGTTTCATCTATCTTCCCTCCACTTGGGGTCTTCACTGTTCTGCCGAATTTCTGCCCCCCCTGGAGTATCCTCTATGTTGTCGAATGGTGTCCAATTCAGTCCAGTTTGTTTCTCTTTCAATTCGAGTATCGGTTTTCCTTGTGGCCCGCTGGTCTTCGCATAACCTCCTCAGGCAATGTCCATCATTATCATAGAAACATAGAAACATAGAAAATTGGTGCAGGAGTATGCCCTTCGGCCCTTCTAGCCTGCACCGCCATTCAATGAGTTCATGGCTGAACATTCAACTTCAGCACCCCATTCCTGCTTTCTCGCCATACCCCTTGATCCCCCTAGTAGTAAGGACCTCATCTAACTCCTTTTTTTATTATATTTAGTGAATTGGCCTCAACAACTTTCTGTGGTAGAGAATTCCACAGGTTGACCACTCTCTGGGTGAAGAAGTTCCTCCGCATCTCGGTTCTAAATGGCTTACCCCTTATCCTTACACTGTGACCTCTGGTTCTGGACTTCCCCAACATTGGGAACATTCTTCCTGCATCTAACCTGTCTAACACCGTCAGAATTTTAAATGTTTCTATGAGGTCCCCTCTCATTCTTCTGAACTCCAGTGAATACAAGCCAAGTTGATCCAGTCTTTCTTGATAGGTCAGTCCCGCCATCCCGGGAATCAGTCTGGTGAACCTTCGCTGCACTCCCTCAATAGCAAGAATGTCCTTCCTCAGGTTAGGAGACCAAAACTGTACACAATACTCCAGGTGTGGCCTCACAAATGCCCTGTACAACTGCAGCAACACCTCCCTGCCCCTGTACTCAAATCCCCTTGCTATGAAGGCCAACATGCCATTTTCTTTCTTAATCGCCTGCTGCACCTGCATGCCAACCTTCAATGACTGACGTACCATGACACCCAGGTCTCTTTGCACCTGCCCTTTTCCTAATCTGTCACCATTCAGATAATAGTCTGTCTCTCTGTTTTTACCACCAAAGTGGAGAACCTCACATTTATCCACATTATACTTCATCTGCCATGCATTTGCCCACTCACCTAACCTATCCAAGTCGCTCTGCAGCCTCACAACATCCTCCTCGCAGCTCACACTGCCACCCAACTTAGTGTCATCCGCAAATTTGTAGATACTACATTTAATCCCCTCATCTAAATCATTAATGTACAGTGTAAACAGCTGGGGCCCCAGCACAGAACTTTGCGGTACCCCACTAATCACTGCCTGCCATTCTGAAAAGTATCCATTTACTCCTACTCTTTGCTTCCTGTCTGACAACCAGTTCTCAATCCATGTCAGTACACTACCCCCAATCCCATGTGTTCTAACTTTGCACATCAATCTCTTGTGTGGGACCTTGTCGAACGCCTTCTAAAATTCCAAATATACCACATCAACTGGTTCTCCCTTGTCCACTCTACTAGAAACATCCTGAAAAAATTCCAGAAGATTTGTCAAGCATGATTTCCCTTTCACAAATCCATGCTGACTTGGACCTATCATGTCACCTCTTTCCAAATGCACTGCTATGACATCCTTAATAATTGATTCCATCATTTTACCCACTACCGATGTCAGGCTGACCGGTCTATAATTCCCTGTTTTCTCTCTCCCTCCTTTTTTAAAAAGTGGGGTTACATTGGCTACCCTCCACTCTATAGGAACTGATCCAGAGTCAATGCAATGTTGTAAAATGACTGTCAACGCATCCACTATTTCCAAGGCCACCTCCTTAAGTACTCTGGGATGCAGTCCATCAGGCCCTGGGGATTTATCGGCCTTCAATCCCATCAATTTCCCCAACACAATTTCCCGGCTAATAAGTATTTCCCTCAGTTCCTCCTCCTTACTAGACCCCTCGACCCCTTTTATAACCGGAATGTTGTTCGTGTCCTCCTTCCTGAATACCGAACCAAAGTACTTGTTCAATTGGTCCGCCGTTTCTTTGTTCCCCGTTATGACTTCCCCTGATTCTGACTGCAGGGGACCTACATTTGTCTTTGCTAACCTTTTTCTCTTTACATATCTGTAGAAACTTTTGCAATCCGTCTTAATGTTCCCTGCAAGCTTCTTCTCATACTCCATCTTCCCTGCCCTAATCAAACCCTTTGTCCTCCTCTGCTGAGTTTTAAATTTCTCCCAGTCCCCAGGTTCACTGCTATTTCTGGCCAATTTGTATGCCACTTCCTTGGCTTTAATATTATCCCTGATTTCCCTAGATAGCCATGGTTGAGCCACCTTCCCTTTTTTATTTTTATGCTAGACAGGAATGTAAAATTGTTGTAGTTCATCCATGCGGTCTCTAAATGTCTGCCATTGCCCATCCACAGTCAACCCATTAAGTATCATTCGCCAATCCATCCAAGCCAATTCACGCCTCATACCTTCAAAGTTACCCTTCTTTAAGTTCTGGACCATGGTCTCTGAATTAACTGT
Organism: Pristiophorus japonicus; assembly: GCF_044704955.1. Lineage (NCBI taxonomy): Eukaryota > Metazoa > Chordata > Chondrichthyes > Pristiophoridae > Pristiophorus > Pristiophorus japonicus. The sequence goes on from NC_091999.1 coordinate 58,947,903, forward strand.
TTCATTCTCCATCCCAATGCAGAATTACACCATATTATGGTCACTCTTCCCCAAGGGGCCTCGCACAACGAGATTGCTAATTAATCCTCTCTCATTGCATAACACCCAGTCTAAGATGGCCTCCCCCCTAGTTGGTTCCTCGACATATTGGTCTAAAAAACCATCCCTTATGCACTCCTTGAAATCCTCATCCACTGTATTGCTTCCAGTTTGGTTAGCCCAATCGATGTGCATATTAAAGTCACCCATTATAACTGCTGCACCTTTATTGCACGCACCACTAATTTCATGTTTGATGCCCTCCCCAACATCACTACTACTGTTTGGAGGTCAGTACACAACTCCCACTAACGGTTTTTGCCCTTTGGTGTTCTGCAGCTCTACCCATATAGATTCCACATCATCCAAGCTAAAGTCCTTCCTAACTATTGCCTTAATCTCCTCCTTAACCAGCAATGCTACCCCACCTCCTTTTCCTTTTATTCTATCCTTCCTGAATGTTGAATACCCCTGGATGTTGAGTTCCCAGCCCTGATCATCCTGGAGCCACGTCTCCGTAATCCCAATCACATCATATTTGTTAACATCTATTTGCACAGTTAATTCATCCACCTTATTGCGAATACTCCTTGCATTAAGACACAAAGCCTTTAGGCTTGTTTTTTTAACACCCTCTGTCCTTTTAGAATTTTGCTGTACAATGGCCCTTTTTGTTCTTTGCCTTGGGTTTCTCTGCCCTCCACTTTTCCTCATCTCCTTTCTGTCTTTTGCTTTTCCCTCTATTTCCCTGCATTGGTTCCCATCCCCCTGCCATATTAGTTTAACTCCTCCTCAACAGCACTAGCAAACACTCCCCCGAGGACATTGGTTCCGATTCTGCCCAGCTGCAGACCGTCCAGATTGTACTGGTCCCACCTCCCCCAGAACCGTTCCAATGCCCCAGGAATTTGAATCCCTCCCTGCTGCACCATTGCTCAAGCCACGTATTCATCTGAGCTATCCTGCGATTCCTAATCTGACTAGCACGTGGCACTGGTAGCAATCCCGAGATTACTACTTTTGAGGTCCTACATTTTAATTTAGCTCCGAGCTCCTTAAATTCATTTCGTAGGACCTCATCCCTTTTTTTACCTATGTCGTTGGTACCAACGTGCACCACGACAACTGGCTGTTCTCCCTCCCTTTTGAGAATGTCCTGCACCCGCTCCGAGACATCGTTGACCCATGCACCAGGGAGGCAACATACCATCCTGGAGTCTCGGTTGCGGCCGCAGAAACGTCTATCTATTCCCCTTACAATTTGAATCCCCTATCACTATCGCTCGCCCACTCTTTTTCCTGCCCTCCTGTGCAACAGAGCCAACCACGGTGCCATGAACTTGGCTGCTGCTGCCCTCTCCTGATGAGTCATCCCCCTCAACAGCACTCAAAGCAGTGTATCTGTTTTGCAGTGGGATGACCACAGGGGACCCCTGCACTACATTCCTTGCACTACTCTTCCTGCTGGTCTTCCATTCCCTCGCTGGCTGTGGACCCTTCACCTGCGGTAAGACCAACTCGCTACAAGTGATACTCACGTCATTCTCAGCATCGAGGATGCTCCAGAGTGAATCCACCCTCAGCTCCAACTCCGCAACGCGGGCCGTCAGGAGTCGGAGGTGGATACACTTCCTGCACATGTAGTCGTCAGGGACACTGGTGTAGTCCCCGAGTTCCCACATGGTACAGGAGGAGCATAGCATGTGACCGAGCTGTCCTGCCATGACTTAACCCTTAGATACACTTAAATTGGCGACAACAATGTTAAAAGTTACTGACTAATAAAGAAAAAGAAAAACTACTCACCAATCAGCAGCCAATCACTTACCACGTTGGCTGTGACGTCACCTTTTGACTTCTTTCTACTTCTTTTTTGCCTTCTCTCAGCTATAGTTGCACCGGTACCCGGACTGCTGAGCCTTTTATAGGCCGCTGCCTCTCTGGACTCCCGCCTCTCTCGACGCTCCCCGGACAGCTGAGCCTTTTATAGGCCGCTGCCTCTCTCAACTCCCGCCTCTCTCGACGCTCCCCGGACTGCTGAGCCTTTTATAGGCCGCTGCCTCTCTCAACTCCCGCCTTCCTCGACTCCCCGGACTGCTGAGCCTTTTATAGGCCGCTGTCTCTCTCCCATCGATCATTCCTCCTTTAGCTCAGGGGCTATAATAAACCCATTTATATCTGTCTCATCAAGTGGAGTAAAGCAGAAGTCAATATCCATAATGATGCATGAGGTGTTCCTTTCTTCATTTCAGTTGCCGTGGTGGTCACACATCAATCTCCATATCCTCGTGAAACAGCAATAAATTGTAGTCCTGTGTTAGTGGGGGTGATATTCAAGGTTAACGCGTCCACTTGGTTATATCCACAGTCATCTTTGATCATTCGTGGTGGATCTCGACATAAAGCAGCTTGGTTATTTTTATAACAATCTAAATATGCTGAGATTCTTAGTACTGTTGTTCTCCTTAGTTACATTTCTGGTTTGTCATCATACCACACGCGAGTTTGATTCCTTATTTCTCCTGCATTGTTTGGTATAGAGGATCTCCTGTTGTCACATCATACTGTGGTAGAGATAATATAAAATCTATTTAAATGTCCGGTAACACAGCTGGCCTTTGAAACCCAAGCATGACTGTTTCTCTGCACCTCGCAGGCATGAGTCATGTTTTTGTCTCAGGTCCAGTTGGTAAATATATCGAGTGTTATCCAATCCGGCACCTTTCTATTCTGAAGCTACTCTATGTTATGTTGTATTCTATTGAGCAACCATGCTCCATATCCTGCACGTACTAGTTCTGTCTGTATGGTTTTACTTAAGTTGCGATATGCTCTATTCATTTATAGTTCTGGTGTGGTCTTGCAATGTGTGGGCCAGTGTAATAATTCGCTTTATGCGCCATTACCCAGCTGTGCCTGTATCTTTTCATTATCCTTATCCCTTTCCAGCAATCCCTGTCAGGTTCATGCGAAGGCGTTAACTCAATCATCTATCGTGTGTAGGTCTATAGTTTCGCAACTCCCGCCACATACACGTATCCCGCCGTGTATTCTGCAGTGTATCCTGCCACGTATCCTGCCGTGTATCCTGCCTCGTACCATTTCTAGTATCCCTCTTTTTCCCCTGTCCCGTTTTTTTTTACCTGACCCTCTTTCCACATTAAACTTCATGGTTTTGGATTCAGCGCCTTTAAGTGCTCGAAGGATCATGTTTCTATACAGGCTTATACTGTTTAACCCGCAGATGTTGGGGTAGCTTTATTTTTTAAATTTAGGAATACAGTAATTAATCGCTGAAGTACCCTGAAGTGTACCTTATCCTTGGTCTGCCTTATCAATTTCTCTTTTGCCCCAGTGTTCACAGTTGGACACATTTGTGGCGCTGAGGGTGTGATGGTCGAGGCCCTGGTAGTGCTCACTGTTGCTAAACTAGTGGATGGGACCGTGTTGGTGGGTCTATCTCTGGAGATATCCCTCCACCATCATTCATAGATGTTAGTGAAACCTGCACCCACTTCCCCTGGTGCAGTATGTTTGTCCCTCCTGATTAAAAACACACCGCGGTCTTATTCCCACTAATTATGGTTCTATATTATTGGCTCATCCCCAATGTTGTTTCGTTTCCTTGTAACGTTGTTTTATGCCCGTTATTTAACTCGACTATTGTTCCGTCCGACACCATCAGTGTTTTTGATGTTTTATTAAACTAATGTCGCCCAAGTCCCTGTAATATAGGCCTTGCCATCCCTCAGTCTGTTGTCCCTGATATGAGGCTGCGTTACTCCACGTTGTTTCCACGAGCTTTCGAGTCCTGCAAAAAGCAATATTTTCCAGTCGTCACTGGTTAGTTAGTGACCATGCTTTTTTAACTGGGTCCAGTGTTTCCACTTGCTGATATTCCTTATAAGTACCATAGCTTACCATGATTACCTGATAGAGACCGATCCATTTGGATGCGATCCCGAACCTCTCTGGGGTAATCTCTTGACTGCCTATTTGGGGTGTTTGGAACTTCTGTTTCTTAGTGTCGTTCTCTAAATCCTTGATTTGCTGATCTCTAACCTTTGACTCGATATCATGTAACTGCTTACAGAGTTCCATTGCAGATTTCCATATTTTTTTAGTTAAAAGGGTATCATTCCTGTCGTTCGACTAGGGGTTGCCTTGAGCTTTATTTATACTCGGGGTATCCTGTCTACCCATCCCTTTCCAGTCTCGTTGATGTGGGATAGTTTTTGCCTAATCCCTAAGCGCACGCCTGTTTCATTATCTTCCCTGTGAAGTGTGAACTTTGACCTGAGTTCTGCTGCAGTGCCATTATTTTGTTTTCTAGGGTCCTGGCCATGGTTTCTACTGAACAATTCTTAGTGGCGAAAGCTTCTACCCACTTCATAAACGTGTCTATTATAACTAAGCAGTATGTTTTCCCCTTGTTTCTGGATAATGGTCCAGTAAAATCTACCTGCAAATTTTCCCAGATTCCCTTCGGTCGGGGCTGATGTCCCATTCTGACCTTTACTTTCACCCCTGGGTTGTATTTTGCGCATATCACGCACCTTCTGCAGAGGTCCTCTATATCTCTAGATATTCCCTTCCACCACCAGCATCTGGACATCAAGCTTATCATGTTGGTTCTACCTGTATGGACATACCCGTGGTATAAATTTAATAGGCTCCCCTGGATGTATTCCGGGGCCACCACATTCCCATCTTTTCTCCATATCTCGTCGGAACCTTGTTTGGCCCATCTCTGCTTCCACCCCTCCTGTTCCTGCGGAGTGGCCTCTCCCTGTACCTCAAGCATATTTACTTCCTCAGTCCCAATTGTACATGCTCTGCCTTGGGCTTCCCCGGCCAGTGTACCTGCCACTCGCTTTGGTGCTTCATGTGTCCATGCATTCCCCTGTTCATACTGATCATTATTTTTTATGTCTGCTTTGATCTTTATTATCGCACACTCCTGGGGTAGGAAGGAGGCTTCCACTAGATGTTTCCCAATCTCCTCATGTTTAATCGGTCCTCCTCCTGAGGTCGTGTATCACCGTCTGCTCCAGGCTATCATATAATCATGCTCTACTCCGAAAGCATATCGACTGTCTGTATAGATATTTACTCATTTTCCCTTCGCAAGCCTCAGTGCCTCAGTGAGAACCACAAATTCAACCACTTGAGCTGATAGATTCTCTTCTAACCGTCCTTCCCCTTTGACCTGACCGCTGCGATCTACCACGACCCATCCTGTCTGTGGTGTCCCATTGATATAGCACCGAAACTCATCTACATATAGATCCATGTCTGCATCCTCAAGCAGGGTTTCACTAGCCTGACTACTTCCCTCATCTTCTGTTGTGCTATAATGATGCTCCTCTCCCATGTAATGATCCACCCTGCAGGCGTCTTTTATTATTGTTACCGTCCCGTTGAGTGGTGTGGGGGGGGGGGGGGGGGAGGGGGGATGGCGGGAGAGGAGGGGGGGAGAGCATTATTTACCACCTCGCCATTTGTGCATCGAATACATTTTTAACCTTTCAGTGTTATGTAATTCTACTAAGGTACGCTGGGTTTGTAGAATAATGCATCCTGACATTATTATTGGTTCATAAACTCTGATGGCCCAAGCCGCACAATCGAGGGCAGCAACGCACCTGGACAGTCCTGCAGCTACAGGTTGCGGTTTATCTGAGTAATATGCCACGGTCTATGCCTGTCTCCATGTAATTGAATCACTACCGCGTTATAATGATGGTTAATATGGTAGGTATAGACGTGAAAGGGCCTATGATGGTCTGGTAGTCCCAGGGCTGGAGCACTTGTAAGAGTTTGTTTTAACCGCACACATGCAGTTTCTTGATCTAGGCCCCAGTTTACTGGCTCTTAGGAGGGTTCCCACCCTTTGACCTGTTTCTGTATAGGTTAGGCCACCTTGGCATATTCTGGAATAACATTTCTGCAGTAGTTTAATAGCCCGAGTACCTGCCTGACCCCTTTCACGGTTCCTGGTCTGGGGATTGATTGAATTGCTTCCTTACTGTCCTCGGGCATCTGTCTCTTCCCTTACGATATTATGTATCCCAGATATGTTACTTCGCTCCTTATTTCTCCTAAATCTACTGGTTCCAAAATCCCTGACAATATTCGATGAAATATGCTCCAGCTTTTATTCAATCCCAGTGGTACCTTGGCCCATGTGTATTGTTATCCATTTACCATGAAGAAAAATTTTCCTTGAGACTCTTTGGCTAAGGGAATGGTCCAAGTTCCATTCACTATATCCAGCATGGTGAATATCTTATGATCTGGATACAGGCCATTAAAAATTGTGGCTGGACTTGCCACTATTGGGTGTTCTCAGGAAGTCACTTTATTCAGGGTGTTATAATCGATAGTCAATCGGTAAGACCTGTCGGGTTTCTTCATCAGCCTCACAGGTGAATTAATGGAGGCTATTACATGTTTCAATATACTTTGCTCCTCTAATTCATGCACTATCTGACAGACCGCTACCTCAGCTTCGGGTGGTAATTGGAACTGTCGGTGAGCTTTGTGTTCGGGTCCAGGAATTTTGATGGGTGATATCTCTGCTAATCCATAATCTTGTTTGCATTGTGCCCACAGAGTCGGGTATAATTGGCACACGCTACCCCATACAGCCTTTGTTTCCCACTCGGGTTGGACTATGGTTGTTCCTACCTTCGTTGCTGCTGGTGTCCCGGGTTTTCGAACTTAATTCGGTTTTCGTGCTTATCCCCCAAAATTATCCGATTACACTGAAGAGCTATCAGTACCCCTATCTCCCTTAATGTATCCCTGCCTTCTGTATGCATTCTTTATGTTGTCTTCTGTATTCTGACAGCACCAAAACTGAATAGGTAGCATAACCCCTGTACTTCTAACAACACCATCTCACTTCGGGTTGCTTTCTGATATCCCCCACTCTCTCCTTGTATGTTGATTGTCCTATGGGTCAGGGGCAAATCTAAGTTGGTTATTAGGTGTTCTCTGGTTGGGGCGGTGGTGGCAGTGGTACCAGTGGTGCTGGTACCTGTCTGAGCATGTCCATCAGATCTTCCCTGATTAATGGTATTCCCTTCTTTGCCTGTTTGTGGTCTCACCATCCAGCGCTTTCCTCATAACTCCAGCAATCTTTGGCCAAATGTTCAAGTTTACCACAATTTTGACATGCCCCTTTAGAATTGCTGTAACGTCTGCTTTTCTGCAGGCAATCCCTACTAAAGTTACCTTCCTGATTGCAGTTTAAACATATCAGTGGAGCTGCGCGGGAGTCTGTCTCTTCCTCCTTCGTCTCTGCTGCTAACGCTGTTGCTGCTATTTTTGCTCATTTATCCCATGTTCTAACTTTAACCACTCTATATGATCTGCCCATTCCAAAGTTTCATCATAATCATCTCCTATCTTAAATACTCACTTAATTATCTTTTGATGTGCCTTTCCTAGTCCATCCTTAAACATTTTCAAGAATGCTGCATCATTTCTGTTACGGTCATCAGCCCCAGAGTGGTTTTTGTATTCAATCCACTTTCATTCCCCGTACTCCCCAACCCTTTTCCCTGCCTTTTGAGTCACAGTATTCTACTCCAGTCTTTTGTCAGAGTTCTGTATCCCTACTATTTTGCTTTAGCGGGTGGTAACTTATTCAATAGAATTTGTCTCCTGTGGGCTGAGGGGCACCTCCTGTATGGTAATGTGTGCTGATCTACATCCGCTGGAGCGAATGGTGGTCGTGCGTATCAGTGCCACTGATAAATAGCCATTATCATGTGCCGGGGCCACCTCTACTCCAAATTCATTATCCCTGTCTGATTGACTGTTAGGTTGGGGTTGTGGACTGCACTTACCCACCTTGGGGTACATTTTCTCTATTACCGTAGGTGATGGTGCTATGGCTGTGCTCTGCACTATCCATCTGGTCCTGTTTTTTTCTCTGCCAGCTTATTTATCTTAACTTCTAACTCTTGAATTTGATGTGTTTAAGTATCTATCTGTCCTCTGTAGCAGGTGAGTATTATTACATAGGCTTTCTCCGTTTGTTTTCATTCTGAATATCCCCACATTTCTTCTGTCTGTCAGGTGAGTCTTTTTTCTTTTATTAAGAAATCCAAACTAATAATGTCCAGTATAAAACATCTTTCAATGGAAAGGGTTAACTCCACTACAGGTTTGTAAGAAGGCCTGACGTCATTACGTGACTTCGAGTATCCATCTGAAAATATTTCCCCAAGTCTTTGTGCTTTCAAAACTTGATAAGAAATTAGGAATCCGTTAAAATAGCAGAAATTATTGGTAAAATTGTCAAAATAAAACCTTCTCAGCGGGAAAGGCAGCATTTTAGATTAAACTCCAATTTCTCTACACACCCAATTCAAATACGTGCCAACGAGTTTTTCATTGATTTAAAGCGAGACCACACATTTTAATAGCTATTTTGTTTACAGAAATCCAATTTCCACTCAAGCTATATACATTCCAGCATTTTGTTTTTTTATGGTCCCGATCACTGAGCAAATCTTGTGTTTTATTTCTCTCGGCACAAAATCTAAACTTCGGTGCCGGTCCATCTTTTTAAGAATCCTGTAATTCCCAGTTTTTACTTTCTGTGCTGAGTTCACATAGCTTAGATCTTTTCCCCCTTTTGATTCTGAACTTAATCATTTTTTGATGACCTTACTCCAGTCCATAGTTAAATATCTTGGTTTCTCTTCCTCGGCACAAAGCGTTGTCGGGTTTAATTCATAAGTTTCTATATTTCAACCAATATCCTTTTCACAGCCAATTTAAATCTCGTTTCTTCAAATTAGGTTTTGTATTTTGATGATCTTCCTCCAGTCCATTTTGCTCAACATCTTTGTTTCTCTGCAGCTTTCAAGGTCACATTTCTATCTTTTGATAAAAACAAACTGTCCTTTGTAAATTCAATTTGATTTCCAACATTTTGCTTTTCTTTTATTAATTTTCCATTTATCTCAGCTCGCATTTTATCCCACTGGCCAGTTTTCCTAGGATCCTGGGGTCCCACCCCACGGTTTAGGTTGTATTCCTTCTTGTTTGCACTGCACACGATCAATACCAGCTTCACTGTGTTATTACCACGTCATGCTTCAGGACATACGCTTTATATTTCCCATAACGATCGCTGGGGTCCACTCCCCCTGCGGTTGCATTCCTTCTTTTTCAGGCATACACCTATCCCACCCTTGGTTTTCAGCAATCTGTGGTTCGTTATAAGTTGTCCTACAGCTGACCCCTTCTAATTCTTTATACAAATTAGCTCCTTCCCCGTCAATGCTACAGCTGCATGTGGTAAAAAACATGCTCACTCCCATTTAGCTGTCACGTGATCCAGGTCGAAAAGTCTGCATCCGGTTCATGACGCCAAATGTTGGGGTTAAGAAGGAGGCTTCTCTTCTTCGACGTCGACTAACTGAGATAGTTAATCGACACCTCACCTTTCTCCCACTGTATAACGACCACGGATGTGAACACACAAAATCCCAGGATCAACTGGCTTTTATTACGAGCAATTGCAAGGGAAGGTTCAGTCGTGGAACCTCCGAAATACAAGAGTTTTCAAGCATAACTTATACAGGTTTTGAAGAGGAGCTATCCTCCTGCAAAATCATCGATAGGTCTATTGATATCAGCGGAGTTACATTGATTTGTCGACTCTTATCCGACGGTCTCTGAGTGGTAAATGCAACAGTCCATCTCTCATCATTGTTTTGTTCCATTTTCCCTCTACCCCAGTCTATCCGACGGTTAGAGTGGCTGTACTTGCTTATTTATCTCTTCCTCAGGGACGTAAAAAAACTGCTGACCGGCTGTTTAAGTATTACAGAGATTACGGATTCAGTTCAATGCGTTATACATTTGCGCTGTACCTACATAAGCAAGTGTTACCTACGTAGCAATTATAAGTTCAAGACCTTCATCATAATTCTGAGCTCCTATTTGCAACCTTATAATTTATCCCTTGAAGGGGTCGATGCAAAGCCTCCATCATTGTTCCCCATGAGTCCTCTCATTGTTTGGTGAGACGTTAATTCTCTCTGCTTAGATATTCTTTTTAAATCTCAAGATTTCCTAATTGTTTACATTGCAGCCCCTACGTGAATTGCATTGATACTCTGCTGTTGCATTACTGCAGTAGCTGAGGCAAATTGACTCTGCAAATTCACAATTTTCTGTTTAATGTCTGAATCTATTTTCTGCAATTCTTCATTTTTCGCCGAATTTTTTTTCCAGTTCTGATATTTTATCCTCTAATTCTTTCTTGACCTTTGATTGACGGCCTGCGAAGTACGAAGCTGCATAGGTGACTAGACTCATCGCCTTACCCAGCTTCCATTTCTTAGCTTTAATCTGTTCATCAATAAAAGTGACCATATCCTTAAGGGATACATTCGGATTCTTCCCTAGGCAATCTAGCAACAGTGTCTGCACTTGCGTTTCGACACATCTTTTTTCTAACTTTTTCTGATACTCTTCCAAGAGACACTCCTCCGGCATCTGAAAATTAATTATTTTTAAGTAAGCTTCCTTAATGAAGATAACAGTCACTAGCAGTTGACGTAAATCAACTTAGACAAGATTTGATCGGTGATCAAACGATCTGCCTTGCATCTGCTGGTGACACACAAGAACTTGTTTTCAAATAGACAGAAAAAATTACAAGAGTTCCCAATTAACTTGATTATTGAGTATATTGCATTTTGTTCAATATCTCTTTGTTTTGTTCCTTCGTGGTCGCCAGATGTAGTTTTTAACCAATGAGCAGCTTTTTGCCGCTTTGCTAACTACAGCAATTCAGCTATTTCCAGGGTATATATTTAATTCAAACTGGGAGACTCTTGTTCAGATCATACCAAATACTTTTAATACAGGTATAGTGAGTAAAAACAGTGTTTTATCAAGTAAATTACATTCTGTTACAAAATGTAATACTTAACAAATTATAGTCACAGTCTAATTCTCGATAGCGTCCTCTCGAGCTGACCGTGGTGCCGACTCCTTATCTCCTGTTCGCTTGATTCGCACTGCCTTCTGAGTAGAAGAGCTGTTACTTTATACCATTTTTCTCCCATTCAAAAGCTGTGAAAATTTACAGCTGTTGTAGCCTTACAGTAGATCATATTATCTACTGCCTTTGACTTTCTATGTTATCTCTATCTCCCTCCCTCTCTGTGGCAGGAATCACTTCTCTGAGAACAATTATACAGACCATGGTCACACAGAATTCATTACTGAGCTTGGCTTTACAAAAATATGACAAGAACTGGTATGCAATGTACACCTTTATGTTATTAATTAATAATTTTGGCCTTGATCTTTCTATTTCTAAATTAAGCTTTATCAGTAGTTACAAAAATTGATAAAATAATAATGACTCAATTTTAAAATGATGCTTTGTTCATGTGTGTAAATGTATATGATGTGTGGTTATGTCGAAATGTTTGTTTATGTTGAGGTGTAAGTGTGTGTGAGTTTTCGTGTAACATTGTGTTCACATGTAAGTGTGTGTGTGTGTGTTTTGTGTTAGTTTGTGTTTGGATTTATAGGCATGTTCATGCTTGTGTAAGTGTGTTCAGGTGTGTGTTTTCCTGTAAGTGTATGGTTATGTCTCAATGTTGTTCATGTTTAGGTGTAAGTCTGTGTGTGTTTGTGTGTGTATGTTTCGTGTAAGTGTGTGTTTTGATTGATGTGTGTGTATAAGTGCAATAGTGTGTTTGCATGTAAGCGTGTGTGTATAAGTGCAATAGTGTGTTTGCATGTAAGCGTGTGTGTGTTTTGTGTAAATCTCTATTTGGATTGATGCGTTTGTTTACGAGTGTGTGTGTGTTTTGTGCAAGTCTGTGTGTGGATTTACGTGTGTATTTACCTGTGTGTAAGTCTGTTTGTGTGTTTTGTGTAAGTGTTTGTGTGGATTGATGTGTGTGTTTATGTTTGTGTAAGTGTGTTTTTGCAAGTGTGTGTGTGGATAGATGTGTGTGTTTATGTGTGTGTAAGTGTGTATACATGTGTTTTGTGTAAGTGTGTGTGTGTGGATTGATGTGTGTGTTTATGTGTGTGTAAGTGTGTGTGTGCTTTGTGTAAATGTGTGTGTGGATTGATGTATGTGTTGATATGTGTGTAAATGTGTGTAAGTGTGTTTTGTGTAAGTGTGTGTCTGGATTGATATGTGTGTCTATGTTTGTGTAAGTGTGTATAAGTTTCCGTTGTGTTAGTGTACGTTTCGATTGACGTGTATTATTGTTTTGTTCAAAGTTTCAGAGAGTACCAATAACTGGATTTGACAATGATGGTTTTCATTATATTCTAGTTATGTATAGTATTATGTTTCAGGTTGTTAATATGTCTTTATATGTAAGTCTATGTGTGTTCATGTGTAATTGTGCACTTACACAAAAACACAAACTTATACAAAATCATCAAAACACTTACATGTGAACACACACAAACTCACTTTCACATGTATTCTCCTCCGCTCTGTGTAAATGTGTTCTGTGTGAGGCGCAATGTGACATCAGCCGAACGAATGCAACAATTCAACCGCTAGGCTTCAGCAACATCAGGGACACAACTGTGAGAAACCTGCAGAGGATTCAGTCACCAGTTTAGACATGGCCCATTAGAATTCAACATGTTAGTTTACAATTAACAGGGACTGTTGCATCCCAACCCTATTTAAAAATATTACGTGGAATAAATAGTTATTTCAGAATATAATACTCATATGGCAAGTTTAAAATTTTTAGATCATGGGTTAGAATGTACGATGGCAACTTAGTGCATTTAAAAGAGAGTGGTTCACTTCCCATCTCCCTGCGGGAGGGGCAGTGGGGGTTACATGAATTACACATTTCCCTTTCTCCTCTCGCTGGTGCGTGTGAGAGGTACAATGAGTTAAAATTACCCTTTACTCCCTCTCAGCTGAAGTTACCTTCAGGAATCCTGTAATGAGAGAACTCCACCCAGTTTCTAACTCATGCTGTATCTGAGCTGGGAGCGCTGGCTGTACAAGCCTTGGGACCGAGATTCGCAAACACCCTACTTCAGATAAAACGCCCTCACATTGGTCAAAATAGGAAACATAATTAATTGAGTGGCTGTGTGTTCAACTCACGATTGGAAGAAAAGCCCTTTATTGTTTTTTATTTAAGAACTGAAATGCAATCGAGACATTCTCATTGACAAGAATGACTAAGAAAGCAATAAAGAAAGGAAAGATAGATTACAAAGGTAAACTTGCGCAAAACATGAAAACGGAAAGTAAAACCTTTTACAGATATGTAAAACGGAAAAGAATGACTAAAGTAAATGTTGGTCCCTTAGAAGATGAGAAGGGGGATTTAATAATGGGAAATGTGGAAATTGCTGAGAGCTTTAACAATTATTTTACTTCGGTCTTCACAGTGGAAGACACAAAAACCATGCCAGAAATTGCTGGTCAAAGGAATGTGGGAAGGGAGGACCTTGAGACAATTACTATCACTAGGGGCGTAGTGCAGGACAGGCTAATGGGACTCAAGGTAGAAAGGTCCCCCGGACCTGATGAAATGTATCCCAGGGATTAAAAGAGATGGCGGAAGTTATAGCAGATGCATTCATTAAAATCCACCAAAACTCTCTGGACTCTGGGGAGGTACCAGCGGATTGGAAAGCAGCTAATGTAACACCTCTGTTTAAAAAAGAGGGCAGACAAAAGGCAGGTAACTATAGGCCGGTTAATTTAACATCTGTAGTGGGGAAAATGCTTGAAACTATCATTAAGGAAGAAAGAGCGGGACATCTAGATTGGAATAGTGCAATCAAGCAGACGCAGCATGGATTCATGAAGGGGAAATCATGTTTAACTAATTTACTGGAACTCTTTGAGGATATAACGAGCATGGTGGATACAGGTGTACCGATGGATGTGCTGTATTTAGATTTTCAAAAGGCATTCGATTAGGTGCCACACAAAAGGTTACTGCAAAAGATAAAGGTACGCGGAGTCAGAGGAAATGTATTAGCATGGATAGAGAATTGGCTGGCTAACAGAAAGCAGAGAGTCACGATAAATGGGTCCTTTTTGGGTTGGAAATCGGTGGTTAGTGGTGTGCCACGGGGATCGGTGCTGGGACTACAACCGTTTACAATATATATAGATGACCTGGAAGAGGGGACAGGGTGTAGTGTAACAAAATTTGCAGATGACACAAAGATTAGTGGGAAAGCGGGTTGTGCAGAGGAAACAGAGAGGCTGCAAAGAGATTTAGATAGGTTCGAGAATGGGCTAAGATTTGGCAGATGGAATACAATGTCGGAAAGTGTGAGGTCATCCACCTTGAGGGAAAAAAAACAGTAAAAGGGAATATTATTTGAATGGGGAGAAATTATAACATGCTGCGATGCAGAGGGACCTGGGGGTCCTTGTGCATGAAACTCTTTTAGGAGCAAACAAAAAACATTAAACCGTGCCCCCCGATCTGGGGGAAACACCAACATTTATAACGTTTTTTTTTGGCCCATTCAATAAGGTCATGGCTGGTCTGATCATAGGCTCAGCTCCATTCCCTGCCCGCTCCCCAGAACCCTTTACTCCCTTATCGCTCAAAAATCTGGCAATCTCCGCCTTAAATATATTCAATGACCCAGACTCCACTGCTCTCTGCTGCCGAGAATTCCAGAGATTTACAACCCTCCGAGAGAAGAAATTCCTCCTCATCTTAGTTTTAAATAGGCTGAGGAGAAAGATTGCATTTGTGACTAGAACACGATTTACTGTGATTGCATTGGGCACTGAACCATGTTCATTCTGGCAGCTCTTGTTTGTTTCTGATGATTTTAATAACCCCTATACCTGAACATAAGAACATAAAAATAGCAACAGGAGTAGGCCATACGGCCCCTCGAGTCTGCTCCGCCATTCAATAAGATCATGGCTGATCTGATCATGGACTCAGCTCCACTTCCCCGCCCGCTCCCCATGCCCCCATTTCCCCATATCGTTTAAGAAACTGTCCATTTCTGTCTTAAATTTATTCAATGGCCCAGCTTCCACAGTTCTCTGAAGCAGTGAAGTCCATAGATTTACAACCCTCTGAGAGAAGAAATTTCTCATCTCTGATTTAAATGGGCGGCCCCTTATTCTAAAATCATGCACTCTAATTCTAGACTCCCCATTATCAGTGGAAACATCCTCTCTGCATCCACATTATCAAGCCCCCTAATAATCTTATACGTTTTGATAAGATCACCTTTCATTCTTCTGAATCGTCATAAGTCAAACCCTCATGCCCAAAATCAACCTAGTGAACCTTCTCTGAGCTGCCTCCAAAACAAGTATATCCTTTCATAAATATGGAAACCAAAACTACACACAGTATTCCAGGTGAGGCCTCACATATAGCTGTAGCAAGATTTTCCTGATTTTATACCTCATCCCTTTTGCAATAAAGGCCAAGATACCATTGGCATTCCTGATCAGTTGCTGCACCTGCATACGATCCTGTTGCGTTTCATGCACAAGTACCCCCAAGTCCCGCTGTACTGCGGTACTTTGCAATCTTTCACCATTTAAAAATATGTTGCTCTTTCATTTTTTCTGCCAAAGTGCATGACCTCACACTTTCCAACATTATAGTCCATCTGCCAAATTTTTGCTCACTCACTTAGCCTGTCTATGTCCTTTTGCAGATTTGTTGTGTCCTCCTCACACATTGCTTTTCCTTCGATCTTTGTATCATCAGCAAACTTGGTTGTGTTACACTCAATCCCTTTTTTCAAGTCGTTAATATAGATTGTAAAGCTGGAGATTAATACCCTCTATAAATGTTGAATAAATGATCTTTGTTTCAAACACAGTTTGTTGAATATTTGCTTCCTCCATGATCAGAGGAGATTAATTGATGTTCTGTTACGGACTGCTCCCTTTTAGGGCTTTTTCTTAATCTAACTTATATCACTTCTCACCGAGTTCGCTTTCTAGCATATCACACCCCAAACTTGTTCCATTTGCATGCATGAGTTGTGGTTGTAGCAGACTTAACTGCAGTGTCCGACTTTAAACTCAGCTGAAATCTTTTGAACCACCCCTTTATTGAACTGTCTTGCATAAGATTTGAAATCCGTTAATTTCTAGATCAGTTAACCTGTTTCTGAAACCGATTGAATATTAAAAACTCATCCACACATTTTGCACGTGATAGCCTCTGAAATATTCTGATATTTGCAATCATCATTACCACAAGCTCCGTTCCCGAGCCACCGACTCCATCCCTCTCCCAACTTATGTCTGAGCCACAACCAGACTGTTCACAACCTTGGTGACATACTTAACCCTGAAATAAGTTTTTGACCACATATCCACAAAATAACTAAGAATGCCTATTTCCACCTCTGTAACATCGCCCATCACCACTCATGCCTCAGCTCATCCACTGCTAAAGCCCTCATCCATGCCTTTTTTTACTTCTGGACTTGACTATTCCAATGCACTCCTCCCACATCCTGACCGACATAAACTAATGTTGATCCAAAACTCGGCTGCCCATGTCCGAACTCGCACCAAGTCCAGCTCACCCATCACCCCTGTGCTCGCTGACCTGCATTGGCTTCCAGTGAAGCAACGCCTTGATTTCAAAATTCCCGCTCACACTGCATCCACAACACCCCCACCTCCCCGCCACTCCCGCCCATGAGATATCAGTTTTTCTGAGTATCCATAATTATAATTGTTCAACCATTGGTGGCTTTTGTGGCTGTGCCTTCTGTTGCCCAGGCCCCAATTCTGGAACATCCAGTCCAATCATTTCTGTCTAACCCCTGCTGTACCTGCCCTGGCAGTTTTTGATGGGATAGTGTAGAGCACGTTTTTCTCTGTATCTACTGTGCTGTATCTTCGCTCAGAGTATTTGACGGGACAGTGTCGAGTGATTTTTACTCAATATGTAACCCGTTTTGTTCCTGCCCTGGGTGTGTTTGATGGGACAGTGTAGAGGGATATTACTCTGCATTATAACCCTTTCTGTACCTGCCGTGGAGTGGCTGATAGGACAGTGTAGAGGGAATTTACTCTGTATCTATCATTTGTGTACTTGCCCTGGGAATGTTTGCTGGGACAGTGTGGAGGGAACATTACTCTGTTTGTACCCAGTGCTGGACGTGCCCTAGGAGTGTTTGATGGACAGTGTAGAGGGAGTTTTACTCTGCATCTAACCCGTGCTGTACCTGTGATGGGAGTGTTTGATAGATCAGTGTAGAGGGAATTTTCCTCTGTATCTAACCCGTGTTGTACCTGCCCTGGGAATGTCTGGTTGAACATTATAGAGGCAGATCTCCTCAATATCTAATAAATGCTGTATCTGCCCTGGAATGCCTGGGACATTAGAGGGAGATGTACTCTGTGTCTAACCTGTACTGTACTTGCCCTGGGAACTGTATAGCTGAAGCTTTGGTCTGTATTTAATCCATGTTGTACCTGCCCTGGGAGAGTTTGATGGGACAGTGTATTGGGATCCTTACTGTGTATCTACTCATATCCGTTATACCCTTTGGAGCACGAAATGCACACTGTGACTCCGGAAGGAGCTCCTCAGCCAGAGTGACTGAGTGCATCATCACCCCCAGCAACCAAATTTTAATTTGATTTAAGTTTACTGTCCAAAGTTTAATTGGTTTATTTTGTTGGTTATAGTGCCCCCCACCCCAGCTTTAATAAGGGGGCACTTGATTTACAGATCAACAACAAAATAGTTGTGCAATACCTGCCCTGGGATTTTTTTTTTGGAACAGTGTTGAGGGAGAAATTACTCTGTAATTATCCCGTGCTGTTCCTGCCCTGGAGTGTTTGTGGGACATGTACTCCATATGTGCTGTACCAGCCCTCGTCTGTTTGTTGCGACAATGTTGAGGGAGCTTGATCCTGGATATAACCCATGCTGTACCTGCCCTGGAACTGTTTAATCGGACCGTGTAGAGAGATTTACTCTCTGTTTAAACCGTGCTGTACTTCACCTGAGAGTATTTAATGTGGCAGAGTAGAGTAGCGGGAGCTCTACACTGTATCTCACCCATGTATCACATCATGGGCCACCCCAAACTGCGAGAGAGCATCTCCACAGGTTGGGGCTATAAAAAGAGATCGACCAATGGGCTCTAGGATATCATGGGCCATTCCAACCTGAGAGAGAACATCTCCACAGGTTGGGGCTATAAAAAGAGCAGGAGCGAGCCACTGCAGCTTCAGTGTGAGCTGACACAAATGTGTGACGGCTTCGAGGTAGATGACTGGGTGACATCATCATGGCCCAGATTGCCACTTGGAGCGTGGGCAGGAGCATCAGCAGGGCCATGGTACAGCAGAGGAACATGGAAGGTTGTGCTGGACTTGTGACGAGTGATCGGGGCAGAGGAGTGATGAGGGAGCATGCCTGAGATTTGGTGGGTGATCGTGATGGAGGTTCAGTGAATGTTTGGTGCAGAGATGGGGCAGGAGATCGTGGCGGAGGTGCGGCGAGTGTTTTTTTGGAGGAGGAGCGGAGAGGGATCATGGCGGAGGTGCAGTGAATGTTTGTGGTGGAGGAGTGGCGAGAGATCGTGGCGGAGGTGCGGCGAATGAGGGTACCGGGCGCAAAAGAGGCGAGAGCCCAGGGGCAGCACGGACCAGCCCACACTGTTATATTTGTGCACACTAGCTCCGAACAGCAAAACAGGTCTCCAGTAATCCTGATTAACCCTTGCCACTGGACCAATCCTAGCTCTGTCATGCCCGTGTTGTGGCTGGTGTGCAACGGTCACCACACGTTAAAAACAATCCACCCATAGGCATCTTCCACCTCCTCAATTGGAGGTCAGGACTGGAACATTGGGTCCCTCATTGAAACATCTGTGAACTCATGTGGAAGCAAATCATCCTCGTTCGAGGGACCGGCTATGATCATCTAACCTGTGCTTTACCTGCCCTGGGATTGTTCAGAACAGTGTAGAAGGAGCTTTATTCAGTATCTATCCCATGCTGTAGTTTCCTCTGGCACTGACTCTCACTGGGATACAGTTCCTTTGGCACAGATTTACTGTATATTTAATTTGTGCTGTACCTATCCTGGGAGTGTTTGATAGGATAGTGTAGAGTGAGCTTTATTCATTATCTAACCAATGCAGTATCCACTCTGGAATGCATGGGACAGGTTGAGGGAGAGAAACTCCATATCTCACCTTGGAATGTCTCGTGGGATAGTGTTGAGGAAGCTTTGCTCTGTATCTAAGTAAGGCAAGGATATCCTTCCTGAGAGAAGGAGACCAAAGCAGTGCACAGGACTCCAGGTGTGGTAAGGGAGTGAAGGGTTCTGGGGAGCGGGCAGGGAAGTGGAGCTGAGTCTATGATCAGACCAGCCATGACCTTATTGAATGGGGAGCATGCTCGGGGGTCTGGGTGGCCCACTCCTGCTCCAATTTCTCATGGTCGTATGTACCCAGCATGCCCCGCGGGGGAGAATGTGCTGCACCCAGACTACAGGAGCTCAGTGCGCAGGTGCGGGCCCAGGCTGTGTTTGGAGCATGCGTGGTGCGTGTAATGGCAGCATCGACACGTTTTGGATAGGCTCCTCAGAAGTGTCCTTTTCACTGGGACAGAGTGGAGTAATGGACTAGCGGGGAGCCGGGGAGGCTTCAAATCAACCGATGCCGGGTGCAAGCCCGGAATAATAACCGGAATATCGGTGGTTGCAGCTTCGAGGCTTTCTCCCGTCACAGGCCCAGGCTAACGGCAGCCATCTTCGTGCAGGAAGGTAGGTTCAGCGCTCCGCTATTTTGATTCAGTGAGTAGCAGAGCGCATGTGTAGCCATCTTGGTGCAGGAACAAAGTGAATGATGTCAATGTCTGGAACTGAACCCAGCCAGAGTCAGTACCTTCAGGGGAGGGGAACCAGTGAGTTTAGAACTGAACCCAGCCAGAGTCAGTACCTTCAGGGGAGGGGAACCAGTGAGTGCAGACCTGAACCCAGCCAGAGTCAGTACCTTCAGGGGGGCGGGGGAGACAGGGAGGGGATAACAGTTCACAGGGTTGGGGGTAATATATCAGCATGGATGGAGGATTGGCTGACTGACAGAAAACAGAGAGTCAGGATAAATGGTTGCTGCTTGGGTTGGCAATCAGTAACTAGTGGGGTGTCGAAGGGATCAGTGCTGAGACTCCAACTATTTACAATCCATATTAATGACTTGGAAGAAGGGACTGAGTGTAACGAAGCCAAGTTTGCTGATGATACAATGATGGGATGAAAAACAAGGTGTGAAGCAGGGACACAAATTCTGCAAAAGGACATTGGCAGGCTGAATGAGTGAGCATAAATTTGGCAGATGGACTATAATGTTGGAAAGTGTGAGGTCATGCACTTCGGAAGAAAAAAATTAAACAGCAAGCTATTATTTAAATGTTGAAAGGTTGCAAAGTGCTGCAGTACAGCGAGACCTGGAGGTACTTTTGCATAAAACATAAAAGAATAGTATGCAGGTACAGCAAGTGATCAGGAAGGCCAATGGACTCTTGGCCCTTATTGCAAAGGGGATGGAGTATAAAAGCAGGGAAGTCTTGCTACAGTTGTACAGGGTATTGGTGAGACCACACCTGGAATATTGCGTGCAGTTTTGGTTTCCATATTTCCGAAAGGATATACTTGTTTTGGAGGCAGTTCAGAGAATTTTCACAAGGTTGATTCCAGGGATGAGGGGGTTGACTTATGAGAAAAGGTTGAGGTTGGGCCTCTACTCATTGGATTTCAGAAGAATGAGCGGTTGTCTTAACGAAACGTGTAAGATTATGAGGGGGCTTGACAAGGTGATGAAGAGAGGAATTTCCACTGATAATGGGGAGACTAGAACTACGGGGCATAATCTTAGAATAAGGGGCCGCTCACTTAAAAGAAGAAATTTCTTCTCGCAGAAAATTGTAGATCTGTGGAATTCACTGCCTCAGAGAGCTGTGCAAGCCGGGACATTGAATAAATTTAAGACAGAAACAGAGATTCATAAACACTTAGGGAATAAGTGGTTATGGGGTGCGGACAGGGGAGTGGACTCTAGTCCATGATCGGATCAGCCATGATAGTATTAAATAGAGGAGCAGGCTCGAGGAGCCGTATGGGCTATGCCTGCTCCTATTTCTTATGTTCTTATGATAACTAGTGAGTGCAGAACTGAAACCAGACAAATTCAGCATCTGCATTGGATGAGAGAGGAACCAGTGAGTGTGGAACTGAACCCAGACAGAGTCAGTACCTTCAGGGGAGGGGAACCAGTGAGTGTAGAACTGAACCCAGCCAGAGTCAGTACCTTCAGGGGAGGGGAACCAGTGAGTGTAGAACTGAACCCAGCCAGTCAGCACATTCAGAGGAGGAATGCGAAGGGAACCAACGAGTGTCGAACTGAACCCAGCCAGAGTCTACACCTATCAGGGATGAGAGGGAGGGGAACCAGTGAGTGTAGAACTGACCCCAGCCAGAGTCAGCACCTTCAGGGGAGGGGAACCAGTGATTGCGGAACTGAACCCAGCCAGAGTAAGCACCTTCAGGGGAGGAGAGAGATGGGAACCAGTGAGTTTAGAACTGAAACCAGACAAGAGTCAGCATCTTCAGTGGAGAAGAGAGGAGGCAGTTCAGAGAAGGTTCACAAGGTTGATTCCGTAAATGAGGGGGTTGACTTATGAGAAAATGTTGAGGAGGTTGGGGGCAATATATTAGCATGTACAAAGGTTTGGCCAACTAACAGAAAACAGAGTATTGGGATAAATGGTTCATTCTCAGGTTGGCAACCAGTAACTAGTGGGGTGCTGCAGGGATCAGTGCTGGGACCCCAACTATTTACAATCTATATCAACAACTTGGAAGAAGGGGCCGAATGTAATGCAGCCAAGTTTGCTGATGATACAAAGATCGGAGAAAAAGCAATGTGTGAGGAGGACACAAAAAATCTGCAAAAGGGCAGAGACAGGCTAAGTGAGTGGGCAAAAATTTGGCAGATGGTATATAATGTTGGAAATTGAGAGGTCATGCTCTTTGGCAGAAAAAATTAAAGAGCAAGTTATTATTTAATGGAAAAAAATTGCAAACTGCTGCAGTACACGGGACCTGGGGGAACTTGTGCCTGACACGCTAAATGTTAGTACGCAGGTATAGCAAGTGATCAGGAAGGCCAATGGACTCTTGGCCTTTATTACAAAGGGGATGGAGTATAAAAGCAGGGAAGTCTTGCTACAGTTATATAGGGTATTGGTGAGGCCACACCTGGAATACTGCATGCAGTTTTGGGTTCCATATTTACGAAAGGATTTACTTGATTTGGAGGCAGTTGAGAGAAGGTTCAGTAGGTTGATCCGGAGATGAGGGGGTTGGCTTATGAGGAAAGATTGAGGAGGTTGGAGTTCAGAAGAATGAGAGGTGATCACATCGAAACGTATAAGATTATGAGGGGGCTTGACAAGGTGGATGCAGAGAGAATGTTTCCACTGATGGGGGAGACTAGAACTAGGGGACATAATCTGAGAATAAAGGGCCGCCCATTTAAAACTGAGATGAGGAGGAATTTCTTCTCAGAGTTGTAAATCTGTGGAATTCACTGCCTCAGAGAGCTGTGGAAGCTGGGTCATTGAATAAATTTAAGATAGAAATAGACAGTTTATCAACCGATAAGGGAATAAGGGGTTCTGGAGAGCGGGCAGGAAAGTGGACCTGAGTCCATGATCAGATCAGCCATGATCGTATTAAATGGCGCAGTAGGCTCGAGGGACTGTATGGCCTACTTCTACTCCTATTTATGTTCTTCTGAGTTTGGAACTGAACCCAGCCACAGTCAGCACCTTCAGGGGAGGGGAACCAGTGAGTGTAGAACTGAACCCAGCCAGAGTCAGCACCGACAGGGGAGGGGAACCAGTGAGTGTAGAACTGAACCCAGCCAGAGTCAGTACCTTCAGGGAAGGGGAACCAGTGAGTGTAGAACTGAACCCAGCCAGAGTCAGCACCGACAGGGGAGGGGAACCAGTGAGTGTAGAACTGAACCCAGCCAGAGTCAGCACCTTCAGGGGAGGGGAGAGATGGGAGGGAGGGGAAGCATGGAGTATAGAACTGAACCAAGCCACAGAAGGTACCTTCAGGTTCACTCCCTAGTTGCCCTCCCGTCTGGTGTAGCAAGCCCCTCAGCACGGGAATGGAGACAAGTCCAGACCAAAACTGTGCGCAGTATTCCAGGTGTGGTCTTACCAACGCCCTGTACAGTTGTAGCACGACTTCCCGACTTTTATATTCCGTCCCCCTTGCAATAAAGGCCAGCATTCCATTTGCCTTCCTGATTACTTGCTGAACCTGCATACTAACTTTGAGTTTCATGTACAAGAAACCCCAGATCCCTCTGTATAACAGTATTTTGTAATCGTCCATTTAAATAATAATTTGCTTTTTTATTTTTCCCACCAAAGGAGATAACCTGACATTTAGCACATTATAGTCCATCTGCCAGATTTTTCCCCACTCACTGAGCCGGTCTATATCCCTTTGTAGATTTGTTGCGTCCTCCTCACAACTTGCTTTCCCACCTATCTTTGTATCATCAGCAAATTTGGCTGCGTTACACTGGGTCCCTTCATCCAAGTCATTCATATAAATTATAAATAGTTGAGGTCCCAGCGGCACCCCACTAGTTACAGTCTGCCAACCTGAAAATGATCCATTTATCCCGACTCTGTGTTTTGTGTGTTACCCAATCCTCGATCCATGCTGATATAGTATCGACAACCCCGTGAGCTCTTAGCTTGTGCAGTAACCTTTTGTGTGGCACCTTATCGAATACTTTCTGGAAATCCAAATATACAACATCAACGGGTTGTCCTTTATCCACTCTGCTCGTTACATCTTCAAACAACTCCAGCAAATTTGTCAAACATAATTTCCCTTTCATAAAACCATGCTGACGCTGCTTGACTGCAATATGATTTTCTAAATGCCCTGCTACAACTTCCTGAATGATGGACTCCAGTATTTTGCCATTGACAGATGGTAGGCTAACTGGTCTATAGTTTACTGCTTTCTGTCTCCCTCCTTTCTTCAACAAGGATGTTACATTTGCAGTTTCCAGTCCAATGGGACCTCTCCAGAATTCAGGGAATTTTGGTAGATTACAACCAGTGCATCCACTATCTCTGCAGCCACTTCTCTTAAGACCCTGGGATGCATGCCATCAGGTCCAGGGGACTTGTCCACCTTTAATCCCATTAGTTTGCTGAGTACTTTATCTCCAGTGACAGTGATAGTGATTCTTCTAAGGTCCCCGCCCCCAGCAATAACTCCTTTAGCAACTATTGGGATGTTTTTAGTGTCCTCTATCGTGAAGACCGATGGAAAATATTTGTTCAAAGTCTCTGCCATTTCCGTGTTTCCCATTATTAATTCTCCAGTCCCATCCTCTAAAGGACCAACGTTTACTTTAGCTTCTCTCTGCAGAAGCTCTTACTGCCTGTTTTTATATTTCTTGTTAGTTTGATCTCATATGCTATCATCTCTGTCTTTATCATTATTTTTAGTCGTCCTTTGCTGGTTTCTAAACATTTCCCTCTGGCTTTCCACTGTCCTTGGCAACATTGTATGCCTTTTTTTTTCAATTTGATACCATCCTTTGCATCCTTCGTTAGCCAGGGATGGTTCATCCTTCTCTTAGTATCTTTATTTCTCTGCTGAGATTATGAAATATCTCCTTAAATGTTTCACAATGCATTTCTACAGTCTTACCCTTGAACATATTTTCCCAGTCCACTTGGTGTCAGTGACAAGGATTGGTTTATATCACATGGGAGGAGATTGGTGTCAGTGACTGTGGGGTTAATTCAACCTTCTTTGACCTGACCAAGGCCTTTGACACTGTCAACCGTGAGGGATTATGGGGTGTACTTTTCAAATTCGGCCGTCCTCAAAAATGTGTCACCATCCTCCACTTGCTTGGTGATAACATGCAAGCTGTGATCCTGAGCAATGGATCCACCACAGACCCAATTCATGTACGGACTGGGGTGAAGCAAGGCTGTGTCACAACACCCACGCTCTTCTCCATCTTCCTTGCTGCATTGCTACATCTCACCGTCAGTAAGCTTCCCGCTGGAGTGGAGATAATCTACAGAATAAATGGGAAATTGTTCAACCTCTATCACCTTCAGACCAGATCCAAGGTCGTGCCATCCTCTGTCATCGAATTACAATATGCAGATGATGCTTGTGTCTGCGCTCACTCAGAGGACGAGCTCCAAACCATCGTCAACACATTCACTGTAGTGTCTGAGAGTATAGGCCTTACACTAAACATCTCCGGAAAAGAAAGGTGCTCCATCAACCTATCCCCACCACTCAGCACTGCCCTTCACCCCCACCCCACCCTGGATGATCAAAATCCACGATGAGGCCTTGGTCAACGTGGACCATTTTTCATACCTCGGGAGCCGACTGTCAACAAGGGCACATATCAATGACGAGGTCCAACACCACCTTCTGTGTGTCAGCACAGCCTTTGATCGCCTAAGGCATAGAGTGTTTGAAGACCAGAACCGTAAAACCGGCACAAAGCTCATGTTCTACCGAGCAGTAGTGATACCTGCCCTCAGACATGCTTCTCAGACATGGACTATGTACAGCAGGCACATCAAAGCACTGGAGAAATAACATGCCTCTGGAAGATCCTGCAAATCCATTGGCAGGACAGACGCACCAACGTCTGTTCTCGCACAGACCAACATCCTCAGCATTGAAGCATTGACCTCGCTCGATCAGCTACGATGGATGGGACACATCGTCCACATGCCCGATACGAGACTCCCAAAGCAAGCACTCTACTTGGAGCTTCAACATGGCAAGCGAGCCCCGGGGGCAGAGGAAACACTTCAAGGACACCCTCAAGACCTCCTTGAAGTTCAACATCCCCGCCGACACCTGGGAATCCCTGGCACAAGATCGCTCAGTGTGGAAGAGAATAATCCGTGAGGGCGTCGAACACTTCGAGTCTCTCCACCTGGAGCAAGCGGAGACCAAGTGCTGACGGCGGAAGGAGCACACGACAACCCAAGCACTTCAACAAACCGGCACTTCAACCAATGTACTTTCAACCACCGTCTGTCCAACCTGCGACAGAGACTGTAGCTCCCGCATTGGACCTAACAGACATCTGAGACCTCATTTGTAATGTGGAAGCAAGTCATCCTCGACTGCAAGGGACTGCCTATGATGTTGGTTTATATCAGACAGGAGGGGATTGGTGTCAGTGACTGTGGGGTGGGTTTATATCAGACAGAAGATTGGTGTCAATGACTGTGGGGTGGGCTTATATCAGACAGGAGGGGATTGGTGTCAGTGACTGTGGGGTGGGTTTATATCAAACAGGAGAAGATTGGTGTCAGTGACTGTGGGGTGGGTTTATATCAAACAGGAGGGGATTGGTGTCAGTGACTGTGGGGTGGCTTTATATCAGACAGGAGGGGATTGGTGTCAGTGACTGTGGGGTGGGTTTATTATCAGACAGGAGGAGATTAGTGTCAGTGACTGTGGGTGGGTTCATATCAGACAGGAGGGGATTGGTTTCAGTGACTGTGGAGTGGGTTTATATCAGACAGGAGGGGATTGGTGACATTGGATCACAGCAGTTTACAACACAGAAGGAAGCCATTTGGTCCACTGTGTCTGTGGCTGAAAAACAGCTATCCAGCCTAATCCCACTTTCCAGCTCTTGGTTCATAGCCCTGTAGGTTATGGCACTTGCAGTGCATATCCAATTACTTTGGCAAATGCGATGAGGGTTCCTGCCTCTACTATTCTTTCAGGCAGTAAGTTCCAGACTTTGGAGGTTATGCTAGGACCGTGTAAAACACGAGTTAGACCACAGCTAGAGTATTCGCACAGATCTGGTCACCAAAGTGCAGGAAATATGTGAATTGCACTGGAGAGGGTACAGATGAGATTTACCTGGACTGGACTGAAGAATTTTAGCTGAAGAATGTTTCGATGGGCTGGTGTTATTTTCTTTGGAATAGAGGAGGCTGAGGATAAAATTGTGTACAAAATTATGAGGGTCCCAGATGGAGTGGATAGGAAGGACATTAGAACATTAGGACAAATAAATATGAGTAGGCCATCGGACCCCTCGAGCCCACTCCGCCATTCAATAAGATCATGGCTGATCTGATCTTGGTCCCAACTCCACTTCCCTGCCCACTCGCATAAACTGTCGACTCCCTTAACGATCAAAAATCTGTCTATTTCCACCTTAAATATGTTCAATGACCCAGTCTCCACAACTCTCTCGGGAAGAGAATTCCAAAGATTCATGACCCTCTGGGAGAAGAAATTCTTCCTCATTTCCATTTTAAATGGACAACCCCTTATTTTGAAACTATGTACCCGAGTTCTAGTTACCCTCTCGAGGGGAAACATCCTCTCTGCATCGACCCTGTCAAGCCCCCTCAGCATCTGATACATTTCAATAAGATCACCTCTCAGTCTTCTAAACTTCAATGAGTATAGGCCCAACCTGCTCAATCTATCTTCATATGACAACCCCTTCACCTCAGGAATCAACCTTGTGAACCTTCTCTGAACTGACCTATTTCCCTTCGCAGACAGGTCAATAACCAGGGGGCACAGGTTTAAAGTAATTGGTAGAAGGATTCGAGGGGAGTTGAGCATATATTTTTCACCCAGAGGGTGGTGGGGGTCTGGAACTCACTGCCTGAAAGAGTGGTAGAGGCAGAAACCCTCACCACATTTGAAACATACTTGGATATGCACTGGAAGTGTCATAACCCACCAGGCTGTGGAGCAAGAGCTGGAAAGTGGGATTCGGCTGGATAGCTCTTTTTCGACCGGTACAGACACAGTGGGCCGAATGGCCTCCTTCTGTGCTGTAAATGTCTATGATTCTGTGGTCGTTGAAATCCCCGACTATTGCTGCCCTATTGGTTTTGGACTTCTCAGAAACCTTCCTCCATATTTGCTTTTCTATCTCCCTGACTGTTTATAGTACACTCCCAACATTGTGATTGGCCCGCTTTTGTTCATCAGTTCAAAACATATGGCCTCATTTGATGATCCTTCCAACATCTCATCCCTCCTCACTGCTGTAACAACACCTCAGCTTATCTGCCTTATCCCCTAGACTTCTTGCATTGAAGTATAAACCATTAAGCACGGCCTAACTCCTTTGTTG
This sequence comes from Pristiophorus japonicus, assembly GCF_044704955.1. NCBI lineage: Eukaryota > Metazoa > Chordata > Chondrichthyes > Pristiophoridae > Pristiophorus > Pristiophorus japonicus. Next base: position 58,976,166 of record NC_091999.1, read on the forward strand.
TCGATTTTCTAGCCTTTGTTTCCTCTGCCTTCTAAACTAATTTACAAATTTTCTGCTCCCATTTCCAAGCTTTGCTTCTCTCCCTCCTGAATCTGCGCTCAGGTTCCCATCCCCCTGCCAAGCAAGTTTAAACCCTCCATAACAGCATTAGCAAACCCCGGGAGGAAAATGGTCGGGGCCCTGTTGAGGTGTGACCTTATCCGGCTTGTACAGTCCCCAGCCCCTCAGGAATCTGTCTGTTCACCCTCGCCCCTCAGAATGTCCTGCAGCCTCTCAATGATATCCTTGACCCTGGCACCAGGAAGACAACCTACCATCCTGGAGTTATGTCAGTGGCCGCAGAAAGGCCAGTCTGTTCCTCTAACTATTGAAACCCCTTTCACTATTGCCTACCTGACCTTGCCCTTCCCCCCGTTCCGTACAGTTGAGCCACTCATGATACCTTGGACTTGGCTCTGGCTGTACTCCCTGAGGAACCACCAGTACAGAGAGTGAGATGCACTGAGAGGTGTCCTGCACTACCTGCCTGGTCCTCCATGTCTGTCTGGGCAGTCACCCATTCCCTCTCTGCCTGCACACTCTTATGCTGCGAGGTGACGACCCCCTGAAAGGTGCTATCCACGTAGCTCTCAGCCTCGCGGATGCAGTGACACTCGCTGCTGCTCAAGCTCCGAAACCCGGAGATCGAGCTCCTCCAGATGACGACACTTATTGCACATGTACTTGACCAGGACACGAGAAGCGTGGTTGTTCCACAATGACAGGGTTTCATCTGTTTAAACAAAAACAACTCCACTGTTATTCCCTGAAATAATCCCCGCTGCCCGGCCTGAATGAATCCATGTCATTCCCAAACGCTGCAATGTTTGCTCCACCTCACAGGGTTCCATCTCTTGAAATGCATGCCTCCCGCAGCCAAAGTGCCTTACCCCAGTCCCAGTACATGCCTCCCCCAGTCCTGTTTCTCAGCACCACCTGCATGGAATGATTCGGGGACTGGGGGAGGCTAGACAGTGGGCGGGGCTTGTCGTCTGTCCGTCACAAAGTGCAGAACCAATAGTTCCCTTCGGTTAAATAAACCCCGGGGGGGTTCACACAACCCGAGTGCGGGCCCAGGCCGGAGTGACAACAGTCCGCACCATCGGCTTCACACACACCCGGGCTCGGGCCCAGGCCACGATTCACAGCCCGCAGGCCCCGTGTTCACCCCCCAGTTCCAGGCCCGGCACACACTATTGGGCCAGCCTGGACTCACCCTATTGGGCCAGCACAAAAGACCCAATATAAAGAGAGACAGGGTCTAGTGTAATATAAAGAGAGACAGGGTGTAGTGTAATATAAACAGAGACAGGGTGTAGTGTAATATAAACAGAGACAGGGTCAAGTGTAATATAAACAGAGACAGGGTGTCGTGTAATATAAACAGAGACAGGGTCTAGTGTAATATAAACAGAGACAGGGTGTCGTGTAATATAAACAGAGACAGGATCTAGTGTAATATAAACAGAGACAGGGTCAAGTGTAATATAAACCGAGACAGGATCTAGTGTAATATAAACAGTGTCAGGGCACAGTGTAATAGAAACAGTGTCAGGGCCAAGTGTAATATAAACAGAGACAGGGTCTAGTGTAATATAAACAGTGTCAGGGCCCAGTGCAATATAAACAGTGTCATGGCCCAGTGCAATATAAACAGAGACAGGGCACAGTGTAATATAAACAGAGACAGGGTCCAGTGTAATATAAACAGTGTCCGGGCCTAGTGTAATATAAAGAGAGTCAGGGCCCAGTGTAATATAAACAGAGACAGGGTGTAGTGTAATATAAACAGGGACAGGGTCTAGTGTAATATAAACAGAGAGAGGGTCTAGTGTAATATAAACAGAGACAGGGCCCAGTGTAATATAAACAGGTACAGAGTCCAGTGTAATATAAACAGAGACAGGGTCTAGTGTAATATAAACAGAGACAGGGTGTAGTGTCATATAAACAGTGTCAGGGCCCAGTGTAATATAAACAGAGACAGGGTCTAGTGTAATATAAACAGAGATAGGGTCCAGTGTAATATAAACAGAGACAGGGTGTAGTGTAATATAAACAGAGACAGGGTCGAGTGCAATATAAACAGAGACAGGGTGTAGTGTAATATAAACAGAGACAGGGTGTAGTGTAATGTAAACAGTGTCAGGGCCCAGTGTAATATAAACAGAGACAGGGCCCAGTGGAATATAAACAGTGTCAGGGCCCAGTGTAATCTAAACTGTGTCAGGGCCCAGTGTAATATAAACAAACAGAGACAGGGTATGGTGCATTAATAACTAACACAAAGCCTAGTTTTACATTAGAAACAAGTCTTTAATATTGAAGTAATTTTTTGGCAATAATAATTGAAAGAGGTGATAGTGTCACACTAACAGAAGCCTTTAACACTTTAACAATACCAGAAACAGACTCGAAAGAATATAACAGAGACACAATCTACAGTTATAATAATAGAGGTGTGCACTAGAACTGGAACTACAGGGGCAGGTTATTTTCAGGTCAAGTGTAACAATTCCAGAGACAGGGTCCGGAGTAATAACAGCAAATGCATGGCCCACTGTGAGAGTAACAAAGACAGTGTTTGATCTAATAATAACAGAGGCAGACTCTCGTGTAAAATTGAACACAATGCTGGATCGAGTGTGATGGTCACACAGGCAGTGTCTAGTGCAACAAAACAAAGATTGGGTCTCCTCTAATAGTGTGTGCAAGTCAGGGCCTATTGCTATAACCTCATTCACCCATCCCCATGTGCTCACTGACCTACATTGGCTCCTGGTTAAGCAACGCCTCGATTTTAAAATTCTAATCTTTGGTTTCAAAACTCTCTATGGCCTCGCCCCTCCCTATCTCTAAACTCTTACAGCCCCACCACCCTCCGAGTTTCTGTACTCCTCCAAATCTGTCCTTGCCCATCCCTGATTTTAATCGCTCCACCATTGGTGGCCGTGTCTTCAGCTGCCGAAGCTCTAAGCTGTGGAATTCCCCCCTAAACCTCCACCTCCTCTTTCAAGGTTCTTTTTAAAAACTACCTCTTCGATCAACCTTTTGGGAATCTGTCCTGATATCTTTCTCTGTGGCTCTGTGTCAAAAATGTTTTCTTATTGATATCGATTGTGTTAAGCACCGTGAGATGTTTCATTGCATTAAAGGCGCTATATTAATGTAAGTTCTGGTTGTTTTCTTGTTGTAACAAATGCTTTGCCGAATGTGTGATAAGAGAGTCAAGGCCCACTGCAGTATGAATGTGTGGGTCAGTGTAATAACACCGGCACGGTCTAGTGTAACGGGAACAGGGAACAGACCCTGTCAGCCTGGGCTCAGTGGTAGCACTCTCGGCCGAGTGAGGGTTCAATTCCCAATCCAGAGCCCGAGCACATCATCTAGGCCCAGACTCCAGGTGTCAGTACAGAGGGAGTGCTGCACTGTCAGAGGTGCCGTCTTTCAGGTGAGATATTAAACCGATGCCCTGTCTAGATTTTAAGTTGGATGTAAAAGATCCCACGGCCACAATTCAGAGGAAGAACAGGCGGAGTTCACCCCAGTGTCCTGGGCAATGTGTATCCCTCAACTTACATCACTGAGAACGGATTGTCTTGTCATCATTACATGGCTGTTTGTGGGATCCTGCTGTGCACAAATTGGCTGCGGCATTTCCTACATTACATCTCCTCCCCAAAACCCCCTCACCCAAACCCCTCCTTCACCCCTACTCTCCAACCCCTCCTTCAGCCCTAATCTCCAACCCCCTCACCCCAACCCCTCCTTCACCCCGACTCCCCAACCCTCCTTCACCCCTACTCTCCAACACCCCTCACCTCAACCCCTCCTTCACCCCTACTCCCCAACCCTCCTCACCCCAACCCCTCCTTCACCCCTACTCTCCAACCCACCTTACCCCAACCCCTCTTTCACCCCTACTCCCCAACCCTCCTCACCCCAACCCCTCCTTCACCCCTACTCTCCAACCCCCCTCACTCCAACCCCTCCTTCACCCCTACTCTCAAATCCCCACTTCACCCCTACTCTCCAACTCCTCACCCCAACCCCTTCTTCTCCCCTACTCCCAGCCCCTGTTGTGTCTTGAATTGCCTTCACTGTAATGGAAACTGACAATTGGAACCGGTCAGGATTTGAACGATATTTACAACAGATTCGAGATGTTCTGGGGAGTCAGAATCTTTCTCTATTCTGCCAAATTGAGGAGTTAGATGACCAACTTTCTCCTGTGAATATAGAGCTGGAGTATTGGGTCGTGATGTATTCACTAGTTCATCCTGTTGACTCTAAATATTGAGTCTTGTGTTTTCAGACATCAGATAATCAAGCTCAGGACAACAGATTGACTTTTACTGATGTTATTAACAGCACTGCAAACATACAGACAGTATAGTTACCGGATCCGGAGAACAGGGATAATGGAGTGGGTTCCCAGGGCTCCTCTCCCCAGGTGTGTCTAACAAGCTGCAGTTACACTGGCGATATTTATACTGAACTGGTTTGCTACATTCCAGATCTGACGCTGCTCAAACCATAACCACAAGGATATCGGTGCATGGTTCTGCCTGTGACCACAGGGCTGTGTCACTGTCACACACAGATACCGTTTCCTTGTTTCACATCTCCATACAAACACCATCACTTCCCACATCCCCTTTCGACACAATTACAGGGGATATAAGCAATGACATGAGCCACATTAAACTACAAAAACATTTCCTGATAGCAAAGGTTCAACTGGGATAAATGTTCAGATATTTTCTGTTCAGGCAAAATGCAGAACAATCCAGCAGCTCACCAGCACCTTTACAGCGTCTCATCGGCCGACAGGCTTTCATTAAGTACATTTGCTGAGTGCATTTAAATTTAAAACCAGGTTTGCAGGCGTGATGCTCCATTCACACATCGAAGGTGAGAGAGATGCTGTGGGGCACACGCTAAGTCCAGTATCTGAAAGTGATTAACAGACTGGGTTTTGTGTTTAGTGATCCCGGGTGTGTTGCAGACACCTTCCCTTGATACCAAAGCTCGGAGAGGGACTCTGGAAGGTATGGGGAACTGGCATTGTCCCTGAGAGTAACCGAAGGTATGAGAACTGAAATAATCCAGAGTTAGAAAGGAGAAAAGGTCCCAAAATTGAACAGTCGGTAACAGGACATCAATTAGAAACAAATACTCAACTGTGCGTTTGAAACAAAGCTGACCTGTTTTTTTTAAATGGGACATGGGATATGGGTGTCACTGGCAAGGCCAGCTCTAGGCCAATAGGAAGTGCGAGGAGCGGGGCTGGAGGACTGAGCGAGCAGTTGGTCCTCCAACCAATCGGAGTGAGCGAGGGGCGGGACTGGGCCCGGATCTCCCGCACTGAGCATGCATGAGCTGCAGCGGCCACAGTTGGTGGAGCCCGGATGATGTCGGACAGGAGACAGTCGACTGTCAGTGCGGGGCAGGAATTGGAGCCACGAGTGGGCGGGTGAACGTCAAACACCTGCTGTGGGCCCCAGGCCCCAATCACAGCCCAGAGGCCCCGGGTTTGCCTCGTGGTGACAGGCCCGGGTCAGCGGGGTCACTGGCCGACATCTTGGACGGTTAGAACATCAGAAATAGGTGCAACAGTGGGCCATCCGGCCCCTTGAGCCTGCTCCGCCATTTAACACCATCATGGCTGATCCAATCATGGACTCAGTTCCACTTCCCTGCCCGCTCCCCATAATCCCTTATCCCCTTATCATTTAAGAAACTGTCTATTTCGGTCTTAAATGTATTCAATGTCCCAGCTTCCACAGCTCTCTGAGGCAGTGAATTCCACAGATTTACAACCCTCAGAGAGATTCCTTCTCATCTCAGTTTTAAATGGGCTGCCCCTTATTCTAAGATTATGTCCCCTAGTTCTACTCTCCCCCATCAGTGGAAACATCCTCTCTGCATCCACCTTGTCAAGCCCCCTCATAATCTTATGCGTTTCGATAACATCATCTCATTCTTCTGAATTCCAATGAGTAGAGGCCCAACCTACTCAACCTTTCCTCATAAGTTAACCCCCTCGTCCCTGGAATCAACAGAGTGAACCTTCTCTGAACTGCCCCCAAAGCAAGTATATCCTTTCGTAAATATGGAAACCAAACCTGCACGCAGTATTCCAGGTGTGGCCTCACCGATTCCTTATATAGCTGTAGCAAGACTTCCCTGCTTTTATACTCCATCCCCTTTGCAATAAATGCCAAGATACCATTGGCCTTCCTGATCACTTGCTGTACCTGCATACTATCCTTGTTTCATGCACAAGTACCTCCAGATCCCGTTGTACTGCAGCACTTTGCAATCTTTCTCCATTTAAATAATAACTTGCTCTTCGATTGTTTCCTGCCAAAGTCCAGGACCTCACACTTTCCAACATTATACACCATCTGACAAATGTTTGCTCACTCACTGAGCCTGTCTATGTCCTTTTGCAGATTGTGTGTGTCCTCCTCACACATTGCTTTTCCTCCGATCTTTGTATCATCAGCAAACTTGGCAACGTTACACTCGGTCCCTTCTTCCAAGTCGTTAATATAGATTCTAAATAGTTGGGGTCCCATCACTGATCCCTGTGGCACCCCATTAGTTACTGGTTGCCAACCAGAGATTGAACCATTTATTCCGACTCTCGATTTTCTGTTCGTTAGCCAATCCTCTATCCATGCTAAATTATTACCCCCAACCCCGTGAACTTTTATCTTGTGCAGTAACCTTTTACGTGGCACATTGTCAAATGCCTTCTGGAAATTCAAATAAATCACATCCATTGGTTCCCCTTTATCCATCCTGTTTGTTACATCCTCAAAGAACTCCAGCAAATTTGTCAAACATGAGTTCCCTTCATAAATCCATGCTGACTCTGCCTGACCAAATTTTGCTTTTCCAAATGTCCTACAACTGCTATTTTAATAATGGACTTCAACATTTTCCCAACCACAGATGTTAGACTAACTGGTCTGTAGTTTCCTGCTTTTTGTCTGCAGCCTTTTTTAAAAAGGGGCGTTACATTTGCAATTTTCCAATCTACTGGGACCTCCCCAGAATCCAGGGAATTTTGGTAAATTACAACCAATGCATCCACAATCCCCACCGCTACTTCTCTTAAGACCCGAGGATGTAATCCATCAGGTCCAGGGGATTTATCTGCCTTCAGTCCCATTATCTTACTGAGTACCACCTCCTTAGTGATTGTAATTGTGTTACGTTCCTCCCCCACCCTACAGCCTCTTGACTATCCACTATCGGAATATTGTTAGTTTCCTCTACCCATGTCATTGGTCCCGATGTGGACCACAACCTCCGGCTGTTCACCCTCTCCCCCCCAGAATGCCCTGCAGCTGCTCAGTGACATCCTTGACTCTGGCACCAGGGAGGCAACATACCATCCTGGAGTCACGTCTGTGGCTGCAGAAACACCTGTCTGCTCCCCTGACTATTGAATCCCCTACCACTATAGATCTTCCATTCTTCTTCCTCCCCCACTCCCCGTGCAGCTGAGACACCCGTGGTGCCGTGGATTTGGCTCTGGCTGCACTCCCCAGAGCCACCATCGCCCTCACCGGTACACAGAACAGAGAACCAGTTGGAGAGCGAGATGGACTCAGGGGACTCCTGCACAACCTGCCTAGTCCTCCTCTTCTGTCCAGGGGTCACCCAATCCCTCTCTGCCTGCACATTCTTAAGCTGCGGGGTGACCACCTCTAGAAACGTGATATCCCCGTAGCTCTCAGTCTCATGGATGCATCGCAGTGACTCCAGCCGCCGCTCAAGCTCCAAAACGCGGAGCTGGAGTTGGTGCAGTTGGAGACACCTCCTGCACATGTGGTCGTCCCGGCTGTGTGAAGCTTCCAGGATTTCCCACATGCCACAGGATGTGTAATCCACGGGACTGAGCTGTCCTGTCATCCCTCGAGTTACACTCGCAACTATCAAGTAGAACTAAACTCTGAACCTTAGAGAAATACACCCAGCAACTACTCAGCAATCCGCTGATTTAATTAACTGGCTCTCCTTAGATAATAAAGTTCACATATATTTACTGGCAGATCCGACTTTCAACAATGCCAAAGGTTTCCGACTGAAAAGCAAAAGAAAAAGATTTACCAATCCACCAGCCAATCACTTACCCGCTGGGCTGTGACCTTGCTCCAGCCGGTTCCTCCCGGAATTCCCCCTCTCCCCCCCTCCTCCCGGACCGCCCCTCCTCCCCTCCTCCCGGACCGCCCCTCCTCCACTCTCCACCCCCCACCCATAGATGACCCCTCTCCCCCCCCCTCCCCCCCAGGCGGCCCCTCCTCCCCCAGACGGCCCCGACTTAATGAAAGCCTGTCGGCTGATGAGACGCTTTTAAGGTGCTGGTGAGCTGCTGGATTGTTCTGCATTTTGCCTGAACAGAAAATAACTGAACATTTATCCCAGTTTAAACTTTGCTATTATGAAATGTGTGTGTAGTTTAATGTGGCTCATGTCCTTGCTCATGTCGGCTGTAATTGTGTAGAAAGGGGATGTGTGAAGTGATGGTGTTTGTATGGAGATGTGAAACAAGGAAACGGTATCTGTGTGTGACAGTGACACAGCCTGTGGTCACAGGCAGAACCATGCACCGATATCCTTGTGGTTATGGTTTGAGCAGGGTCAGATCAGGAATGTAGCAAACAAGTTCAGTATAAATATCGCCAGTGTATCCGCAGCTTGTTAGACACACCTGGGGAGAGGAGCCCTGGGAACCCACTCCATTATCCCTGTTCTCTGGATCCGGTAACTATATTGTCTGTATGTTTGCATTGCTGTTAATAACGTCAGTCTGGTGTCCTGAGCTTGATTATCTGGTGTCTGAAACCACAAGACTCAATATTTAGAGTCAACAGGATGAACTAGTGAATACATCACAACCCAATACTCCAGCTCTATATTCACAGGATAAAGGTGGTCATCCAACTCCTCGAGTGGGCAGATTGAGAAAGATACCGACTCTCAGAACATCTCGAATCTGTTGTAAATATCGTTCAAATCCTGACCGGTACCAATTGTCAGTTTCCATTACAGTGAAGGCAGTTCAAGACACAAGAGGGGCCGGGAGTAGGGGTGAAGGAGGGGGCCCGGGGGTGAGGGGGGTTGGAGAATAGGGGTGAAGGAGGGGATGGGGTGAGGGGGGTTGGAGAGTAGGGGTGAAGGAGGGGTTGGGGTGAGGGGGGTTTGAGAGTAGGGGTGAAGGAGGGGTTGGGGTGAGGGGGTTTTGGGGAGAAGATGTAATGTAGGAAATGCAGCAGCCTATTTGTGCACAGCAGGATCCCACAAACATGTAATGATGACAAGACAATCCGTTCTCAGTGATGTAAGTTGAGGGATACACATTGCCCAGGACACCGGGATGAACTCCGCCTGTTATTCCTCTGAATTGTGGCCGTGGGATCTTTTACATCCAACTTAAAATCTAGACAGGGCATTGGTTTAACGTCTCATCTGAAAGACGGCACCTCTGACAGTGCAGCACTCCCTCTGTACTGACACCTGGAGTCTGGGCCTAGATGATGTGCTCGGGCTCTGGATTGGGAATTGAACCCTCACTCGGCCGAGAGTGCTACCACTGAGCCAAGGCTGACAGGGTCTGTTCCCTGTTCCCGTTACACTAGACCGTGCCGGTGTTATTACACTGACCCACACATTCATACTGCAGTGGGCCTTGACTCTCTTATCACACATTCGGCAAAGCATTTGTTACAACAAGAAAACAACCAGAACTTACATTAATATAGCGCCTTTAATGCAATGAAACATCTCACGGCGCTTAACACGATCGATATCAATAAGAAAACATTTTTGACACAGAGCCACAGAGAAAGATATCAGGACAGATTCCCAAAAGGTTGATTGAAGAGGTAGTTTTTAAAAAGAACCTTGAAAGAGGAGGTGGAGGTTTAGGGGGGAATTCCAGAGCTTAGAGCTTCGGCAGCTGAAGACACGGCCACCAATGGTGGGGCGATTAAAATCAGGGATGGGCAAGGACAGATTTGGAGGAGTGCAGAAACTCGGAGGGTGGTGGGGCTGTAAGAGTTTACAGAGATAGGGAGGGGCGAGGCCATGGAGAGTTTTGAAACCAAAGATTAGAATTTTAAAATCGAGGCGTTGCTTAACCAGGAGCCAATGTAGGTCAGTGAGCACAGGGGGAATGGGTGAATGAGGTTATAGCAATAGGCCCTGACTTGCACACACTATTAGAGGAGACCCAATCTTTGTTTTGTTGCACTGGACACTGCCTGTGTGACCATCACACTAGATCCAGCATTGTGTTCAGTATTACACTCGAGTCTGCCTCTGTTATTATTGGATCAAACACTGTCTTTGTTACTCTCACAGTGGGCCATACATTTGCTGTTATTACTCCGGACCCTGTCTCTGGAATTGTTACACTAGACCTGAAAATAACCTGCCCCTGTAGTTCCAGTTCGAGTGCACGCCTCTATTATTATAACTGTAGATTGTGTCTCTTGTATTCTATAGAGAATGTTTCTGGTATTGTTAAAGTGTTAAAGGCTTCTGTTAGTGTGACACTATCACCTCTCAATTATTATTGCCAAAACATTATTTCAATATTAAAGACTTGTTTCGAATGTAAAACTAGGCCTTGTGTCAGTTATTAGTGCACCAGACCTTGTCTCTGTTTATATTACACGAGACCCTGTCTCTATTTATATTGCACTGCACCCTGTCTCTGTTTATATTACACCAGATCCTGTCTCTCTTTATATTACACTGGGCCCTGTCTCTGTTTATATTACACTGGGCCCTGTCTCTGTTTATATTACACTGGGCCCTGTCTCTGTTTATATTACACTAGACCCTGTCTCTGTTTATATTACACTGTGCCCTGTTTCTGTTTATATTACACTGGGCACTGTCTCTGTCTATATTACACTGGGCACTGTCTCTGTCTATATTACACTAGACCCTGTCCCTGTTTATATTACACTAGACCCTGTCTCTGTTTATATTACACTGGGCCCTGTCACTGTTTATATTACACTAGACCCTGTCTCTGTTTATATTACACTGGGCCCTGTCCCTGTTTATATTACACTGGATCCTGTCTCTCTTTATATTACACTAGACCCTGTCTCTGTTTATATTACACTGGGCCCTGTCCCTGTTTATATTACATTGGATCCTGTCTCTCTTTATATTACACTAGACCCTGTCTCGGTTTATATTACACTAGACCCTGTCTCGGTTTATATTACACTAGACCCTATCCCTGTTTATATTACACTAGACCCTGTCTCTGTTTATATTACACTAGACCCTGTTCCTGTTTATATTACACTAGACCCTGTCTCGGTTTATATTACACTAGACCCTATCCCTGTTTATATTACACTAGACCCTGTCTCGGTTTATATTACACTAGACCCTGTCTCGGTTTATATTACACTAGACCCTATCCCTGTTTATATTACACTAGACCCTGTCTCGGTTTATATTACACTAGACCCTGTCCCTGTTTATATTACACTAGACCCTGTCCCTGTTTATATTACACTCGACCCTGTCTCTGTTTATATTACACTAGACCCTTTCTCTGTTTATATTACACTAGGCCCTGTCTCTGTTTATATTACACTAGGCCCTGTCTCCGTTTATATTACCCTGTACCCTGTCTCTGTTTATATTACACTAGATCCTGTCTCTGTTTATATTACACTAGATCCTGTCTCGGTTTATATTACACTAGACCCTGTCTCTGTTTATGTCGAGGAAATTTCTAAGTTAAATTAACTCAGGCGGAGGCATTCAGAGATGAGCTTCGAGAGAAGTTTATTTCTAAAACTAACGAAATATCTCGGAGAGCCTGCTTAGTCCACACCAAGGCAGAACTCTGAATTTTACAAGCAACCTCGGTTTATCTTTATACAGTTGAAACAGGAATTTTATCTGCAACTCGCCACACATAAACATTGTATCTATTATACATGAGCATTATTCATACGAAACTGTGAGTCCAAAGTTCACCCCGGTAGGCACACTTTATCTGTTTCTTGCATAGTTTCTCTCTGTCCCTATGCTGATAAACAAGGTATCTGGAAACTCATGAAAAGACCAGACAGTCATGTATATACAACATTCTGTTCTTTGAGGCTGATAAGTTTCGGTAATTTTCTCTAGCTCCGTGAATTCGACAGAATCAGCAAAAGCGAACTTAACCCTTCCTTTAACCTAGGACTTGGATTGTTTTCTTCCACAACTCCCTCCTTGTTGATCTTTTCCAGATCAACACGCTTTCATATTCTTTTCATGTTTAAAAGGGGGTTCATACCCTTCAGGGTAGGGTCGCATTTCAAGGCATTTTCTTCTATGTGATTTAACCTTTCTTTTATGAACACACTTTTTCTTTCCACGCAGGATACTAGGTCCATTACTTGACCAATTAATTTTTTCAATTTCATCCACATTGCACAAATGATTATCAAAAACGCAAGCAGAACTGCCCCCATGATTACTATGTGGTGTATGGCCATTGGTGGATGTCTCTGCCTCGTTTAGACAGAGCTTCCTCAATTTGCTTGTCATTACGTATCAAATTGTGCAGTCTGGTCAAATTAATTATAGCGGGTAGGGGGTCAATCCTATGCACAGACAGGTATTTTTCTACATTTTGCCACTGCCCAAAGGTATAAGTTATTTTTTCTTCAGGGTCATACAAGGTGTATACTCCTCTCATGCATGTATTAATGGGGGGCCTATATAGAATTCCATCCAGATAGACAGATTTGCTTCCTGTCACACAGATTTCATTCGGTCCAATTTCTGCAATCTCAGTGTCATTTCATTTATGACGTAACCTGATATCTGTAATTGCTGTAATCCTTCATCCCAGGCATTTCTGATCTTTATATCTTCCCCTATCAGTCTTCCGATGACCTTGATTTTATTTTGTAGGGCCTCAATATCCATAGTGTTTAATGCTCCTATTCCTGCTCCCACTCTGCCGAACACAGTCCCTAACACATCCCGTTTCTTTCTTTGGGGTCTTTCTTTTTCAAAAGATACCTTAACACTGGTTGTGTGGCAACCATCTTCTTTCTTTGGGGGATATTTAATTCTTATTGTTAGATTTAATACACCTGGGGATCTTACCACTGGGATGCAAGTGGTCACTATCCTTTTTAGATGTCCCGGGTCCCGGTCTTCTGGGTGGCCGGATTCTTTTACTGACCATTTTACCACGAATGGGTCTCCTCCATTCACCGGGGTGTTATTCATGCACAACATCCGCTGCCCATCTACCATACTTGTAAATGAATGACGGAGGAAGTCTTTTCTCTCGTTCGGCCCTCCTATGTACCCCCATCTCTTGTTTTTTCCTGTGCTCCGGGTACACTTCATCCACACATTGGCCTGGTATTCTATGAACAACTGATACCCTTTCCCCAATATAAATTGGAATTCCCCTGTTTCTTCCTTCATTCCGCATGCCTCACATCGTGCCGTAAAATTCCCTACTTTACAACTTTGGCCTACTGGGCATATAAAATTTCCTTGCCGCCTTGCACTATTACTGCTTTCCCATACCATATTTCCCTTCCATACTCTTCCTTCTTTTAGGACCTCTACCTCCTGCCGGGAGTTCCCTGTCGCTAAAATGATCAGTATACCTAACGTCCATTTATAATTTTTCCAAGAATCCCTTCCCATCTTCCCTTTCTTGTTTGTTTCTATACCACTCTTGAATTAAGTCGTTATAATCTGTTCCTGAACTTTTGGGCAGTACTTTCAAGTCCAAATATTTAATACAAGAGCAGGTACAGTTCTTCAGCGAGAAGATGGCCTGTTTCTTAGTCAGGCAATCGTAGTACGTCCTGGTTCAATGCCTTTTCTTTTGTCTGTATTTCGTCGGGAAAATAATATTTACAGCGGGTTGCATGCACCCAGTTCGGGTGCTTTGCCAACTTCAGCGCGGTTCGTGTTGTGAGAATTATCTGATATGGTCCTTTCCACCTAGGAGAAAAGGATTCTTTGTTTAATGTTTTTACCAACACTTGATCTCCAGGCATAAAAGGGTGCATATTTCCTTCCGACGGGGGCACCTGTGTCTGCTTTATTTGTTCATGCAGACTCCTTGCTATTTCACACATGGCCTGAGCATACTTTAGTGATTTTTCATCATTCCAAATTAATGCTATTTTTTCAGCCAACAATGGTGGTTTTACGCCGGTAGGCATTGGTCTTCCCAACAAGGCTTCATGTGGTGTCAAACCAGTATTTCGGTTTCTTTGGTTTCTCATTGTATGCAGTACCAATGGTAAGGCATCTGGCCATTTTAATCCTGTTTCCTGACATACCTTGGTGAGGGTAGATTTTACTATCCCATTCGCTCTCTCTACCATTCCCGAGGACTGTGGTTGATATGGGAGATGGAACTTCCACTGGAATCCTAATGCTTCTGCAAGATTTTGCACTATCTTTCCTGTGAAGTGTGTTCCCCTATCACTATTGATTCCCATAGGTATCCCATATCTTGGTACTGTTCCTTTAAATAGAATCTTTACTACTGTTCGGGCATCGTCTCTCCTAGTGGCATACGCTTCTACCCACCTTGTGAACATGTCTATTATCACCAATAGGTACTTAAAACCTGAAACTGGAGGCATGTGGACAAAATCAATTTGCAAATTTTCAAAGGGCATACTAGGTTGGGGTAGATGATCATATTCAGCAGGTGTTTTACCTCTGTTATTTTGTTGACAAATTTGGCATGTTCTAGCAACTTTCTCAATTATTACTGATATTCCTGGTGCATACCACTGTGCATTAATAGCATGTATCATCCCTCCCTTGCCCATGTGAGCCTGCCCGTGTGCCAGGCGAGACAGGGGCAAGAATAGAGACCTAGGGCAAACAGTTCGCCCATCAGGGTGATATCAAATGTTGTTTCTCAGAAAACAACCCTGGTTTTCCCAAGTCCTTCTTTCCTGCATAGTAACTTGTTGGGCTGTTTTAAGTATTTGGATGTCTAGTGTCTGTGGAGGGGAGACTGAGACTGCTTGAAGGCAGTCTGCCTGTGCCGAAGCGGCCTGTTTGGCTGCCTCGTCAGCCCTCCTATTTCTTACCGACACTTCATCCTCACCGGTTGTGTGAGCTGCACATTTGATAACGGCTACCTTACTTGGCAACTGAATGGCGTCTAATCGATTAAGCACCAGTTGAGAGTGCTTAATATGCTTTCCTCCAGAGGTGATAAAGCCTCTGTTTTTCCATAGTTGCCCAAAATCATGGACCACACCAAATGCATACCTAGAATCAGTATAGATATTGGCAGTTTGATCTTTTGCTATTATACAAGCTCTGGTGAGGGCAAACAATTCAGAAGCCTGAGCCGAGGTTCCGGGAGGCAGGGCAAATGCTTTGACCATTTCAAGGGGGTTTACAATTGCATAGCCTGTCAAAAGTAAATCATCTGACGGCCTGTACGATGATCCATCTGTATACAGAATGAGATCAGGATTGTCCGTAGGTTCTGTGAGCAAGTCTGGTCTTGATAAGGTGGCTACTTGCACTGTTAATAGACAATCATGCTGGTCTGGATCTTCTATGTCAGTAGTAGGAAGGAAAGTAGCTGGGTTTACTACCGGTGCGCGCCGAAAGGTATAATTAGGGTGTGACAGTAGTAATACTTCATAACCTGTTCTTCGAGACGCTGTAAAGTGTTGTGTGGCAGCGGAATTCAACAGTAATAACACAGCGTGGGCTGTTATGACAGTACATGGATAGTCCAAAACAATAGGTACCGACTTCTCCACCATGACTGCAGTAGCAGCTACAGCACGTAGACATGCTGGCATTCCCCTTACCACTGGAGGCAGCAAAACCGAATAATAAGCCACTGGTCTATTTCCCCCACCGTGTTCTTGGGTCAGTACGGCTGTTGCAAATCCTCCTTTTTCATTCACATACATTTGAAAAGGTTTTCCATAATTCGGAAGTCCCAACGCCGGGGCATTAGTGATCGCTTTCTTTAACTGTTTAAATGCTTCTCTCTCAGGGGTCCATTCCACCTTGGGTGGGGCATCATTTAGAGCAGCATCCCATTCCCGATAATCAGGGATCCATTGTCTACAGTACCCAACCATCCCCAAAAATGACAAGATATCCTTCTTTGTCTTAGGTATGGTGGCTCTTTGAATTATCTGAATTCTTTCTGGTCCGAGCTGCCTTTGCCCATGAGATATGATAAAACCCAGGTACTGGACTTGAGTCTGACAAAACTGTAACTTTTGTAACGACACTCGATGCCCTCTTTCACACAGGTGTTGTAATAGTTTCAGGGAGTCTTGCATACACCTATATCCGTGGCTGGAAGCCACAAGCAAGTCTTCCGCATACTGCAGCAGTACGGACTGGTCTGATAAGGTACAGTCTTCGAGGTCTCTCTTTCCTGCTGCTGCACAGACGGCGGGGCTTTCTGTATACCCTTGGGGCAACCTGGTCCAGGTGTACTGCTGTTTCTTGTAGGTGAAGGCAAACAGATACTGACTCTCCTGACTTAGTGGGATGGAGAAAAAGGCTGAACACAGATCTATCACCGTAAAGACAGTTGCTGTTGGTGGGATAGCAGATAGTATAATGTTGGTGTCCGGCACCACAGGGGTGATAGGGACTACTATCTTGTTAATAGCTCTCAGATCTTGCACAAATCTCCACTCATTCGGCCTATTAACCTTTGGTATGGGCAGTATCGGTGTGTTACATGGGCTCTGTGTCTTTTCTAGAACTCCTTGTTCCAACAATGCAGAAATGACTGGCTTTATCCCATCTTCTGCCTCTGGAGGCAGTCTGTACTGCTTAATGCTTGGTAACACGGCATTCTTTATTAGCGGTACCCGATGGGGTACTGCAGAGCGTACTTGTCCAACATGATTCTTATGTTTTGCCCAAAGTTCCGAAGATACTTGATTCAATGCCATTGGCAGCTTAGGGCTTGGTTGTTCAGGGGGCTGCTGTTTTTTAAAATTGGAGGCATGACCCTTACCCTTCCACCAGAGAATCCCCCTGGTGCAGGCGATGAATTCTATCTGAACATTCTGTAATTCTATTACTGCCCAAGGTCGATAGCCTGGTTGCTGTTTCTCCTTTTCAATTTCTACAATCATCGGACCCATATCTTTGGGTTTCGCTGGCGGTTTTACAGCCAATGTCAGATGGGGTGTCGAGTTCTCTTCTTTAAACCGCTTCTGCTGTAAGGGTGTCAAATTCATGGCTACCCCTAATCCTTCTGGTCCGAAATAAATGCGGGGTGTAGCTTCTATTATTTCTTCTTTATTTAGAAAGGGCTGTATTAAGCACTGGTAAGTTTCAGCTTTTTGTCGAGTGTACCAGGCTGTACAGTGAAGCTGAACTGCCTCAAAGCTTGTTAAAATTATATACATCAATTCTTCGGTATTAGAGTCCAATTTAGTTTTTAAGTTTTGTATAATTTCATGTATCAAAGGGAAATAGGAGTTGCTATTCAACTGCCAATAATAGAGGGCAGCCTTTTCTTCATTATCTTCCCTCTTTTCTCCCTCAATCCCCTTGAGGAACTGATGGATTTTATTAGGTGGGAGTTCCATGAACATTCCCTCTTGTGTACAATAAATTATGGCTCCTAGCTTGCATAAAATCTGCCTTCCTAATAAAGGGAGACGCGCTGTTTTAGAGACTATCAAAGCCTCGTCATTAACTTGTTGTCCTTCAATGATCAATCTGGTAGGTTCAGATAAAAATTCTTTCATGGGGATACCGGCCACGCCCAAACTTAAGACGGTGGTGTTGCTTACAGGTAGTCCCACAGAGGGTGGTATAGAAGACATAGTAGCACCGGTATCCACCAGGAACTTCACAAGTGTTTCCCACTTTTACTACTGCTAGAGGGTTTTCTTCTTTGCTGATAAGCGGAGGGCTGCCGCTTGTACCACTCAGCCTCCGGGGCATCCCTACGCTGATTGGTGCGGGTTGGGGTTAGAGAATGAAACCTGAGGGGCCAAGGGAGGTGGAGGTTCGGGGAAACCCCCTTTCAATCCTCCACCCTGTTTCGGGGGGCACCTGCAATCCCGGGCCCAATGCCCTTTTCTTCCGCAATTTCTACACTCATCTTGGGATCGATTTCGTTGGGGCCACTGTCCTCTTCCCCTTCCACGTCCTTGTCCCCCAAACCCTCCTTTATTATTTTGTGTGTACCCTCCTTCCTTTTTGCTGATAGTATTGACCTGTCGTTTTGGCCTCATTGTCTTTATAGGTGAATAGTCCCTCCCTATCCATATTAGCTAGTACTGTAATTGTCTCTTTCCAACTTTTTCCTTGCCAGTCCAAAACCTTTATTTTATAGGTTCTCGCGTGTTGTGGCAACATACAATTTAACAAGGTTTGTACTGCCAAAGGTTCATTTTGATCCATAGGTATTCCTGCATGTTCCTCCCAACTATTTCTCCATCTGCCTGCGAAGCCTATCATTGATTCTTCCGCCTTCTGCAAGCAGCGGGTGACTTCCCCTATATCTCCGTGCTTTTTAGCTCCCTTTAATATGGCATCCTTGCCCCTGTGTTGCAACCAATGTTCCCGGGACTCATTTCCTTCTTCCTCATCATTTTTTCGCCAATCTCCGTTTTCACCGGCGGGTATAGGGAACATATCTTTTACCCCCTGCCAGGAAGACCCATAGGCCGCTTGCAATAATAATTTAACATCTCCTGGGAGTGGATTGTAAATTGTACATGTCTGCTCAAGCCGGTTGTGAAAAACTATTGATCTTTTTACCGGATTCGGGGCGGCCGAGATCATATCTCTGGCTTCTCCGGGAGACCAGAGTTTCAGGACTGCTGTAGTTCCTACCATTACCCTAGGATTTTGGCCGACGGGGGTTTGGGAACTAGAGTCGGCGGCTTCTTTTGCCGTTTGTTGCCTTGTTTGGTGAGGACCTCTCCTCCCTGTGTCCTGGTTTGCTACCCCTCCCTCTACTGCTTCGGCTTCACCTGATCCTGATGCTCCCGGATCTCCTCCACCGGGTCCTCCATTAGGTGGCTGATCCGGAGGGGCTGCTAGTTCCCTCGGAGCTTGATTTCTATGGGCCGCAATTATTTCTCTCATTTCCTGCCAACTATCTTGTTTTGGGGGTTCTATACGGGGGTAAAGTCCTACTGCTGGTGCTGAGGGGATAGGAAAACCCGGAGGACTGTAAGAGGGAGGTTTTCCACCTTTTCGTTTTTCTTTTTCTTCCGGTTTACTTTTGGGGGGTTGATGCCTTTTGGCAACCTCTGTCCATTTTTAAAAACAGTTTTCCATGTAGTCCTTATCCCAAGTAGGATCTCCCACTCCTTCTTTGGTTACTTTTCTCCATTCCTCTATCAAGGATAACTTAAAACTTCCTTCATATGGCCAATCCCCATCAGACCAACCGTACAAATCGCTACTAAACGTTACCGCGTATCTGTCGTCTCCTGTTTCTTTAATTACAGTGTCTGCCGGTGAGCCGGGCGGCACAATGGGATCTCCTACCTTCTCTCGTTGCTTTACTACCTTACGGATTCTTTTCTCGGTTTGAGGATCTAATTTCATTTTTTCAGTCGAGGCATCGTCTTTCTTTCCTTTTCTAGGAGCTGGGCGCGAGCGCTCTGCTCGACTAGAGCCGTTTCCCATTTGTCCGGGTGTTATGTCCCACGATCCTTTCTGAAATGAGAGTTTAGTACACGCCTACAAAATATACAGTATTTTACAAAGCGCTCACCGGTGTTCTCTTTTCTGCTCAGCTCGGGGTCTCCTTTTGCCTTTTTGTTACTTTAGCTTCTTTACGGTAGCTACCTTATGCCTCAACCCCTCCCCTGGGGATCTCAGCGGCTTGTCCTTTTTAACTAGGACTGCCCAGGCACCTTCCTCCTTTCAGCTAGGAAGGTGCTTTAAAATTCCTCTTTTTTTTTTAAAAAGTTAAATTTAGTTCTTTTTGGATCTCGTTATCAGAGATCCTGCCGACTACGCCAGAAACTGTCGAGGAAATTTCTAAGTTAAATTAACTCAGGCGGAGGCGTTCAGAGATGAGCTTCGAGAGAAGTTTATTTCTAAAACTAACGAAATATCTCGGAGAGCCTGCTTAGTCCACACCAAGGCAGAACTCTGAATTTTACAAGCAACCTTGGTTTATCTTTATACAGTTGAAACAGGAATTTTATCTGCAACTCGCCACACATAAACATTGTATCTATTATACATGAGCATTATTCATACGAAACTCTGAGTCCAAAGTTCACCCCGGTAGGCACACTTTATCTGTTTCTTGCATAGTTTCTCTCTGTCCCTATGCTGATAAACAAGGTATCTGGAAACTCATGCAAAGACCAGACAGTCATGTATATACAACATTCTGTTCTTTGAGGCTGATAAGTTTCGGTAATTTTCTCCAGCTCCGTGAATTCGACAGAATCAGCAAAAGCGAACTTAACCCTTCCTTTAACCTAGGACATGGATTGTTTCCTTCTACAGTTTATATTACACTAGACTCTGTCCCTGTTTATATTACACTAGACCCTGTCTCGGTTTATACTGGGTCTTTTGTGCTGGCCCAATAGGGTGTGCTGGGCCTGGAACTGCGGGCTGTGATTGGTGGCCTGGGCCCGAGCCTGGGTGTGTGTGAATCGGATGGTGCGGAGTGTTGTCACTCGGGACTGGATCTGCACTCTGGCTGTGTAACACTCCCCCCGCCTCCCGGGGTTTATTAACCCAAAGGAACTAATGGTTCTGCACTTTGTGACCGACAGGCGACAAGCCCCTCCCACTGTCTAGCCCCCGCTCCCCCCGAATCATTCCATGCAGGTGGTGCTGAGAAACAGGACTGGGGGAGGAATGTACTGGGACTGGGGTAAGGCACTTCAGCTGGGGGAGGCAGATATTGGGACTGGGGTAAGGCACTTCAGCTGGGGGAGGCAGATATTGGGACTGGGGCAAGGCACTTTGGCTGGGGGAATCATGCATTTCAAGAGATGGAACCCTGTGAGGTGCAGCAAACATTGCAGCGTTTGGGAATGACATGGATTCATTCAGGCCGGGCAGCGGGGATTATTTCAGGGAATAACAGTGGAATTGTTTTTGTTTAAACAGATGAAACCCTGTCATTGTGGAACAACCACGCTTCTCGTGTCCTGGTTAAGTACGTGTGCAATAAGTGTCGTCATCTGGAGGAGCTCGATCTCTGGGTTTCAGAGCTTGAGCAGCAGCGAGTGTCACTGCATCCGCGAGGCTGAGAGCTACGTGGATAGCACCTTTCAGGGGGTCGTCACCTCGCAGCATAAGAGTGTGCAGGCAGAGAGGGAATGGGTGACTGCCCAGACAGACATGGAGGACCAGGCAGGTAGTGCAAGACCCCTCTCAGTGCATCTCACTCTCTGTACTGGTGGTTCCTCAGGGAGTACAGCCAGAGCCAAGTCCAAGGCATCATGGGTGGCTCAACTGTACGGAATGGAGGGAAGGGCAAAGTCAGGTAGGCAATAGTGAAAGGGGTTTTAATAGTTACAGGAACAGACAGGCATTTCTGCTGCCACTGACATAACTCCAGGATGGTCGGTTGTCTTCCTGGTGCCAGGGTCAAGGATATCATTGAGAGGCTGCAGGACATTCTGAGGGGCGAGGGTGTTCAGACAGATTCCTGAGGGTCTGGGGACTGTACAAGCCGGATAAGGTCACACCTCAACAGGGCCCCGACCATTATCCTCCCGGGGTTTGCTAATGCTGTTGGGGAGGGTTTAAACTTGCTTGGCAGTGGGATGGGAACCTAAGCACAGATTCAGGAGGGAGAGAAGCAAAGCTTGGAAATGGGAGCAGAAAATTCGTAAATTAGTTTGGAAGGCAGTGGAAACAAAGGCTAGAAAATCGACAACAAAGGAGTTTGGCCGTGTTTAATGGTATATACTTCAATGCAAGAAGTCTAGGGGATAAGGCAGATAAGCTGAGGTGTTGTTACAGCAGAGAGGAGGGATGAGATGTTGGAAGGATCATCAAATGAGGCCATATGTGTTGAACTGATGAACAAAAGCGGGGCAATCGCAATGTTGGGAGTGTACTATAAACACTCAGAGGGAGATAGAAAAGCAAATATGGAGGAAGGTTTCTGAGAAGTCCAAAACCAATAGGGCAGCAATAGTCGGGGATTTCAACGACCACAGAATCATCGACATTTACAGCACAGAAGGAGGCCATTCGCCCCACTGTGTCTGTACTGGTCGAAAAAGAGCTATCCAGCCTAATCCCACTTTCCAGCTCTTGCTCCACAGCCTTGTGGGTTATGACACTTCCAGTGCATATCCAAGTATGTTTCAAATGTGGTGAGGGTTTCTGCCTCTACCACCCTTTCAGACAGTGAGTTCCAGACCCCCACCACCCTCTGGGTGAAAAGTGTCTGCTCAACTCCCCTCTAATCCTTCTACCAATTACTTTAAATCTGTGCCCCCTGGTTATTGACCTGTCTGCGAAGGGAAAAAGGTCAGTTCAGAGAAGGTTCACAAGGCAGTTCAGAGAAGGTTCACAATGTTGATTCCTGAGGTGAAGGGGTTGTCATATGAAGATAGATTGAGCAGGTTGGGCCTATACTCATTGGAGTTTAGAAGACTGAGAGGTGATCTTATTGAAATGTATAAGATGCTGAGGGGGTTTGACAGAGTCGATGCAGAGAGGATGTTTCCCCTCGTGAGGGTAACTAGAACTAGGGTGCATAGTTTCAGAATAAGGGGTTGTCCATTTAAAATGGAAATGAGGATTAATTTCATCTCCCAGAGGGTGGTGAATCTTTGGAATTCTCTACCCGAGAGAACTGTGGAGGCTGGGTCATTGAACATAATTAAGGTGGAGATAGACAGATTTTTGATCGATAAGGGAGTCGACAGTTTATGCGAGAGTGCAGGGAAGTGGAATTGGGGCCAAGATCAGATCAGCCATGATCTTATTGAATGGCGGAGCGGGCTCGAGGGGTCCGATGGCCTACTCCTGCTATTTATTTGTCCTTATGTTCTTATGTCCTTCCTATCCACTCCATCTGGGACCCTCATAATTTTGTACACAGTTCTACCCTCAGCCTCCTCCATTCCAAAGAAAACAACACCAGCCCATCTTAACATTCTTCAGCTAAAATTCTTCAGTCCAGTCCAGGTAAATCTCATCTGTACCCTCTCCAGTGCAATCACATATTTCCTGCACTGTGGTGACCAGACTGTGCGAATACTCTAGCAGTGGTCTAACTAGTGTTTGACACGTTCCGAGCATAACCTCCAGAGTCTGGAACTTACTGCCTGAAAGAATAGTAGAGGCAGGAACCCTCATCGCATTTGCCAAAGTACTTGGGTACGCATTGGAAGTGCCGTAACCTACAGGGCTATGAACCAAGAGCTGGAAAGTGGGATTCGGCTGGATAGCAGTTTTTCAGCCACACGACACAGTGGTCCAAATGGCTTCCTTCTGTGTTGTAAACTGCTATGATTCAATGACACCTGTCTGATATAAACCCACTCCATAGTCACTGACACGAATCCCCTCCCTCTGATATAAACCCACCCACAGTCACTGACACCAATCCACTCCTGTCTAATATAAACCAACCCCACAGTCACTGACACCAATCTCCTCCTGTCTGATATAAACTAACCCAACAGTCACTGACACCAATCTCCTCCTGTCTGATATAAACTAACCCAACAGTCACTGACACCAATCCCCTCCTGTCTAATATAAACCAACCACACAGTCACTGACACCAATCTCCTCCTGTCTTCCATATTACAAATGAGGTCTCAGATCTCTGTTCGGTCCAATGCGGGAGCTACAGTCTCTGTCGCAGGTTGGACAGACGGTGGTTGAAAGTGCGTTGGTTGAAGTGCCGGTTTGTTGAAGTGGTTGGGTTGTCGTGTGCTCCTCCCGCCGTCAGCACTTGGTCTCCGCTTGCTCCAGGTGGAGAGACTCGAAGTGTTCGACGCCCTCACGGATTATTCTCTTCCACTTTGAGCGATCTTGTGCCAGGGATTCCCAGGTGTCGGCGGGGATATTGAACTTCAAGGAGGCCTTGAGGATGTCCTTGAAGCGTTTCCTCTGCTCCCCGGGGCTCGCTTGCCATGTTGAAGCTCCAAGTTAGAGTGCTTGCTTTGGGAGTCTCGTATCGGGCATGTGGGCGATGTGTCCCATCCATCATAGCTGATCGAGCGAGGTCAATGCTTCAATGCTGAGGATGTTGGTCTGTGAGAGAACAGACGTTGGTGTGTCTATCCTGCCAATGGATTTGCAGGATCTTCCGGAGGCAGTGATGATGTTATTTCTCCAGTGCTTTGATGTGCCTGCTGTACATAATCCATGTGTGAGAAGCGTGTCTGAGGGCAGGTATCACTACTGCTCGGTAGAACATGAGCTTTATGCCGGTTTTACGGTTCTGGTCTTCAAACACTCTATGCCTTAGGCGACCGAAGGCTGCGCTGACACACATAAGGTGGTGTTGGACCTAGTAATTGATATGTGCCCTTCTTGACAGGAGGATCTCGAGGTATGAAAAATGGACCATTTTGCCAAAGGCCTCATCATGGATTTTGATCACCGGGGTGGGGTGTGAGTGAAGGGCAGTGCTGTGTGGTGGGGATAGATTGATAGAGCACCTTTCTTTTATGGAGATGTTTAGTGTAAGGCCTATGCTCTCAGACACTATGGTGAATGTGTTGACGATGGTTTAGAGCTCGTCCTCTGAGTGAGCGCAGACACAAGCATCATCTGCATATTGTAATTCGATGACAGAGGATGGCACGACCTTGGATCTGGTCTGAAGGCGATGGAGGTTGAACAGTTTCCCATTTATTCTGTAGATTATCTCCACTCCAGCGGGAAGCTTACTGACGGTGAGATGTAGCAATGCAGCAAGGAAGATGGAGAAGAGCATGGGTGTTGTGACACAGCCTTGCTTCACCCCGGTCTGTACATGAATTGGGTCTGTGGTGGATCCATTGCTCAGGATCACAGCTTGCATGTTATCACCAAGCAAGTGGAGGATGGTGACACATTTTAGAGGACAGCCAAATTTGAAAAGTACATTCCATAATCCCTCACAGTTGACAGTGTCAAAGGCCTTGGTCAGGTCAAAGAAGGTTGACTCAAATCCACAGTCACTGACACCAATCTCCTCCCATGTGATATAAACCAATCCTTGTCACTGACACCAAGTGGACTGGGAAAATATGTTCAAGGGTAAGACTGCAGAAATGCAGTGACAAACATTTAAGGAGACACTTCATAATCTCAGCAGAGAAACAAAGATACTAAGAGAAGGATGAACCATCCCTGGCTAACGAAGGAAGTAAAGGATGGTATCAAATTGGAAAAAAAAGCATACAATGTTGCAAAGGACAGTGGAAGGCCAGAGGATTGAGAAATGTTTAGAAACCAGCGAAGGAGGACTAATAATAATAAAGACAGAGATGATAGCATACGAGATCAAACTAGTAAGAAATATAAAAAGACAGTAAGAGCTTCTACAGGTATGTAAAAAAAGAAACGAGTAGCTAAAGTAAACGTTGGTCCCTTAGAAGATGGGACTGGAGAATTAATTATGGGAAACACGGAAATGGAAGAGACTTTGAACAGATATTTTCTATCGGTCTTCACAGTAGACACTAAAAACATCCCAATAGTTGTTAAAGGAGTTATTGTGTGGGTTGGGGACCTCAAAAGAATCACTATCACTCGAGATAAAGTACTCAGCAAACTAATGGGATTAAAGGTGGACAAGTCCCCTGGGCCTGATGACATGCATCCCAGGGTCTTAAAAGAAGTGGCTGCAGAGATAGTGGATGCACTGGTTGTAATCTACCAAAATTCCCTGAATTCTGGAGAGGTCCCAGTGGACTGGAAAACTGCAAATGTAACATCCCTATTTAAGAAAGGAGGGACACAGAAAGCAGGAAATTATAGACCAGTTAGCCTACCATCTGTCAATGGGAAAATACTGGAGTCCATCATTTAGGAAGTAGAAGCAGGACATTTAGAATATCATATTGCAGTGAAGCAGAGTCAGCATGGTTTTATGAAAGGGAAATCATGTTTGACAAATTTGCTGGAGTTGTTTCAAGATGTAATGAGCAGAGTGGATAAAGGACAACCCGTTGATGATGTATATTTGGATTTCCAGAAAGTATTCGATAAGGTTACTGCACAAGCTAAGAGCTCACGGGGTTGTCAGTAATATATCAGCATGGATCGAGGATTGGGTAACACACAAAACAGAGTCGGGATAAATGGGTCATTTTCAGGTTGGCAAACTGTAACTAGTGGGGTGCTGCAGGGATCAGTGCTGGGGCCTCAACTATTTATAATTGATAATAATGACTTGGATGAAGGGACTGAGTGTAACGCAACCAAATTTGCTGATGATACAAAGATAGGTGGGAAAGCAAGTTGTGAGGAGGATGCAAAAAATCTACAAAGGGATATAGACAGGGTCAATGAGTGGGCAAAAATCTGGCAGATGGACGACAATGTAGTAAAATGTCAGGTTATCTCCTTTTGGCAGGAAAAATAACACAGCAAATTATTATTTAAATGGATGATTACAAAATACTGTTACACAGAGGGATCTGGGGGTTCTTGTACAATAAACTCAAAAAGTTAGTATACAGGTACAGCAAGTAATCAGGAAGGCAAATCGAATTCTGGCCTTTATTGCAAGGGGACGGAGTATAAAAGTCGAAGTCCTGCTACAACTGTACAGGTTATTGGTAAGACCACAGCTGGAGTACTGCGCACAGTTTTGGTCTGGACTTGTCTCCATTCCTGTGCCGAGGGGATTTCTACACCAGGCAGGAGAGGAACCAGGGCGTGAACCTGAAGGTACCTTCTGTGGATGTGTTCAGTTCTATACTCCATGCTTCCCCTCCCTCCCATTTCTCCCCTCCCCTGAAGGTGCTGACTCTGGCTGGGTTCAGTTCTACACTCATTGGTTCCCCTCCCCTGAAGGTACTGACTCTGGCTGGGTTCAGTTTTACAGCGACATTGACCTATTTTGATCAGAGACACACCTGCTCGGCCCGACGCAAGGTTTCATGACATTTAACATTGCATCTAAAACATGGTGTTGACAGTGCATTGATACAACTTTGCTCAAATTGTGTGGTTTGTACATCTCAACCACAATGTTTGTGACATTTACAGAGTAGTGCACATCTCGCAGTCTCAGCCGACTGTGGTTTACATTCTCGCAGCCGAACATCCTGTCCTGTGCGATTTCTTGGAACAGTGTATGCGATGTACTTTATTATTACAGCTCCATCCTCCTGTTGCTGGGGCAACCGGGTTTGCTTCTGACCTACTTTGACTATTGCCAGGGTCTTTCGACAGTGAGATTCTAAAATCCTACTTCATCGACAATCACTGGTTGCCCTCTGGCCCTCCCCTTAAGGTGCTGACTCTGGCTTTGTTCAGTTCTACACTCACTGGTTCCCCTCCCCTGAAGGTACTGAATCTGACTGGGTTCAGTTATGCACTCACTGGTTCCCCTCCCCTGAAGGTACTGACTCTGGCTGGGTTCAGTTCTACACTCACTGGTTCCCCTCCCCTGAAGGTACTGACTCTGGCTGGGTTCAGTTCTACACTCACTGGTTCCCCTCCCCTGAAGGTGCTGACTCTGGCTGGGTTCAGTTCTACACTCACTGGTTCCCCTCCCCTGAAGGTGCTGACTCTAGCTGGGTTCAGTTCCACACTGACTGGTTCCCCTCTCCTGAAGGTGCTGACTCTGTCTGGGTTCAGTTCTACACTCACTGGTTCCCCTCCCCTGAAGGTGCTGACTCTGGCTGGGTTCAGTTCCACACTGACTGGTTCCCCTCCCCTGAAGGTACTGACTCTGGCTGGGTTCAGTTCTACACTCACTGGTTCCCCTCCCCTGAAGGTACTGACTCTGGCTGGGTTCAGTTCTACACTCACTTGTTCCCCTCCCCTAAGGTGCTGACTCTGGCTGGGTTCAGTTCTACACTCACTGGTTCCCCTCCCCTGAAGGTGCAGACTCTGTCTGGGTTCAGTTCTACACTCACTGGTTCCCCTCTCCTGAAGGTGCAGACTCTGTCTGGGTTCAGTTCCACACTCACTGGTTCCCCTCCCTCTCCTCCCCTAAAGGTGTCGGCTCTGGCTGGAACAAATTCTACAATCACTGGTCCCCTCCCCTTAAGGTGCTGAATGTGGCTGGAATCTGTTCCAAACTCACTGGCTCCCCTCTCATCCAATGCAGATGCTAAATCTGTCTGGTTTCAGTTCTGCACTCACTAGTTAACATAAGAAATAGGAGCAGGCATAGCCCATACGGCCCCTCGAGCCTGCTCCTCCATTTAATACGATCATCGCTGATCCGATCATGGACTCGAGTCCACTCCCCTGTCCGCTCCCCATAACCACTTATTCCCTTATAGTTTATGAATCTGTCTATTTATGTCTTAAATTTATTAAATGTCCCGGATTGCACAGCTCTCTGAGGCAGTGAATTCCACAGATCCACAACTCTCCAAGAAGAAATTTCTTCTTTTAAGTGGGCGGCCCCTTATTCTAAGATTATGCCCCATAGTTCTCGTCTCCCCATTATCAGTGGAAATTCCTCTCTGCATCCACCTTGTCAAGCCCCCTCATAACCTTACGCGTTTCGTTAAGATCACCCCTTATACTTCTGAATTCCAATGAGTAGAGGCCCAACCCCAACCTTTTCTCATAAGTCAACCCCCTCATAGAAACATAAAAAATAGGTGTAGGAGTAGGTCATTCGGCCCTTCGAGCCTGCACCGCCATTCAATGAGTTCATGGCTGAACATGCCACTTCTGTACCCCATTCCTGCTTTCTCGCCATACCCCTTGATCCCCCTAGTAGTAAGGACGACATCTAACTCCTTTTTGAATATATTTAGTGAATTGGCCTCAACAACTTTCTGTGGCAGGGAATTCCACAGGTTCACCACTCTCTGGGTGAAGAAGTCTCTCCTCATCTCGGTCCTAAATGGCTTATTCCTTATCCCCAGAGTGTGACCGCTGGTTCTGGACTTCCCCAACATTAATAAGAACATAAGAACATAAGAATTATAAAAACATAAGAATTAGGAACAGGAGCAGGCCATCTAGGCTCTCGAGCCTGCTCCGCCACTCAGCAAGATCAAGGCTGATCTGGCCGTGGACTCAGCTCCACTTACCCGCCCGCTCCCCATAACCCTTAATTCCCTTATTGGTTAAAAATCTATCTATCTGTGATTTGAATATATTCAATGAGCTAGCCTCAACTGCTTCCTTGGGCAGAGAATTCCACAGTTTCACAAACCTCTGCGAGAAGAAATTCCTTCTCAACTTAGTTTTAAATTGGCTCCCTCATATTTTGAGGCTGTGCCCCCAAGTTCGAGTCTCCCCGACAAGTGGAAACAACCTCTCTCTGTCCTGTCTATCTCATCCCTGGAATTAACCTTGTGACAATTCTCTGAACTGCCTCCAAAGCAAGTATATTCTTTCATAAATATGGAAACCAAAACTGCACGCAGTATTCCAGGTGTGGCCTCACCAATACCTTATATAGCTGTAGCAAGACTTCCCTGCTTTTATACTCCATCCCATTTGGAATAAAGGCCAAGATTCCATTGGCCTTCCTGATCACTTACTGCACCTGCATACTATCCTTTTGTGTTTCATGCACAAGTACCCTCAGGTCTCGCTGTACTGCAGCACTTTGCAATCTTTCAACATTTAAACAACAACTTGCTGTTTAATTTTTTTCTGCCAAAGTGCCTGACATCACACTTTCCAAAATTATACTCCATCTGCCAAATATATGCTCACTCACTTAGCCTGTCTGTGTCCTTTTGCAGGTTTTGTGTCCCTGCCTCACACATTGCTTTTCCTCCCATCTTTGTATCATCAGCAAACTTGGCTTTGTTACACTCGGTCCCTTCTTCCAAGTCATTAATATGGATTGTAAATAGTTGGAGTCTCAGCATTGATCCCTGCGACACCCCACTAGTTACTGATTGTCAACCCGAGAAACAACCATTTATCCTCACTCTCTGTTTTCTGTCAGTTAGCCAATCCTCCATCCATGCTAATATATTACCCCCAAACCAGTGAACTTTTATCCCCTCTCTCTTCCCCCCGCCTCCCCTGAAGGTACTGACTCTGGCTGGGTTCAGTTCTACACTCACTGGATCCCCCCCCCCTG
Organism: Pristiophorus japonicus; assembly: GCF_044704955.1. NCBI lineage: Eukaryota > Metazoa > Chordata > Chondrichthyes > Pristiophoridae > Pristiophorus > Pristiophorus japonicus. Next base: position 59,006,437 of record NC_091999.1, read on the forward strand.
AAGGTGTTGACTCTGGCTGGTTTCAGTTCTACACTCACTGGTTCCCCTCCCCTGAAGGTACTGACTCTGGCTGGGGTCAGTTCTACACTCACTGGTTCCCCTCCCCTGAAGGTACTGACTCTGGCTGGGTTCAGTTCTACACTCACTGGTTCCCCTCCCCTGAAGGTACTGACTCTGGCTGGGTTCAGTTCTACACTCACTGGTTCCCCTCCCCTGAAGGTGCTGACTCTGGCTGGGTTCAGTTCTGCACTCACTGGATCCCCTCCCCTGAAGGTACTGACTCTGGGTGGGTTCAGTTCCAGACATTGACATCATTCACTTTGTTCCTGCACCAAGATGGCCACACATGCGCTCTGCTACTCACTGAATCAAAATAGCGGAGCGCTGAGCCTGCCTTCCTGAATGAAGATGGCCGCCGTTAGCCTGAGCCTGTGACCGGGAGAAAGCTTCGAAACTGCAACCGCCGATATTCCGGTTATTATTCCGGGCTTGCAGTGAGCATCGGTTGTTTATGAAGCCTCCCCGGCTCCCCGCTGGTCCATTTCTCCACTCTGTCCTGCTGAAAAGGACACTTCTGAGGAGCCTGTACAAAATGTGTCGCCACCGCCATTACACGCACAGCGCATGCTCACTGAGCTCCTATAGTCTGGGTGCAGCACATTCTCCCCCGTGGGGCACGCTGGGTACATAAGACCATGAGAAATAGGAGCAAGAGTGGGCCACCCGGACCCCCGAGCCTGCTCCCCATTCAATAAGGTCATGGCTGGTCTGATCACAGACTCAGCTCCACTTCCCTGCCCGCTCCCCAGAACCCTTCACTCCCTTACCACACCTGGAGTCCTATGCACTGTTTTGGTCTCCTCTCAGGAAGGATAGGCTTGCCTTGCTTGGATACAGAGTAAAGCTTCCTCAACACTATCCCACTAGACATTCCAAGGTGAGATATGGAGTATATCTCCCTCAACCTGTCCCATGCATTCCAGAGTGGATACTGCATTGGTTAGATAATGAATAAAGCTCACTCTACACTATCCTATCAAACACTCCCAGGATAGGTACAGCACGAATTAAATATACAGTAAATCTGTGCCAAAGGAACTGTACCCCAGTGAGAGTCAGTGCCAGAGGAAACTACAGCATGTGATAGATACAGAATAAAGCTCCCTCTACACTGTTCTGAACAATCCCAGGGCAGGTAAAGCACGGGTTAGATGATCATAGCTGGCCCCTCGAACGAGGATGATTTGCTTCCACATGAGTTCACAGATGTTTCAATGAGGGACCCAATGTTCCAGTCCTGACCTCCAATTGAGGAGGTGGAAGATGCCGATGGGTGGATTGTTTTTAACGTGTGGTGACCGTTGCACACCAGCCACGACACGGGCATGACAGAGCTAGGATTGGTCCAGTGGGAAGGGTTAATCAGGATCACTGGAGACCTGTTTTGCTGTACGGAGCTAGTGTGCACAAATATAACAGTGTGGGCTGGTCCGTGCTGCCCCTGGGCTCTCGCCTCTTTTGCGCCCGGTACCCTCATTCGCCGCACCTCCGCCACGATCTCTCGGCACTCCTCCACCACAAACATTCGCTTCACCTCCGCCACGATCTCTCGCCACTCCTCCACCACAAACATTCGCTGCACCTCCGCCACGATCTCTCACCACTCCTCCACCACAAACATTCGCTTCACCTCCGCCACGATCTCTCACCACTCCTCCTCCAAAAAAACACTCGCCGCACCTCCGCCACGATCTCCTGCCCCATCTCTGCACCAAACATTCGCTAAACCTCCATCACGATCACTCACCAAATCTCAGGCATGCTCCCTCATCACTCCTCTGCCCCGATCACTCGTCACAAGTCCAGCACAACCTTCCATGTTCCTCTGCTGTACCAGGGCCCTGCCGATGCTCCTGCTCATGGCAATCCAAATGGCAATCTGGGGCCTGATGATGTCACCCAGTCATCTACCTCGAAGCGTCACACATTTGTGTCAGCTCACACTGAAGCTGCAGTGGCTCGCTCCTGCTCTTTTTATAGCCCCAACCTGTGGAGATGTTCTCTCGCAGGTTGGGGTGGCCCATGATGTGATACATGGGTTAGATACAGTGTAGAGCTCCCGCTACTCTACTCTGCCACATTAAATACTCTCAGGTGAAGTACAGCACGGTTCAAACAGAGAGTAAATCTCTCTCGACACGGTCCCATTAAACAGTCCCAGGGCAGGTACAGCATGGGTTATATCCAGAATAAAGCTCCCTCAACATTGTCGCAACAAACAGACGAGGGCTGCTACAGCACATATGGAGTACATGTCCCACAAACACTCCAGGGCAGGAACAGCACGGGATAATTACAGAGTAATTTCTCCCTCTACACTGTTCCAATAAAAAAATCCCAGGGCAGGTATAGCACAACTATTTCATTGTTGATCTGTAAATCAAGTGCCCCCAGATTAAAGCTGGGGTGGGGGGCACTATAACCAACAAAATAAACCAATTAAACTTTGGACAGTAAACTTAAATCAAATTAAAATTTGGTTGCTGGGGGTGATGATGCACTCCAGTCACTCCGGCTGAGGAGCTCCTCCCGGAGTCACAGTGCACATTTCGCCCTCCAAGGAGTATAACGGATATGAGTAGGTACACAGTAAGGATCCCAATACACTGTCCCATCAAACTCTCCCAGGGCAGGTACAACATGGATTAAATACAGACCAAAGCTTCCGCTATACAGTTCCCAGGGCAAGTACAGTACAGGTTAGACACAGAGTACATCTCCCTCTAACATCCCAGGGCAGATACAGCATTTATTAGATATTGAGGAGATCTCCCTCTATAATGTTCAACCAGACATTCCCAGGGCAGGTACAACACAGGTTAGATACAGAAGAAAGTTCCCTCTACACTGATCTATCAAACACTCCCATCACAGGTACAGCACGGGTTAGATACAGAGTAAAACTCCCTTTACACTGTCCATCAAACACTCCTCGGGCACGTACAGCACTGGGTACAAACAGAGTAACGTTCCCTGTACACTGTCCCAGCAAACATTCCCAGGGCAAGTACACAAATGATAGATGCAGAGTAAATTCCCTCTACACTGTCCTATCAGCCACTCCACGGCAGGTACACAAAGGATTATAATGCAAAGTAAATATCCCTCTACATTGTCCCATTAACCATTCTCAGGGTAGGTAAAGCACGGGTTAGATACAGAGTAAATCTCCCTCTACACTGTCCGATCAAACACACCCAGAGCAGGAACAACACGGGTTACATATTGAGTAAAAATCACTCTACACTGTCCCGTCAAACACTCTGAGCGAAGATACAGCACAGAGTAGATACAGAGAAAAACGTGCTCTACACTATCCCATCAAAAACTGCCAGGGCGGGTACAGCAGGGGTTAGACAGAAATGTTTAGGCTGGATGTTCCAGAATTGAGGCCTGGGCAACAGAAGGCACAGCCACAAAAACCACCAATGGTTGAACAATTATAATCAGGGATACTCAGAAAGACTGATATCTCATGGGCGGGAGCGGTGGGGAGGTGGGGATGTTGTGGAGGCAGTGTGAGCGGGAATTTTGAAATCAAGGCGTTGCTTCACTGGAAGCCAATGTAGGTGAGCGAGCACAGGGGTGATGGGTGAGCTGGACTTGGTGCGAGTTCGGACATGGGCAGCCGAGTTTTGGATCAACACTAGTTTATGTAGGTCAGGATGTGGGAGGAGTGCATTGGAATAGTCAAGTCCAGAAGTAAAAAAAGGCATGGATGAGGGCTTCAGCAGTGGATGAGCTGAGGCATGAGCGGAGATGGGCGATGTTACAGAGGTGGAAATAGGCATTCTTAGTTATTTTGTGGATATGTGGTCAAAAACTTATTTTAGGGTTAAGTATGTCACCAAGGTTGTGAACAGTCTGGTTCAGGCTCAGACAGAAGTTGGGGAGAGGGATGGAGTCGGTCACTAGGGAACGGAGCTTGTGGTAATGATGATTTCAAATATCAGAATATTTCACAGGCTATCACGTGCAAAATGTGTGGATGAGTTTTTAATATTCAATTGGTTTCAAAAACCGGTTAACTGATCTAGAAAGTAACGGATTTCAAATCTTATGCAAGACAGTTCAATAAAGGGGTGGTTCAAAAGATTTCAGCTGAGTTTAAAGTGAGACACGGCAGTTAAGTCTACTACAACCACAAATCATGTATGCAAATGGAACAAGTTTGGAGTTTGATATGCGAGAAAGCGAACTAGGTGAGAAGTGATATAAGTTAGATTAAGAAAAAGCCCTAAAAGGGAACAGTCCATAACAGAACATCAATTAATCTCCTCTGATCATGGAGGAATCAAATATTTAACAAACTGTGTTTGAAACAAAGATAATTTATTCAACATTTATAGAGGGTATTAATCTCCAGCTTTACAATCTATATTAACGACTTGGAAAAAGGGACTGAGTGTAACATAGCCAAGTTTGCTGCTGATACAAAGATCGAAGGAAAAGCAATGTGTGAGGAGGACACAACAAATCTGCAAAAGGACATAGACAGGCTAAGTGAGTGAGCAAAAATTTGGCAGATGGACTATAATGTTGGAAAGTGTGAGGTCATGCACTTTGGCAGAAAAAAATCAAAGAGCAACATATTGTTTAAATGGCGAAAGATTGCAAAGTACTGCAGTACAGCAGGACCTGGGGATACTTGTGAATGAAATGCAACAGGATAGTATGTAGTTTCAGCAAGTGATCAGGAAGGCCAATGGTATCTTGGCCTTTATTGCAAAAGGGATAGGGTATAAAAGCAGGAAAATCTTGCTACAGCTATATGTGAGGCCACACCTGGAACACTGCGTGCAGTTTTGGTTTCCATATTTATGAAAGGGTATACTTGCTTTGGAGGCAGCTCAGAGAAGGTTCACTAGGTTGATTCTGGGCATGAGGGGTTTGACTTATGAGGAACAATTAAGCAGGTTGGGCCTCTACTGACTGGAATTAAGAAGAATGAAAGGTGATCTTATCAAAACGTATAAGATTATGAGGGGGCTTGATAAGGTGGATGCAGAGAGGATGTTTCCACTGATAATAGAATTAGAGTGCATGATCTTAGAATAAGGGGCCGCCCATTTAAAAGAGAGATGAGGAGCAATTTCTTCTCTCAGAGGGTTGTAAATCTATGGACTTCACTGCCTCAGAGAGCTGTGGAAGTTGGGCCATTGAATAAATTTAAGACAGAAATAGACAGTTTCTTAAACGATATGGGAATATGGGTCATGGGGAGCGGGCGGGGAAGTGGAACTCAGTCCATGATCAGATCAGCCATGATCTTATTGAATGGCGGAGCAGGCTCGAGGGGCCGTATGGCCTACTCCTGTTGCTATTTCTTATGTTCTTATGTTCAGGTATAGAGGTTATTAAGATAACCAGAAACAAACAAGAGCTGCCAGAATGAACATAGTTCAGTGCCCAATGCAATCTCAGTACATCGTGTTCTAGTCACAAATGCAATCTTTCTCCTCAACTGATTTAAAACTGAGATGAGGAGGAATTTCTTCTCTGAGGGTTGTAAATCTGTGGAATTCTCTGCACCAGAGAGCAGTGGAGTCTGGATCATTGTATATATTTAAGGCGGAGATAGCCAGATTTTTGAGTGATAAGGGAGTAAAGGGTTCTGGGGAGTGGGCAGGGAATGGAGCTGAGCCTATGATCAGACCAGCCATGACCTTATTGAATGGGGAGAAGGCCCGGGGGTCTGGGTGGCCCAGTCCTGCTCCAATTTCTCATGGTCATATGTACCCAGCATGCCCCGCAGGGGAGAATGTGCTGCACCCAGACTACAGGAGCTCAGTGCGCAGGCGCGGGCCCTGGCTGTGTTTGGAGCATGCACGGTGCTTGTAATGGTGGAGGAGACGCGTTTTGTACAGGCTCCCAAGAAGTGTCCCTTTCAGCGGGACGGAGCAGAGTAATGGACCAGTGGGGAGCCGGGGAGGCTTCATAAACAATCGGTGCTCGCCGCAAGCCCGGAATAATAACCGGAATATCGGCGGTTGCAGCTTTGGGGCTTTCTCCCGGTCACAGGCCCAGGCTAACGGTGGCCATCTTGGTGCAGGAAGGCATGTTCACGCCGCCAATTTGATTCACTGAGCAGCACAGCGCATGCGTGGCCATCTTGGTGCAGGAACAAAGTGAATGATGTCAGTGTCTGGAACTGAACCCAGCCAGAGTCAGCACCTTCAGGGGAGGGGAACCAGTGAGTGCAGAACTGAACCCAGCCAGAGTCAGCAACTTCAGGGGAGGGGACTCAGTGAGTGTAGAACTGAACCCAACTAGAGTCAGTACCTTCAGGGGAGGGGAACCAGTGAGTGTAGAACTGAACCCAGCCAGAGTCAGTACCTTCAGGGGAGGGGAACCAGTGAGTGTAGAACTGAACCCAGCCAGAGTCAGTACCTTCAGGGGAGGGGAACCAGTGAGTGTAGAACTGAACCCAGCCAGAGTCAGTACCTTCAGGGGAGGGGAACTAGTGAGTGTAGAACTGAACCCAGACAGAGTCAGTACCTTCAGGGGAGGGGAACTAGTGAGTGTAGAACTGAACCCAGCCAGAGTCAGCACCTTCAGGGGAGGGGAACTAGTGAGTGTAGAACTGAACCCAGCCAGAGTCAGTACCTTCAGGGGAGGGGAACCAGTGAGTGTAGAACTGAACCCAGCCAGAGTCAGTACCTTCAGGGGAGGGGAACCAGTGAGTGTAGAACTGAACCCAGCCAGAGACCGCCCCATCAGGGGAGCAGAGGTAGGGGAACCAGTGAGTGCGGAACTGAACACAGCCAGACTCAGCATCTTCAGGGGAAGTGGGGAACATCTGAGTGTCGACCTGAACCCAGCCACAGTCAGAACATTCAGGGGAGGAGAGGGACGGGAACCAGTGAGTGTAGAACTGAACCCAACCAGAATTGGTGGTGAAAACTGGGAGTGGAGGAGAAACAGGCTAGAAATGTGTGTTGATTTGGATTTCAGTGCTGCAGGAGGGACAATGTGTGGGACAGGGATTTACAGCTTTGGAAGAAAAAGAGAGGAAAGAATGTTAAATGGAAACTAGATGTGTATATACTGAATTTGTGTCTTGTACTGACAGTGATGAGTTTTGTTATCTCCTTTTACATCGTATTAGAAGGGGAGATTTTCAGACAGGAAACACAAACTAAACATCGCGTCAAGATCTGATGGAGTCAATCGATTCATCAGGACCTGAATATCATCGGCCTTTGAAAGTGGAAGGAGAAATGTTTGTCTGTTCTGTCTGTGCGAAAAGATTTCAAATATCAGTGTGACTGGAAAAGCACTGAGACACACAAACCCGAGTGAGTGTTCCAGTGCACTGCCTGTGGAAAGAGCTTTAACCAGTTACACAGTCTGAAGAAACATCGCACCATTCACAGCGGGGAGAAACTGTAAACGTGTTGTGTGTGTGGGCGAGGCTTCAACTGATCGTCCAACCTGGAGAGTCACAAGGATACCCGCACCATGGAGAAACCGTGGAAATGTGGGGACTGTGGGAAGGGATTCAGATCACCATCTCTCCTGGAAATTCATCAACACAGTCACACTGGGGAGAGGCCGTTCACCTGCTCTGAGTGTGGGAAGCGATTCACTCAGTCATCCGACCTGCTGAAACACCAGCGAGTTCACACTGGGGAGAGGCCGTTCACCTGCTCGGAGTGTGGGAAGGGATTCACTTGTTCATCCAACCTGCTGAAACACCAGCGAGTTCACACTGGGGAGAGGCCGTTCACCTGCTATGAGTGTGGGAAGGGATTCACTTGTTCATCCAACCTGCTGACACACCAGCGAGTTCACACTGGGGAGAGGCCGTTCACCTGCTCTGAGTGTGGGAAGGGATTCACTCGGCCATCCATCCTGCAGTCACACCAGCGAGTACACACTGAGGAGAGGCCGTTCACCTGCTCGGAGTGTGGGAAGGGATTCAATTGTTCATCCAACCTGCTGGCACACCAGCAAGTTCACACTGGGGAGAGGCCGTTCACCTGCTATGAGTGTGGTAAAGGATTCACTTGTTCATCCAACCTGCTGACACACCAGCGAGTTCACACTGGGGAGAGGCCATTCACCTGCTCGGAGTGTGGGAAGGGATTCACTCAGTCATCCGACCTGCTGAGACACCAGCGAGTACACACTGGGGAGAGGCCGTTCACCTGCTCGGAGTGTGGGAAGGGATTCACTTGTTCATCCAACCTGTTGAGACACCAGCGAGTACACACTGGGGAGAGGCCGTTCACCTGCTCGGAGTGCGGGAAGGGATTCACTCAGGCATCCCACCTGCTGAAACACCAGCGAGTTCACTAGTGATTGCAGGAGTTGGATTCTACTGTTATTGAGGCTGTTAATCACATCCCGACTGAACCATGTTCATTCTGACAGTTGGGGTTTGTTTCTGTTGATGTTAATAACCCGATAACTGGGCTGGATTTTAATATTCTGGATATATTGCTGATTGTGTTCTCAGGGATGCAGTGTCCATTTAAGAAACACTGTGGGTTATCTTTCCCCTTAATTCAGCAATTCTCAACAGAAATTTACTTTGCAATAAAGTTATGAACTTTTACTTTAATCCTAAATTGATCTTTGGTACAAAATCTACAATAGTGTGTGAAAGTTTCCACTGAATAAAATCTCCAATTGGAAAGAGCTTGCTGACAATTCTTAATGCCTTGCTCATTACACACAGTGGCCCCTCCATATCCACCAGAAAGAAGGGGAATGAGAATTGGTGGGGAATCAGTGTACCCAAATGTTGTTGTTCCCATCTGGGTGGATCAATCCTCTCGGCACGAGAATGGAGACAAGTCCAGACCAAAACTGTGCGCAGTAGCCCAGGTGTGGTCTTACAGTTGTAGCAGGACTTCCCTACTTTTAGACTCCATCCCCTTTGCAATAAAGGCCAGCATTCAGTTTGCCTTCCTGATTATTGCTGTACCTGCATGCAAACATTTTGAGTTTCATGTACAAGAATCCCCAGATCTCTCTGTATAACAGCATTTTATAATCGTCCACATCTAAATAATAATTTGCTTTTTTTTCCTACCAAAGGAAATCACCTGATATTTTACCACATTATAGTCCATCTGCCAGATTTTTGCCCACTCATTGAACCTATCTATATCCCTTTGTAGATTCTTTGCGTCCTCCTCACAACTTGCTTTTCCACCTATCTTTGTACCATCGGCAAATTTGGTTATGTTACACTCGGCCCCTTCATCCAAGTCATTAATATAAATTGTAATTAGTTGAGGCCCCAGTACTTATCACTGCGGCGCCCCACTAGTTACTGTTTGCCAACCTGAAAATGACCCATTTATTCGGACTCTCTCTTTTCTGTTAGTTCAGCAATCCTCTCTTCATGCTGATATATTACACCCAACCCCATGAGCTCTTAGCATGTGCAGTAATATTTTGTGTGGCACCTTATTGAATGCTTTCTGGAAATCAAAATATACAACATCAAATGATTCTCCCTTATCCACTCTGCTCGTTACATCCTTAAACAACTACAGCAAATTTGTCAAACATGATTTCCCTTTCATAAAACCATGCTAACTCTGCCTAACTGCAGTATGGTTTTCTAAATGTCCTGCTAGTACTTCCTTAATGATGAACTCGAGTATTTCCCACTGACAGATGGTAAGCTAACTGATGTATAGTTTGCTGCTCTCTGTCTCCCTCCTTACTTGAATAGGCATGTTACATTTGCAGTTTTCCAGTCCACTGGGATCTCTTCAGAATTCAGGGAATTTTGGTGGATTACAACTAATGCATGCACTATCTCTGCAACTAATTATTTTAAGACCTGAGGATGCATGCCATCAGGTCCAGAGGACTTGTCCACCTTTAGTCACATTAGTTTGATTAGCACTTTATCTGCAGTGATAGTGATTGTTTTAAGTCATCCCCCCCAACTCCCCCTCCGCAATAGCTCCTTGGTTAGCAACTGTTGGGATGTTTTTAGTGTCCTCTACCGTGAAGCCTAATACAAAATATTCGTTCAAAATCTCTGCCATTTCCGTGTTTCCCATTAGTAATTCTCCAATGTCATCCTCTAAGCGAGCAATGTTTACTTTAGATACTCGTTTCCTTTTTATGTCCCTGTAGAAGCTCTTACTGTCTGTTTTTATATTTCTTGCTAGTTTGCTCTCATCTGCTATCTTCTCTGTCTTTTTCATTTTTTAGTCGTCCTTTGCAGGTTTCTAAAAATTCCCAATCCTCTGGCCTTCCACTGTCCTTCACAACATTATCTGCCATTTTTTCCAATTTGATACCATCCTTTACTTCCATGACGACACTTGTTGCACACGTGATTGACCAGGACACGAGAAGTGTGGTTGCTCCACAACGACATGGTTTCATCTGTTTCAACAGAAACAACTACACTGTGTTACTTCCAGAAATAATCCCCACTGTCTGGCCTGAATGAATCCATGTCACTACCAAATGCTGCAATGTTTCCTCCACCCCACAGAGTTCCATCTGTTTAAAGCCACGACAAAAATGTCCCATTTCCTCCTGGAGTTTGAGGGACATCAGCTTTAACAATGGGGCAGAGTTTCAGCCAATGAGCGAGATCCAGACCCAGCCCCGCCCACTGGGGGCTGCAAGCCCCACCTCTCGTACACTGTGATTGGTTGGAGGATCAACCGCCTGCCTGGTCCTCCAGCCCCGCCCCCACTCTCCCTATTGGTCGGGAGCTGCCGTCAATCAGCCAGGCAGTGTGAGCTGAGCATGCACAGTGGGTGAGTCAGCAGGTGAGAGATGGGCGTTGGGAGGGAGCGGGTTAATAAAGAACGCGCTTATTTGTACTTCCAAAATGGCCACCACGCCGCACCATTTGTCTATGATTGGTCCCTTGGAGGATAAGCCACACCCTGAGATTTCACTGGAATGTGTAACTGGAACCACCCATCGCAAGGTCTCACTGACTTTGCAAATTGTAACTTGATCCACTTTGACTTCCTGAAGCGACAGAGGACAGAGCTCCCCATAAGATAGCAAGGGCCAGCCAAAGTACCTTGCCCCCATCCCAATGCATGCCTCCCCCAGCTGAAGTGCATTACCCCAGTCCCAGTGCATGCCTCCCTTGGTCAAAGTGCATTACCCTAGTTCCAGTACATGCCTCCCCCAGTCAAAGTGCTTTACCCCAGTCCCAAGATATGCCTCCCCCAGCGGAATGCCTTACCCAGTCCCAGTGCATGCCTCACCCAGCAGAAGTGCCTGACACTAGTCCCATTGCATTTCTCCTCCCGCCAAAGTGTCTTACCACCGTCCAAGTATATGCCTCCCACAGCCAAAGTGCCTTACCCCATTCCCAGTGCAGGCCTCCGCCAGCTGAAGTGCCTGACCCCAGTCCCAGTGCAGGCCTCCCTCAGCCGAAGTGCCTTACCCCAGTCAGAGTGCATGCCTCCCCCAGCTGAAGTGTCTTACTCCAGTCACAACATATGCCTCCCCCAGCCGAAGTGCCTTATCCCAGTCACAGTGCAACCCTCCCCCAGCTGTAGTGCCTTACCCCAGTCCCAGTGTATGCTTCCTCCAGCTGAAGTGCCTTCCCCAGTCCAAGTGCACCTGCCACCAGCCGACGTGCCTTACCCAAGTCCCAGTGCAGGCCTCCCACAGCCGAAGTGCCCTACCCTAGTCCCATTGCATTTCTCTCCCCGCCGAAGTGTCTCAGCACTGTCCCAGTATATGCCTCCCCCAGGAAAAGTGCCTTACCCCAGTCCCAGTGCAGGCATCCCCCACTCGAAGTGCCTTACCCCAGTCCCAGTCCATGACTCCCCCAGCCGAAGTGCCTTGCCCCAGTCCCAGTATAAACATCCCCCAGCCGAAGTGCCTTACCCCAGTCCCAGTGCATGCCTCCCCCAGCCGAAGTGCCTTATCCCAGTCCCAGTGTTAGCATCCCCCAGCCGAAGTGCCTTACCCCAGTCCAAGTATATGCCTCCCCCAGCCGAAGTGCCTTACTGCAGTCCCAGTGCATGCCTCCCCCAGCCGAAGTGCCTTACCCCAGTCCAAGTATATGCCTCCCCCAGCCGAAGTGCCTTACCCCAGTCCAAGTATATGCCTCCCCCAGCCGAAGTGCCTTACTGCAGTCCCAGTGCATGCCTCCCCCAGCCGAAGTGCCTTACCCCAGTCCAAGTATATGCCTCCCCCAGCCGAAGTGCCTTACCCCAGTCCAAGTATATGCCTCCCCCAGCCGAAGTGCCTTAACACAGTCCAAGTGAATGCCTCCCCCAGCTGACATACCTTACCCCAGTCCCAGTTTATCCCTTCCTCAGTTGAAGTGCCTTACCCCAGTCCCAGTGCATGCCTCCACCAGTTGAAGTGCCTTAGCCCAGTCCCAGTGTTAGCATCCCCCAGTTGAAGTGCCTTACCACAGTCCCAGTGTATCCCTCCACCAGTTGAAGTGCATTACTGTAGTCCCAGTGCATGTTTCTCCGAGCCGAAGTGCTTTACCCAAGTCACAATATATGCCCCCCCAGCCGAAGTAGCATTTCTCAGTGCAAATGCATGCCTCCGTCAGCCAAAGTACCCTCCCCAGTCCCAGTATATGCGTCCCCCAGCCAAAGTGCTTACCCCATCTCACTGTATCCATCCCCAGATGAAGTGCCTTACCCCAGTCCCAGTGCATGCCTCTCCCAGTTGAAATGCCTAACCGCAGTCCCAGTGTATGCCTCCACCAGTTGAAGTCCCTTACTCCACTCCGAGTGCACACCTCTGCCAGCCGAAGTCCCTTACACCCGTGCCAGTGCATGCCTCTCCCAGCCAAAATGCCTTGTCCCAGTCCCAGTATATGCCTCCACCAACCAAAGTGCCTTAAACCAGTCGCAGTTTATGCCTATCCCAGCCAAAGTGCCTTACCCAGTCCAAGTGCACACCTCCCCCAACAAAAGTGCCTTACCCCAGTCCCAGTGCATGCCTCCCCCAGCCGAAGTGCCTTGCCACAGTATGAGTGCAAGCCACCTCCAGCCAATGTATTTTACCCCAGTCGCAGTGCATGCCTTGCCCAGCCGAAATGCCTTACCCACATCCCAGTGCATGCCTCCCCCAACCGAATTACCCTACCCCTGCCCCAGTATATTCTCCACCAGCCGAAGTGCCTTACCCTAGTCCCAGTGCATGCCAACCCCAACCGTAGTGCCTTACCCCAATCCCAGTGTATCCCTCCCCCAGTTGAAGTGCCCTTAGCCCAGTCCCAGTTTATGCCTCCCCCATTTGAAGTGTCATATTCCAGACCCAGTGTAGCCCTCCCTAAGTTGAAGTGCCTTTCCTCCAGTCCCAGGGAATCCCTCCCCCAGTTGAAGTGCCTTACCCCGGTCCAGTGTATCCCTGCCCCAGTTGAAGTGCCTTACCCCAGTCCCAGTATATGCGTCCCCCAGCCATAGTGCCTTACCCCAGTCCCAGGGTATCCCTCCCCAGCTGAAGTGCCTGAGCCCAGTCCCGGTGTAAGCCTCCCGCAGTTGAAGTGCCTTATTCAGGAGCCACTGTATCCCTCACACAGTTGAAGTGCCTTTCCTTCAGTCCCTGGGCATCCCTCCCCCAGTTGAACTGCCTTACCCCAGATCCAGTGTATCCCTCCACCAGTTGAAGTGTCTAACTCCAGTCCCAGTGTTAGCATCCCCCAGTTGAAGTGCCTTACCCCAGTGCCAGTGTATCCCTCCCTCAGTTGAAGTGCCTTACCCCGGTCCAGTGTATCCTTGCCCCAGTTGAAGTGCCTTACCCCAGTCCCAGTATATGCGTCCCCCATCCGTAGTGCCTTACCCCAGTCCCAGGGTATCCCTCCCCAGCTGAAGTGCCTTAGCCCAGTCCCGGTGTAAGCCTCCCGCAGTTGAAGTGCCTTATTCCTGACCCAGTATATCCCTCCCACAGTTGAAGTGCCTTTCCTCCAGTCACAGTGTATCGCTCCCCAGCCGAAGTTTCTTACCCCAGTCCCAGTATATGCCTCCCCCAGTTGAAGTGTCTTACTCCAGTCCAAGTGTTAGCATCCCCCAGTTGAAGTGCCTTATCCCAGTGCCAGTTTATCCCTTCCTCAGTTGAAGTGCCTTACCCCGGTCCAGTGTATCCCTGCCCCAGTTGAAGTGCCTTACCCCGGTCCAGTGTATGCCTGCCCCAGTTGAAGTGCCTTACCCCAGTCCCAGTATATGCGTCCTTCAGCCGTAGAGCCTTACCCCAGTCCCAGGATATCCCTCCCCAGCTGAAGTGCCTGAACCCAGTCCCGGTGTAAGCCTCCCGCAGTTGAAGTGCCTTATTCCAGAGCCAGTGTATCCCACCCACAGTTGAAGTGCCTTTCCTCTAGTCACAGTGTATCGCTCCCCAGCCAAAGTTTCTTACTCCAGTCCCAGTGTATGCCACTCCCAGTTGAAGTGCCTTACCCCAGTGCCAGTTTATCCCTCCTCCAGTTGAAGTGCCTTACCCCAGTCTCAGTATATGCCTCCCCCAGCCGTAGTGCCTTACCCCAGTCCCAGTGCATGCCTCCTCAGCCAAAGTGCCCGACCCCAATCCCAGTCTATGTCTCCCCCAACTGTCGTGCCTTACCTCAGTCCCAGTGTATCCCTCCCCCAGTTGAAGTGCCTTCCCCCAGTCCCAGTGCATGCCTCCCCCAGTTGAAGTGCATTGTTCAAGTCCCAGTGTATCCCTCACACAGTTGAAGTGCGTTACCCCAGCCCCACTGTATCCCTCCCCAGATGAAGTGCATTACCCCAGTCTCAGTGCATGCCTCTCCCAGTTGAAATGCCTAACTGCAGTCCCAGTGCATGCCTCCACCAGTTGAAGTGTCTTACTCCTGTCCGAGTGCACACCTCTGCCAGCCGAAGTCCCTTACACCCGTGCCAGTGCATGCCTCTCCCAGCCAAAATGCCTTGACCCAGTCTCAGTATATGCCTCCACCAACCAAAGTGCCTTAAACCAGTCGCAGTTGATGCCTATCCCAGCCAAAGTGCCTTACCCCAGTCCCAGTGCATACGTCCCCCAACCGAAGTGCCTTACCCCAGTCGCAGTGCACACCTCCACCAGCCGAAGTGCCTTGCCACATTGTGAGTGCATGCCACCCCCAGCCAAAGTATTTTCCCAGTCCCAGTATATGCCTCCACCAACCAAAGTGCCTTCAACCAGTCGCAGTTCATGCCTATCCCAGGCGAAGTGCCTTACCCCAGTCCCAGTGCACACCTCCCCCAGGTGAAGTGCCTTTCCACACTGTGAACGCAAGCCACCCCCAGCCAAAGTATTTTACCCCAGTCGCAGTGCATGCCTTGCCCAGCCGAAGTGCCTTACCCCAATCCCAGTGTATCTCTCCCCCAGTTGAAGTGCCTTAGCCCAGTCCCAGTTTAGGCCTCCCCCATTTGAAGTGTCTTATTCCAGAACCAGTGTAGCCCTCCCACAGTTGAAGTGCCTTTCCTCCAGTCCCAGGGTATCCCTCCCACATTTGAAGTGCCTTACCCGAATCCAAGTGTATTCCTCCCCAGATGAAGTGCCTTCCCCCAGTCCCAGTGCATGCCTCTCCCAGTTGAAATGCCTAACCGCAGTCCCGGTGCATGCCTCCACCAGTTGAAGTGCCTTACTCCAGTCCGAGTGCACACCTCTGCCAGCCGAAGTCCCTTACACCCGTGCCAGTGCATGCCTCTCCCAGCCAAAGTGCCTTACCCCAGTCCCAGTGCACACCTCCCCCACAACCGAAGTGCCTTACACCATCCCAGTGCATGCCTCCCCCAGCCAAAGTATTTTACCCCAGTCGCAGTGCAAGCCTTGCCCAGCCGAAATGCCTTACCCCCATCCCAGTGCATGCCACCCCCAGCCGAAGTACCCTACCTCAGTCCCAGTATATTCTCCACCAGCTGAAGTGCCTTACCCTAGTCCCAGTGCATGCCTCCCCCAACCAAAGTGCCTTACCCCAATCCCAGTGCACACCTCCCCCACAACCGAAGTGCCTTACACCATCCCAGTGCATGCCTCCCCCAGTTGAAGTGCCCTCAGCCCAGTCTCAGTTTATGCATCCCCCATTTGAAGTGTCTTATTCCAGACCCAGTGTAGCCCTCTCACAGTTGAAGTGCCTTGTCTCCAGTCCCAGGGAATCCCTCCCCCAGTTGAAGTGCCTTACCCCAGTCCCAGTGTATCCCTCCCTCAGTTGAAGTGCCTTACCCCGGTCCAGTGTATCCCTGCCCCAGTTGAAGTGCCTTACCCCGGTCCAGTGTATCCATGCCCCAGTTGAAGTGCCTTACCCCAGTGCCAGTGTATCCCTCCCTCAGTTGAAGTGCGTTACCCCAGTCCAGTGTATCCCTGTCCCAGTTGAAGTGCATTACCCCAGTCCCAGTACATGCGTCCCCCAGCCATAGTGCCTTACTCCAGTCCCAGGGTATCCCTCCCCAGCTGAAGTGCCTTAGCCCAGTCCCGGTGTCAGCCTCCCGCTGTTGAAGTGCCTTACTCCAGACCCAGTGTATCGCTCCCACAGTTGAAGTGCCTTTCCTCCAGTCACAGTGTATCGCTCCCCAGCCGTAGTGCCTTACCCCAGTCCCAGTGCATGCCTCCTCAGCCAAACTGCCCTACCCCAATCTCAGTATATGCCTCCCCCAGCTGTAGTGCCTTACCTCAGTCCCAGTGTAACCCTCCCTCTGTTGAAGTGCCTTACCCCAGTCCCAGTGTATGCCTCCCCCAGTTGAAGTACCTTGTTCCTGTCCCAATGTATCCCTCCCACATTTGAAGTGCCTTACCCCAGTCCCAGTGTATCCCTCCCCAGCCGAAGTACCATACCCCAATCCAAGTGTATCCCTCCCCCAGTTGAAGTATTTCCCCCAGTCCCAGTGCATGCCTCCCCCAGCGGAAGTGCATTGTTCCAGTCCCAGTGTGTCCCTCCCACAGTTGAAGTGCATTACCCCAGTTCCACTGTATCCCTCCCCAGATGAAGTGCCTTACCCCAGTCCCAGTGCATGCCTCTCCCAGTTGAAATGCCTAAACGGAGTCCCAGTGCATGCCTCCACCAGTTGAAGTGCCTTAATCCAGTCCGAGTGCACACCTCTGCAGGCGAAGTCCCTTACACCCATGCCAGTACATGCCTCTCCCAGCCAAAATGCCTTGTCCCAGTCCCAGTATATGCCTCCACCAACCAAAGTGGCTTAAACCAGTCGCAGTTTATGCCTATCCCAGCCGAAGTATTTTACCCCAGTCCCAGTGCATGCCTCCCCCAGCCGAAATGCCCTACCCCAGTCCCAGTATATTCTCCCCCAGCCGAAGTGCCTTACCCCAGTCCCAGTGCACACCTCCCCCAGCTGAAGTGCCTTGCCACACTGTGAGTGCATGCCGCCCCAAGCCAAAGTATTTTACCCCAGTCGCAGTGCATGCCTTGCTCAGCCGAAATGCCTTGCCCCCATCCCAGTGCATGCCTCCCCCAGTTGAAGTGCCACTAGCCCAGTCCCAGTTTATGCCTCCCCCATTTGAAATGTCTTATTCCAGTCCCAGTGTAGCCCTCCCACAGTTGAAGTTCCTTTCCTCCACTCCCAGGGAATCCCTCCCCCAGTTGAAGTGCCTTACCCCAGTCACAGTGTATCCCTCCACCTGTTGAAGTGTCTTACTCCAGTCCCAGTGTTAGCATCCCCCAGTTGAAGTGCCTTACCCCAGTCCCAGGGTATCCCTCCCCAGCTGAAGTGCCTCAGTCCAGTCCCGGTGTAAGCCTCCCGCAGTTGAAGTGCCTTATTCCAGAGCCAGTGTATCCCTCCCACAGATGAAGTGCCTTTCCTCTAGTCACAGTGTATCGCTCCGCAGCCGAAGTTTCTTACTCCAGTCCCAGTGTATGTCTCTCCCAGCCGTAGTGCCTTACCCCAGTCCCAGTGCGTGCCTCCTCAGCCAAAGTGCCCAAGCCCAATCCCCGTATATGCCTCCCCCAGCTGTAGTGCCTTACTTCAGTCCCAGTTTAACCCTCCCTCTGTTGAAGTACCTTGTTCCTGTCCCAATGTATCCCTCCCACGTTTGAAGTGCCTTACCCCAGTCACAGTGTATCCCTCCCCAGCGGAAGTGCCTTACCCCAATCCAAGTGTATCCCTCCCCCAGTTGAAGTGCCTTCCCCCAGTCCCAGTGTATGCCTCCCCCAGTTGAAGTGCATTGTTCCAGTCCCAGTGTATCCCTCCCACAGTTGAAGTGCGTTACCCCAGTTCCAGTGCATGCCTCTCCCAGTTGAAGTGCCTTACTCCAGTCTGAGTGCACACCTCTGCCAGCCGAAGTCCCTTACACCCGTGCCAGTGCATGCCTCTCCCAGCCAAAATGCCTTGTCCCAGTCCCAGTGTATGCCTCCACCAACCAAAGTGCCTTAAACCAGTCGCAGTTCATGCCTATCCCAGCCAAAGTGCCTCCCCCAGCCGAAGTATTTTACCGCAGTCGCAGTGCATGCCTCCACCAGCCAAAGTATTTTACCCCAGTCGCAGTGCATGCCTTGCCCAGCCGAAATGCCTTACTCCCATCACAGTGCATGCCTCCCCCAGCCGAAGTACCCTACCCCAGTCCCAGTATATTCTCCACCAGACGAAGTGCCTTACTCTAGTCCCAGTGCATGCCTCCCCCAACCGTAGTGCCTTACCCCAATCCCAGTGTATCTCTCCCCCAGTTGAAGTGCCTTAGCCCAGTCTATGCCTCCCCCATTTGAAGTGTCTCATTCCAGACCCAGTGTATCCCTCCCACATTTGAAGTGCCTTACCCCAATCCCAGTGTATCCCTCCCCAGCCGAAGTGCCTTTCCCCAATCCAAGTGTATCCCTCCCCCAGTTGAAGTGCCTTCCCCCAGTCCCAGTGCATGCCTCCCCCAGTTGAAGTGCATTGTTCAAGTCCCAGTGTATTCCTCACACAGTTGAAGTGCGTTACCCCAGTCCCACTGTATCCCTCCCCAGATGAAGTGCCTTACCCCAGTCCCAGTGCATGCCTCTCCCAGTTGAAATGCCTAACCGCAGTCCCAGTGCATGCCTCCACTAGTTGAAGTGCCTTACTCCAGTCCGAGTGCACACCTCTGCCAGCCGAAGTCCCTTACACCCGTGCCAGTGCATGCCTGTCCCAGCCAAAATGTCTTGTCCCAGTCCCAGTATATGCCTCCACCAACCAAAGTGCCTTAAACCAGTCGCAGTTTATGCCTATCCCAGCCAAAGTGCCTTACCCCAGTCCCAGTGCACACCTCCCCCAGCTGAAGTGCCTTACCCCAGTCCCAGTGCATGCCACCCCCAGCCGAAGTGCCTTACCCCATCCCAGTGCATGCCTCCCCCAGCCGAATTACCCTACCCCAATCCCAGTATATTCTCCACCAGCCGAAGTGCCTTAGCCTAGTCCCAGTGCATGCCTCCCCCAACCATAATGCCTTACCCCAATGCCAGTGTATCGCTCCTCCAGTTGAAGTGCCTTAGCCCAGTCCCAGGGTATCCCTCCCCAGCTAAAGTGCCTTAGCCCAGTCCCAGTATATTCTCCACCAGCCGAAGTGCCTTACCCTAGTCCCAGTGCATGCCTCCCCCAACCGTCGTGCCTTACCCCAATCCCAGTGTATCCCTCCCCCAGTTGAAGTGCCCTTAGCCCAGTCCCAGTTTATGCCTCCGCATTTGAAGTGTCTTATCCCAGACCCAGTGTAGCCCTCCTACAGTTGAAGTGCCTTTCCTCCAGTCCCAGGTAATCCCATCCCCAGTTGAAGTGCCTTACCCCAGTCCCAGTGTATCCCTCCACCAGTTTAAGTGTCTTACTCCAGTCCCAGTGTTAGCATCCCCCAGTTGAAGTGCCTTACCCCAGTGCCAGTGTATCCCTCCATCAGTTGAAGTGCCTTACGCCGGTCCAGTATATGCCGCCCCCAGCCGTAGTGCCTTACCCCAGTCCCAGTGCATGCCTCCTCAGCCAAAGTGCCCTACCCCAATCCCAGTATATGCCTCCCCCAGCTGTAGTGTCTTACCTCAGTCCCAGTGTAACCCTCCCTCTGTTGAAGTGCCTTACCCCAGTCCCAGTGTATGCCTCCCCCAGCTGAAATACCTTGTTCCTGTCCCAATGTATCCCTCCCACATTTGAAGTGCCTTACCCCAGTCCCAGTGTATCCCTCCCCAGCCGGAGTGCCTTACCCCAGTCCAAGTATATCCCTCCCCCAGTTGAAGTGCCTTCCCCCAGTCCCAGTGCATGCCTCCTCCAGTTGAAGTGCATTGTTCCAGTTGCAGTGTATCCCTGCCACAGTTGAAGTGCGTTACCGCAGTCCCAGTGTATCCCTCCACGGCCAAAGTGTCTTACCCCACTCCCAGTGTATGCCTCCCCCAGTTGAAGTGCCTTACCCCAGTCCCAGTGTATGCCTTCCCCAGGTCAAGTGCCTTACCTCAGTTTAAGTGTATCGCTCCCCAGCCGAAGTGCCTTACTCCAGTGCCAGTGTATCCCACCCCCAGTTGAAGTGCCTTACCCCAGTCCCAGTGTTTGCCTCCCCCGGTTGAAGTGCCTTACCCCAGTGCCAGTGTATCACTCCCCCAGTTGGAGTGCCTTAACCCAGTCCCAGTGCATGCCTGCCCTAGTTGAAGTGCCTTACCCCAGTCCCAGTGTCTGCCTTCCCCAGCTGAAGTGCCTTACCCCAGTCCCAATGTATCCCTCCCCCAGCCGATGTGCCTTACCCCAGTCCCAATGTATCCCTCCCCCAGCCGAAGTGCCTTCCCCAAGTCCGATATCTCTGCACCAGCTGCATGGAATGATTCGGGCCAGGCGGGGGCGGGGCTTGCTGCTTGTCAATCACAAAGTGCAGAACCAATAGTTTCCTGGGTTAATAAACCCGGGGAGTGAGAGGGGTCACACAGCCCGAGTGTGGGCCCAGGCCCGAGAGACAACACTCCGCACCACCCGCTTCACACACACCCGGGCTCGTCCCCAGGCCCCGAATCACAGCCTGCAGACCCCGTGTTTACCCACCGGTTACAGACACGGTCAATGAGCGTCCGGGGGAGTGGGCTCAGCGGCCGCCATCTTGGTCAGGGTGGAGGGAGCGGGCTCAGCGGCCGCCATCTTGGTCAGGGTGTGGGGAGCGGGCTGAGCGGCCGCCATACTGGTCTGGGTGGAGGGAGCGGGCTCAGCGGCCGCCATACTGGTCTGGGCGGGTCTCGCGGCGCATGCGTGGCTTTTTCAGCAGGGACAATGGGTTGGCGTGGCTTCAGGTTGTCTGTCAGTTTGATTGGACCACATGTTTGTGACCAGGTCAGTGGCCCCTGAAAAGGAGTCTTCTTGTGCTGATTGTTGCCTGGTGACTCTGGGCCAGCCCGACTCACCTTATTGGGCCAGTCTGGGCTCACCCCATTGGGCCAGCCTGGGCTCACCTTATTGGGCCAGCCTGGGCTCACCCTATTGGGCCAGGATCTTACTATTGGACCAGCATGGGCTCATCCAATTGGGCAAGCATGGGCTGACCCTATTGGGCCAGCACGGCCTCACCCTATTGGGCCACTCAATTGCACTATTTTGGGCCAGCCCAGGCTCAGCCTACTGGCCAGCCCGGGCTCACCTTATTGGGGCAGCATAGGCTCACCCTATTGGACCAGCACAAAAGATGCAGTGTCCAGCAGAGAGAATCAGCAGCTCATTGATTTTATTCTTACTCTGCGCACAGCGGGTGCAGAACTGAACCCAACCTTGTAAACTGGAAATGCATCATCACAGTCACATTGGGGAGAGGACGTTCACCTGCTCTGAGTGTGGGAAGTGATTCACTCAGTCATCCAACCTGCTGACACACCAGCGAGTTCACAAGTGACTGCAGGGGTTAGATTCTGCTGTTATTGCTGGTGTTAATGGCTTCCTGACTGAATCTTGTTTCTTGTGTTGGTTGGAATTTGTTTCTGCTGATGTGAATAACCCCTATAACTGGGCTGGAGTTTAATAATTTGATATTATAAATAACAGAGTGTGTCGATATTTGATGAGTCCAAGATAAGAGGGGATTAAGTTATTTCCTGTTACCGACTGCACCATTTTGTCATTTTCTCCTTTCTAACTCTACATTATTTCAGTCTCATATCTTTGGTTACTCTCAGGGACAAGTCCTAGTTCCTCTTACCTTCCAGAGTACCTCTCCTTGCCTTGGTATCGAGCAAATGTGTCAGAAACACGCCCGGGATCACTAAACACAAAACCCAGTCTCATAATCACTTTCAGATACTGGACTGAGTGTGTGCCCCTGTTGGAGCGGATTTTTGGACATATACTTGACTAGTATACGGGACCAAACATTTGTTTTTATTTTACCCTTGAATGAATTTTGTAAGGGACAATACTGATGCATCATGCTTTATATAAAAAAACACAGTTAGACTTCAAGGTATGCTGGCATTGAGTTATGGAGATAGGAAAGTGAGATAATGAACGACTGGAGAGATAAGTGGGGGTATGTTTGGCTATACCGGTGCCAAAAATCCTGCCACTTGTTTTTTTTGTTGATAAAAGGGGAACTAGTCCTCCTGGATGCATATAATTCCTGTCACAATGCGAGGCTGGTTTATATCAAGAGCTCAGCCTTGGACAGTAATTGTATGAAAAGCTTTGTAAACCTTGTAATGCGATGATTGAACTTAAGGACTAGTGCTAAAGCACGTGATGTAAAGTGACATAATTTGTAAGATAAAAAACCTCACTGGAGATATCAAATTGAGAAGCTGGTTCAGAGACAGGGGTCGCTAACACTTCTCCCAAAGTTTTGTCTCCGATTTAATAAACCTCTCTTTATATATTATACAGTCTCGGAAATATTTTTCCACAACAAAATAGCGTCACAAACAGGATACTGTCCGATCAGAAGTGATCACTTAAGACAGTATTTGGAATCTGGTGTTAGAGACTGAGAGAGAGGTCTATGAGTACGACGGGATAGTGTATAAGATACGAGTAAGTAGATAGCAGGAGGTGGCTGACTAACCAGTTTGAGTTGTCCCTTTAGTAAATAAGGTCGGTGCAGAAGGGAGCTGATCACTAGAGACGAAACTCCGGTGGTAAGGAAGCACGCTAGCTTTGTTGCAAAGACAAAGGGTCTCCACAGAGTAGTCATGGCCGTGAGTATTACAGAAACAAAGGGAAATGTCCGAGACTGGCGAATATGGAAGGTAAGGAAGGGAATGTAAAACGCGGGCTGCCCGGGTCATTAATTAATTCCTATCATTAATTGTAACTTGCGTAATTACATAATGCCATAAGAAAGCTGATAGTGACTATCTTAAGTGACATATGGATCTAAAAATAGAACTGGCCAGAGTTAAGCTTTGTTGAATCAAGAGAGACTTTTGTGAATATCTATTTTGAATGAGAATACTTGAGTGATTTTGACTGCGGAATGAATGAAAAGCCTGTTTGGGAAGGTATAGAGTGGCTGACCGTTTTAGCTCCACCCACCTTTTCCAAACAGAGTGAAAGTTTTTTTAACCCTTCGTAGTGTTGTCCTGTATATGGGAAGTTTAAGAAAGTGTGAAACTTATGTTATTACATTTTAAGTTAGAAACGCAGGTGTGGATATATTCGGATGATAAGTTATGGAGCTAGGAAATGCACAAAGGATAGGTTTGTTGAATAAAAGAGAAAAAATACATAGTCCCGGTAGTAAAAAAAAAATTTATTTGACACGCTCACTTACTTGTCGAAAGAAAACATGCAATTGGGTTGAAAGACATAAATTTAGTCGAGGAATGAGATAAAGAATGCCTTTTAAAACGCTCCCATTTTCCTTTGTGTAAAACCTTGAGACAAAAGCTTCTAGCTCAGTAAAAAAAAAAAGTTTTAAATCTAGAAATACCTTCAGGGATCAGGTCAAACTCCTGGGCGAGTGGTGAGCTATCTGTGAAGGTGTAAAAGGGACTTTTGAAAAAGGCGAAAACAGTAAGCTTTGGCAGTTTAGAAAAGACGCAACTTTGAAAATAAACAAATTGAACGATTGGAAAGAAAAAGTGTATTCGATTGTCTGATGATTTTAAATACTAAACCTAATTTGAAGAAAGGTGATCTAAAAAAAAAGACATAATGCACTAATTAGGTGCTGGAAAAAAAAAGGGGTGTTTGCGATGGATAAAGACATAACTTACTAAATACCAGTTGATATCAGCTGTGAAAAAGATATTGGTTTAATTGGGAAAAAAAAAGAATTTGAAGAGGTAAAAAACACTCTCCATTGATAATGATTTTAAATTATTAAAATTAAGTCAGTGCCGCTGGGGCCCGAGACGAACAGATAAGTATTGAGAAACTACACCAGGACACTTCTGAGGAGGAAATAGATATGTGGACAAAACAGGGCGCAACGCAAGGGAAGGATAACGTTTGGAGACGAAACGACAAGGTAATGGCGCCTGAATGCATACAGAATACCTTATTGGAGTTGCATCATGTCCTGTCTCAATCAGGATGAGAGGCCATGACCGGGAGTCTTGGGAGAGATTGGTGGTGGAAAGGGATGGGGAGAGATATCACCAAACATTGCCATCGATGCATTACGTGTGCACAATATAATCCAGGCCGGCCCATTAATATTAAAATGGGACACCAGCCCCATCCACGGGGGCCATGGGACCACGTACAAATTGATTTCACAGGTCCTTTGCCCCCATCCCATGGAAAAAAGATATTGCCCAGTGATTATAGATCAATTTACCCGGTGGGTAGAAGCTGTCCCCACACGTGATTGCACTGCCTCAACAGTGGTAAGGATATTCTGACCAAGGCACCCACTTCACCAGGAAGATTGTAAAAACAATATGCCAGCTGATGGGCATAAAACAAAAATTCCACATCCCCTACCACCCGCAGAGTTCTGGGATGGTAGAGCGCATAAACCATACCCTTAAGAACGCCCTGGCAAAGGCCATGCAAACGTCAGGAAAAACATGGACGGAAGTATTACGCATTATTTTGATGAAGTTAAGAGCCACGACAAACTGGACAACCGAATTAACCCCTTATGAACTAATGACAGGAAGGGCGATGCAATTACCAGAGAACATCATAACAGGTGGGACCGATGTAGGCCCATTAAAAGACAAAATAAAACGGTATGTTTTGGAACTAAGTACTCAATTAAAAGGGATGCGTAAATTAGTTAGGGACAATCAGGAAGAAAGAGATGCGGCAGCAGAGCTTACAAAGCTCCCTGAAGTCCCGTTGGCGGGAAGTCGCTTTATGGTAAGGGTCGTACCGGGAAGACTGGGGTTTGCCCCAAAATGGATAGGACCATATGAGGTTATAATCAGCGGGGACACTTGTGCCTGCATCGATGTAAAAGGGAACGGACAATGGAAGCATTGGACCCATCTTAAGGTTTTTGAACGAGCCGTTTAGCACACGTATTAGTTGTTGTTGTTTGTCTATTTACAGATTGACAGCGAGAGATTCTTCAAGCAAGCCATATGGCCATTTTGCCTTTGACTATTTGTTAATTTTTGAGTAATAAGATGAAACTATATATTGCGATTGGTGCGATTATCATAGTTCATGTTTGGTCCGGCCTGCTAGCTAGACCGAAACGAGAGTTACATGTGAATACCTTTTTATACATGTCTTATGTTTATGCACAAAGTGGGAACTTTTCGAGTTGCTGGGTATGTTCGCACATCCCCATACATAGAAAAGGAGGCATCCCTTTGAGGTCAATCTCCCTCAACATTTTGGAAGTAGTGGAGTGGGTAATAAAGAAACGTGGAGATGGGAGGGTTACCTTTTGGATGCATTGACGGATGGTACCATCCGGAATACAATAGGTTGGTACGACCCCCATTCATGGTTTTGACCAACACCTCAGGAGTTGGAAGGCTCACTGCTGACATTTGTTTCACTAGAAACCTGACTGGTGAGGAAACAGGTTTTGAGCAGGATATAGCAATAGTACGCAATACTTTAACCTCACCAGGTGGAACATAACAGACAGCGAAACAATAAACCAGAGGTTCCTTGAAATGGAGAGTTTGAAGAATCAGACAAGTAGCCAGGACTGGGACCCTAAGATTAGGTGGCGACGGGGGCTGAGAGAGAGAGATTGGGATCGAATCTAACAGCATACAGTGGCACTTATTTTGTGTGCGGGCACAAGGCCTACCCCTGGTTGCCACAGGACTGGAGGGGGTCCTGTTATTTGGGATATGTGGTCCCCTTTGTCAGACGGGTACATACTTTAGCAGAAGTACAGACACCAGGTCGAATAAGACGAGCTCTTACCCCGGTAGAAAGGCTATTTGGGGTCATGATGCTCCCATTCGGGATAGGACGCACCATGGATGAATTACGTAACCTAGAGAGGGTACTGGAACAGATAGTTAACGACACTGCTGAAGCAATGGAGGGCAGAACGGCTGAAATGGTAGCCATACTCACAATGTTACTCCAGAACCGAATGGCCCTAGATACGAGCACAAAGTGGGGGCACATGTGCCTTAATTGGAGCTGAATGTTGCGCTTACATTTCCGATAATTCAGAAAACATAACCAACCTCGCTGATCACATAAGAAGGGAGGTAAAGAAGTTATCCACGACAGAAGGAGGATCTGGCTGGTTTGACTGGCTGTTAGGGGAATCCTGGGGGTCCTATCTTATGCATGGAGTAATTATTCTGGTTGTAATAATAATTACTTGCTGTCTGATTATCGGGTGTTTTAATATCTGCTGTAAAGTTATGATGGCCCGACTGATCCAGTAACCAGTGTAATCGCCGAAGAAGCAGCAGCACACCTGATGGAAATGCCTGAAGACACCAAGGATGAAGAAACAGATGACGTTGACACCGACCACTATCTTTGAAGGGTAGCCTGGAGCTACAGGCAAGGTGGACATACGGGACATCATGGAAGTAACATATCCCAAAGGACGAATATATGACACCATGCTACTATCATTGTGGTCATCTGGATTTCGTGAACATCCTCCAGGACCAAAAGGGGAAATAATGTTGGAGCGGATTTTTGGACATATACTTGACTAGTATACGGGATCAAACATTTGTTTTTATTTTCCACTTGAATGAATTTTGTAAGGGACAATACTGATGCAATATGCTTTATACAAAAAAACATAGTTACACTTCAAGGTATGCTGACCTTGAGTTATGGAGATAGGAAAGTGAGATAATGAACGACTGGAGAGATAAGTGGGGGTATGTTTGTCTATACCGGTGCCAAAAAGCCTGCCACTTGTTTTTTTTGCTGATAAAAGGGGAACTAGTCCTCTTGGATGTATATAATTCCTGTCACAATATGAGGCTGGTTTATATCAAGAGCTCAGCCTTGGACAGTAATTGTATGAAAAGCTTTGTAAACCTTGTAATGCGATGATTGGACTTAAGGACTAGTGCTAAAACACGTGATGTAAAGTGACGTAATTTGTAAGATAAAATAACCTCACTGGAGATATCAAATTGAGAAGCTGGTTCAGAGACAGGGGTATCTAACACTTCTCCCAAAGCTTTGTCTCCGATTTAATAAACCTCTCTTTATATATTATACAATCTCGGAAATATTTTTCCACAACACCCCACAGCATCTCTCTCTAAACCAATGACATCAAATAAGTGGCAAAGGTTTAGAATCAACTAGATGAATAAGTAAACACATCACAGCCTAATAACCTAGCTCTAAATTCACAGGAGAAAGTCTGTTATCTAACGCCTTGAATGTCAATAGCTGAGATGAGCGACTGAATTACTTTCTACGTGCAACAGCATCCATTCCCACTGTCCCTACATTTACAGTGTTGAGTCAGGTGGACGCACGAGTCTCACAGGCTGAACGATTGGTTGAAGGTAAATCCACACACAGAACATGTGTCCTGTTTCTCCCCGCTGTGATTGGTGTTTTTACAAAGGCTGATGATAAGGTGATCCTGATCAATCCAGGGAATCTCTCAAATCTTGACGTGATGTCCGGTTTGAGTTTCCCAGCTGCAGATCCTCCTCTTCGAACACCCTGCAAATGGTGGTTACAAATGTTATTACTTTAAGTAAAGGATTGAAATTCAGAACACACCATTCCAGATTCTACAGAACATCCTGACCTCTCCTGTCCCCCCTAAGCTGTAAATTCCTTATGCAAGGCTCTACCCTCCATCCTCCCTCTCTAAAATCAACATTCCTTTCATCGCCTCAGATGTATTATCTCCAGAAAGTGCGGAATCTGGCTGGGTGCAATTCCACAGACATTAGAAAACCTCTCGTGCCTCACCGTCAGTCGACACAGTGAGTGCCAGCAGGATTCCCACTGTGGTAGGCATCACAGCCTCAAATCCTGTCCTCAAATGACATCCACACACTTCCCAGTTGATGTCACTTCATCGGTCTGAAGAGCAGGGGCAGTGGCTGATTTTTACTCTTATTTAGCCCAATGGTATTGAGGACAATTATAACCCCTGAACTGCTGCCAAGGCTGAGGTCAACCGACAGCCCAGATCAAGGATTGAACTTGGGACCTTCCCAGTCAGTATTGTAGTGTTCTAAAATTTGGGGGGTTGGGGAAGGGTTAGAACAGAATATTTTGAAACAAATTTTACTCCACCTTTAAATGAAATCTTCGTCACACTGCACAAATCTGGACTCTTTCCAAATTATACAATTGGATCTTCAAAATCAGTGAGACATTTTAGAAATGCTCAAGTCACTGAAATGGACAGCTTTATAATCACTGTACAGTACAGAAGGGAGCGACTGTCAATGGGAGCTCGGTTAGCGAAGTACTCCGACACCCCAAGATAAACTGGACTGTCCCTTTAACTATAAAGTAGCAGAGAAAGGGGAGTCCCTGTCCCTTTAAATATCTGCACCATTCCCACAGGCTGTGGGAGGAGGAAAAGCGCACGGCCTCCTTATATCCTGACCCAGCAAGCACCGCCGGATGGGCTGCCGCAGGGTCCTAAAATCCACTTTGTAAAAACGGTCATGTTGAGCAGAACAACTTAAAAGGGCACACACAGAGTCTTTGCTAGCAATATATATATATATTTACATGTGTTTGTAAACAAAACACGACACTCTTAATGTTTGCTAGTCAATTGCACAGAGATAAATAATTATCTTCACCAATTATTTTCCATCAATTTATTTCCATTTTGTTTACAATGCAATTGCGGGGTGTTTAATAACTTTACCATTTATTGATAACACATTGTCTTGTGTGCTCGTGTTCAGAAAGTGACTTCACACTGACCATTCTGTTACAAGGTGACCATGTCTGTCTGCAGTAATCAGTGGGAAAGCGGATTAAATCACATCGAGGATAATGAGCAGCCCCCACCCCCCCTCCCCGCCGTCTCTGCGCTTTATTGTCCAGTGATCATCGCACCGTCACACAGAAGCTCCTGAGAATTACCTCCAGTGTGAAAGAGGAGCTGGGGTGAGGAGTTGTATTTAGAGAGGGATCGAAATGAAGGAGGTGTATGAGTGAGGGGGATTTACTGAAATTAATCACTTCTGTTGTGCTATGATGCGGTTCATTTTTATTTTAAAATGTTTAGAATTGCGTGTTTCACTGAAGTTAAATGCGGGGCAGCAGTTACTTGTGGGCACTGGGTTGTTTCTGTTGAATTAATGTGGACCGTGTTAATTGGGAATAGACTGAGTGGGATCATTCTGTGCTGAATGCAATGTTGGACTGCGGGTTTGCACTCAGTCCCAGTGACGAGGTGCTTTAAACAACAAATCCAAAAGCAACTCGCATTGTGACACGAAATCCAGGGACCACTTACACTGACACACCAAATCCAGGGACCACTTACACTGCGACACGAGATCCTTGGACCAGTTACACTGAGGCACCAATTCCAGGGACCACTTACACTGAGACTACAAAATTACACAGGATTTACGACACACAAATGGGCCATTCGGAATAACCAGTCCATGCTGGCGTTTGTGCACCATTCGGGAATTAGAGAGTCTTAGTGTGGGCAATGGTCATGATGGTGAAACCAGCTCTAGTGAGGGCAAAAGCTGAGTAATGGATGAAGATATGACGGTGGAATCAGATGGTGACTGGTGGGGCCTGGTACAGGAACATAAGAAGTAGGAACAGGAGTCGGTCACCTGGCCCCTCATGGCTGATCTGATCATGGACTCAGCTCCACTTCCCTGCCTGCTCCCCATAACCCTTTATTCCCTTATTGCTGAAAAATCTATGTATCTCCGCCTTAAATATATTCAATGACCTAGCCTCCACAGCTCTCTGGGGCAGAGAATTCCACAGATTTACAACCATCTGAGAGAAGAAATTCCTCCTCATCTCAGTTTTAAATGGGCGGCCCCTTATTCTGAGACTTTGCCCCCTAGTTTTAGTTTCCCCTATGACTGGAAATATCCTCTCTGCAAGCATATTGTCGAGCTTCCTCATTATCCTATATTTTTCAATACGGTCACCTCTCATTCTTCTGAACTCCAATGAGAATAGGCCCAACCTACTCAACCTATCTTCATAAGTCAATCACCTCATCACTGCAATCAACCCAGTGAACTTTCTCTGAACCACCTCCAATGCAAGTATATTCCTCCCTAAATACGGAGATGAAAACTGTATGCAGTACTCTTGGTTTGGATTCACCAATACCTTGTACAGTTGCAGCAGGACTTCTCAGCTTTTCTAATCCATCCCCATTGCAATAAAGTCCAAAATTCCATTTGTCTTCCTGATTACTTGCTGTACCTGCATACTAACGTTTTGTGTTTCATATGCAAGGACCCCCAACTCCCTCTGTTTTGCAGCACTTTGCAATTTTTCTCCATTTAAATTATAATTTGCTTTTCTATTTTTTTCAATTTTGTAATAGGTTATTGTCAGAAGCACTTTTCAGACTGGCTGATCATTTGATGTAACCAGCACAGCAAACGTATCCGTCTGTTCTTGTTGCAAAATACCAAAATCTAATGTCCGAAATTAAATGTTCGGTGAGATTTGTAGAGAAGGGAGGAAATGAGGCTTGCAGGAAAGAAGGTTCTTTGAATGAACAGTTTGTGAGGCAGTTTTGTGACTCGTCTGCATGAGGTTAAAGGCATGAAATGGAAAAGGGCACGTCCAGTGACACTTATATTGTCAATAATGGTTTCTATGTTAATTACTCATCATCATAGGCTGTTCCTCGGAATCAAGGAAGACTTGCTTCCACTCCTGTAGTAAGTTCTCTGGTGGCTCAACAGTCGAATATGAGAGCCTCTGACTTGTCACAGATGGGGCAGATAGTCGTTGAGGGAACGGGTAGGTGGGACTGGTTTGTGCACGCTCTTTCTGCTGCCTGCACTTGATATCTGCATGCTCTCGGCGTTGAGACTCGAGGTGTTCAGAGAATTACTATCTCCTAAGCCTCATCATCATCATCATAGACAATCCCTCGAAATTGAGGAAGAAATGCTTCCACTCTAAAAGTGAGTTCTCAGGTGATTGTACAGTGCAATATGGGGATTATAGTCACTGTCACTGGTGGGACAGACAGTCGTTGATGGAAAGTCTGGGTGAGGAGTCTGCTTTGTCAGATGCTCCTTCCGCTACCTGCACTTGTTTTCTGCATGCTCTCGGCGATGAGCCTCGAGGTGTTCAGTGCCCTCCTGGATGCTCTTCCTTCGCTTATGGTGGACTTTGGCCCGGGATTCCAAGGTGCCTAATATCCGACTGACTATCCCAACCACTAACCCCAATTCTAACAAATAACCACAACCACTAAACCCTAAACCTGCGCCCAAACCCAGTCCCGAATCAAAGGTTGTTCACAGGGATCAGTGGAGGAGCTAAAGACCCGATAATGGAAGTATTTAAACAATTATCTTGATGCAAGAAATTCTGCAAGCTATATTAGTAACAAGAAATTATATCAACAAAACTATTAAATCAGGAAACACAGTTAAAAAGATCACACATTTCAAAGACGATTACATATAGTAACCACATTCAAAAAGCGTTAAACAATGTACAAAATAATAGATTTCCAGTCTTAAGCAACATAGTTCTTTCAATGGTTGCTTGAAAGGAATGCCATATGAGTGCAATGTGAAACACTCCGGTTCAGTTTATGACAACCACAAGCCATATACTCAAAGAGAACTTTCTTGGGATTTGATATCATAAAAGATCAACTGGGGGAGAAGTGAAATAATCTACAGTAAGAAAAGGCTTCAAAATGGAACAGTCGGTAACAGAACATTAATTAGTTATTATTGTGGAGAAATCAAACATTCGACACACTGTGTTTGAACCAAGCTGATTTATTCAATATGTATAGAAACATAGAAACATAGAATATAGGTGCAGGAGTAGGCCATTCGGACCTTCGAGCCTGCACCGCCATTCAATGAGTACATGGCTGAACATGCAACTTCAGTTCCCAATTCCTGCTTTCTCACCATACCCCTTGACCCCCCTAGTAGTAAGGACTACATCTAACCCCTCTTTGAAGATATTTAGTGAATTGGCCTCAACAAATTTCTATGGTAGAGAATTCCACAGGTTCACCACGCTCTGGGTGAAGACGTTTCTCCTCATCTCGGTCCTAAAGGCTTACCCTTATCCTAAGACTGTGACCCCTGGTTCTGTACTTCCCCAACATTAATAAGAACATGAGAACAGAAGAACATAAGAATTAGGAACAGGAGTGGGCCATCTAGCCCCTCGAGGCTGTTCCGCCACCCAACAAAATCACGGCTGATCTGGCCGTGGACTCAGCTCCACTTACGTGCCCCCTCCCCATAACCCTTAATTCCCTGACTGGCTAAAAACCTATCTATCTGTGATTTGAATATATTCAATGAGCTAGCCTCAACTGCTTCCTTGGACAGAGAATTTCACAGATTCACAACCCTCTGGGAGAACAAATTCCTTCTCAACTCGGTTTTAAATTGGCTCCCCCGTATTTTGAGGCTGTGCCCCCTAGTTCTCGTGTCCCCGACCAGTGGAAACAACCTCTCTGCCTCTATCCTGTCTATCCCCTTCATTAATTTAAATGTTTTTATAAGATCACCCCTCATCCTTCTGAACTCCAACGAGTAAAGACCCAGTCTACTCAATCTAGCATCATAAGGTAACCCCTTCTTCTCCGGAATCAGCCTAGTGAATCGTGTCTGTACCCCTTCCAAAGCTAATATATCCTTCCTTAAGAAAGGTGACCAAAACTGCACGCAGTCCTCTAGGTGCGGCCTCACCAATACCCTGCACAGTTGCAGCAGGACCTCCCTGCTTTTGTACTCCATCCCTCTCGCAATGAAGCCCAACATTCCATTCGCCTTCCTGATTACCTGCTGTAGCTGCAAACTAACTTTTTGTGATTCATGCACGAGGACACCCAGGTCCCTCTGCACTGCAGCATGATGTAATTTCTCCCCTTTCAAATAATATTCCCTTTTACTGTTATTTTGTCCCAAGTTGGATGAACTCACATTTTCCGACATTGTATTCCATCTGCCAAACCTTAGCCCATTCGCTTATCCTATCTAAATCTCTTTGTAGCCTCTCTGTGTCCTCACACAACCCGCTTTCCCACTAACCTTTGTGTCATCTGTAAATTGTGTTACACTTCACTCTGTCCTTTCTTCCAGGTCATCGATGTATATTGTAAACAGTTGTGGTCCCAGCACTGATCCCTATGGCATACCACTAACCACCGATTTCCAACCCGAAAAGGACCCATTTATCCCGACTCTCTGCTTTCAGTTAGCCAGCCAATTCTCGATCCACGCTAATACATTTCCTCTGACTCCGCATACATTTATCTTCTGCATTAACCTTTTGTGTGGCACCTTATCGAATGCCTCTTGGAAATCTACATACACCACATCCATCGGTATACCTCTATCCATCATGCTCTTTATATCCTCAAAGACTTCCAATAAATTAGTTACACATCATTTCCCCTTCATGAATCCATCTTGCGTCTGCTTGATTGCACTATTCCTATCTAAATGTCCCGCTATTTCTTCCTTAATGATAGCTTCAAACATTTTCCCCACTGCAGGTGTTAAACTAACCGGCGAATAGTTACCTGCTTTTTGTCTGCCCCCTTTTTTAAACAGAGGCGTTACATTAGCTGCGTTCCAATCCGATGGCACCTCCCCAGAGTCCAGAGAATGTTGGTAGAATTTTACGAAAGCATTTTCTATAACTTCCACCATCTCTTTTAATACCCTGGGATGCATTTCATCAGCACCAGGGGACTTGTCTCCCTTGAGACCCATTAGCCTGTCCAGCACTACTCCCCTATTCAAAGTGATTATCGAAAGGTCCTCCCTTCCCATATTCCCGTGACCAGCAATTTGTGGCATGATTTTTGTGTCTTCCACTGTGAAGACCGAAGCAAAATAACTGTTTAAGGTCTCAGCCATTTCCACATTTCGCATTATTAAATCCCCCTTCTCATCTTCTAAAGGGACCAACATTTACTTTAGTCACTCTTTTCCATTTTATATATCTGTAAAAGCTTTTACGATCTGTTTTTATGTTTTGCACAAGTTTACATTCGTAAACTATCTTTCCCTTCTTTATTGCTTTCTTTGCTGTCGTTTAAAATTTTCCCAATCTTCTACTTTCCCACTAACCTTGGCCACCTTATACGCATTGGTTTTTAATTTGATACTCTCCTTTGTTTCCTTGTTTATCCATGGCTGGTTATCCCATCTCTTACCACCTTTTTCACTGGAATATATTTTTGTTTCTCGGCCTTTTGGCTAAGATCATGCGTAACTGACCTGACAGGGGAGTAGCCACCATGACCTCCGGGTGGTTCTCCCTGGATCAGGAAGGTATATGCTTGCTTTTTTGGAAACAGGAGGTGGGTGGGGTGGCTTGACCCATCCACCTCCACGGAGGTGTGTGGGGGACCTGACCCATCCACCTCCACGGCACGAACCTGGTATTGCAGTACTTCCAGGAACGGTGCAGTGGCTCTAGGCCTTTTGGCTAAGAGCATTGGTGCAGAGTGATCCTTGGCGTGTGCAAGGTGACCTCTGGCGTTTGTGATTTGACAAAGAATTGGAACGATTGGCTACGAATTTCAAAAAAAAATATATATATTTTTGTTGAGCACTATGAAACAGCTCCTTAAAAGTCCTCCACTGTTCCTCAATTGTGCCACCGTTTAGTCTGTGTTCCCAGTCTACTTTAGCCAACTCTGCCCTCGTCCCACTGTAGTCCCCTTTGTTTAAGCATAGTACGCTCGTTTGAGACACTATTTCCTCACCCTCAACCTGTATTACAAATTCAACCATACTGTGATCACTCATTCCTAGAGGATCTTTTACGAGGAGATCGTTTATTATTCCTGTCTCATTGCACAGGACCAGATCTAAGATAGCTTGCCCCCTTGTAGGTTCTGTAGCATACTGTTCTAAGAAACAATCCCGTATGCATTCTATGAATTCCTCCTCAAGGCTACCCCGTGTGATTTGATTTGACCAATCAATATGTAGGTTAAAATCCCCCATGATTACTGCTGTCTTTTTTCACATGCCTCCATTATTCCCTTGATTATTGTCAACCCTACCGTGAAGTTATTATTTGGGGGCCTATAAACTACGCCCATCAGTGACTTTTTCCCCTTACTATCTCTAATCTCCACTCACAATGATTCAACATTTTGTTTATTCGAGCCAATATCGTCTCTCACAACTGCCCTGATATCATCCTTTATTAACAGAACGAACACACCTCCTTTCCCTTCTTGTCTATCTTTCCGAATTGTCAAATACCCCCGTATGTTTAATTCCCAGTCTTGGCCACCCTGTAACCACGTTTCTGTAATGGCCACCAAATCATACCCATTTGTAATGATTTGTGCCGTCAACTCATTTACATTATTTCGAATGCTGCGTGCTTTTTGCTGGAGATTCTTAATACTAGTTTTTAAATCATGATTTTTAGTTTTTACCCCTTCTGCAGCCCCTTTATATTCATACATATTGTCCCTTCTTATCACCTTGTGGTTTACACTTCCACCAGTGCTACTCTGCTTTGTTGCCTCCTGGCTTTTGCATTCTTTCTTGCGGTTCTGTTCATCTGAGCTCTCACCCACTCTAACTAGCTCAGAGACCTCTGCTGGGTTCCCATCCCCCTGCCAAGCTAGTTTAAAGCCCTCCCAACTGTACTGTCAAAACCACCCGCGAAAACATTGGTCCCGTCGCTGTTGAGGTGTATCCTGTCCCGAATTGTACAGGTCCCACCTTCCCCAGAAGAAGTACCAATTGTTCAGGAAACTAAAGCACTCCCTCCTACACCAACGGGAGAGTGGAGAGCACCAGCTCCAACTGTCGCAGGAGAGAGAGTGGAGAGCACCAGCTCCAACTGTCACAGGACGAGAGAGTGGAGAGCACCAGCTCCAACTGTCGCAAGATAGAGAGAGGAGAGCACCAGTTCAAACTATCACAGGACATTAATACAGAACATTAATCTCCAGGGCAGATATAGGGGTTATTAAGATCAGCAGAAACAAACAATAACTGCCAGAATGAATATGGTTCAATACCCAAAGCAATCCCAGTAAATCCAGTTCTATTCACCAAGACAGGATTGCAATGGTGGCGTGTTTACCCAGTATGCACCACGTGCAAGAAAATGCCGAACCCAGACTTCAGGAGTTCAGTGCGCAGGCGCGTGTCCTGGCTGTGTTTGGAGCATTCGCGGCGAATGTGGTGGCGAAGGAGAAATGGGTAACATGCCCTCCACAGAAGCGCTCAATTTGAGCGGGTGGAGGGGAGCAATGGACCAGCGGGTGGCGTGGGAGGCTTCATAAACCAGCGGTGCCCGCCGCCAGCCCGGAATAAAAACCGGAATGTAGGCGGTTGCAGCTTCGGGTCTTTCTTCCGGTCACAGGCCCAGGCTAACATCGGCCATCTTCGTGCAGGAAGCCGGGTTCAGTGCTCCGCCATATTGATTCGGTGAGTCGCACCGCGCATGCGCGGCCATCTTGGTTCAGGAATAAAGTGAGCGATGACAGTGTCTGTTTGCAACCGGGTCCCAGTGGGTAAAGGAGTGTCAATGATATTTTATTCTCACTCTCCACACCTCGAATTTCTCACCATCTCCCCTAAAGGCGATGCTTAGTACCGACCTTGTGGTTTAAGTCCTATACAATTGTAATAGAGAAGGCCCAGAAATATTCACGCCTTGGGTTAGAATCCCCATGTTCAGTCCCAGGGTTAGAATCCCCATCTCATCATTATCATAGGCAGTCCCTCGGAACCGAGGAAAACTTGCTTCCACTCCTGAAGTGAGTTTATTGGCGGCTGTACAGTCGAATACGAGAGCCACAAATTCTGTCATAGGTGGGACAGATAGTCGTTGAGGGAAGTGGTGGGAGGGACTGGTTTGCCGCACGCTCTTTCCGCTGCCTGCGCTTGATTTCTGCATGCTCTCTGCATTGAGACTCGAGGTGCTCAGCGCCCTCCCGGAAGCACTTCCTCCACTTAGGGCGCTCTTTGACCAGGCACTCCTCGGTGTCAGTGGGGATGTCGCACTTAATCAGTGAGGCTTTGTGGGTGTCCTTGTAACGTTTCCGCTGCCCACCTTGGGCTCATTTACCATGAAAGACCTCCGCATAGAGCACTTGCTTTGGGAGTCTCATGTCTGGCATGCAAACTAATTTGCCTGCCCAGCGGAGCTGATCGAGTGTGGTCAGTGTTTCAATGTTGGGGATGTTAGCCTAGATGAACACGCTGATGTTGGTGTGCCTGTCGTCCCAGGGGATTTGTAGGATCTTGCGGAGACATCGTTGGTGATATATCTCCAGCGACTTGAGGTGTCTACTGTACATGGTCCATGTCTTGAGCCATTCAGGATGGTGGGTATTACTACAGCCCTGTAGACCATGAGCTTGGTGGTAGCTTTGAGGGCCTGGTCTTTGAGCACTCTTTTCCTCCGCTGGCTGAAGGCTGCACTGCCGCACTGGAGGTGGTGTTGAATCTCCTCATCAATGTCGGCTTTTGTTGATAAGATGCTCCCACCGTATGGGAAATGGTCCATGTTGTCGAGGGCTGCGCCGTGGATCTTGATTACTGGGTGGCAGTGTTGTACGTCGAGTACTGGCTGGTGGAGGATCTTTGTCTTACGGATATTTAGCGTAAGGACCATGTTTTCGTGTTCCTCAGTAAATACGTCAACTATATCCTGGAGTTCAGTCTCAGAATGTGCGCAGACACAGGCGTTGTCCACGTACTGTAGCTCAACGACAGAGGTTGGGGTTATCTTGGACTTTGTCCCGGAGGCGGCGAAGATTAAACAGCTTCCTGCTGTTTCTGTAGTTTTGTTCCACTCCAGCAGGGAATTTGTTGACTGTGAGGTAGAGCATGGCAACGAGGAAGATTGAGAAGAGGGTGGGAGCAATGATGTAGCCCTGTTTGACCCTGGTCCGGACGTGGATTGGGTCTGTAATGGATCCGTTGGTAAGGATTATCACCTGCATATCAGCATGGAGCAGGCGAAGGATGTTGACACATTTTTGAGGGCATCCATATTGGAGAAAGACGCTCCATAGAGCCTCATGTTTCACAGTGTCAAATCCCTTTGTAAGGTTGAAAAAGCCCATGTATTACGGCTGGCGCTGGTCCCTGCATTTTTCCTGCAGCTGTCGCGCTGCAAAGATCATGTCCGAAGTGCCCCGTGGGGCACTGTGATTCCAGGAGGAGCTCCTCGGTCACAGGGAGAAGACGGTTGAAGAGGGCTCGAGCAAAAACTTTCTCAGTGCCTGATTAGCAGTGAGATCCCTCTGTAGTTGCTGCAGTTGGAATTGCCCCCCTTTTTTTAAAGATGGTCACGATCACTGCATCTCTGTGATCTCCCGTCATGCTTTCCTCCCTCCAGATGAGAACGATGAGGTCATGTATCCATGCCAACAGCACATCTCCGCCATGCTTTAGCGCCTCAGTAGGGATTCCATCCGCTCCCGTAGCCTTGTTGTTCTTGAGCTGTCTTATGGCTTTTCCTAACTCATGCAACGTTGGTGTTTCACTGAAGTGGGGGCGGGACGCATGCTGTGGGATGGAGTCGAGAACACTCAAGTCAAAGTCAGAATGTCGATTGAGGAGATCTTCGAAGTGCTCCTTCCAGCGGGCCTTGACAACCTCGGTGTCCTTGATGAGTGTTTCCCCATTCTTGGCCAGCAGTCGGGTGGGGCCTTGGGCGTTTCGACCGTAGGTGGCCTTGACTGATATGAAGAATCCTCGCACATCAGGGCTGTTGGCTAGTTATTGTATCTCCTGTGCTTTCTCCATCCACTACCTGTTCTTTAGGTGCCAGATTTTTTGTTGGACCTCAGCATTGAGCCGCCTGTCGTGTTGCTTTGCTGCTCCTGAGTTGGGTTTTTGCTTGAGCCTCAGAAATAAAAATTCTTGGATCTCTGATCATTCTCATCAAACCAGTTCTCGTGTGTTCTGGTTGACTGACCAAGTGTCTCTTCACAGGCACTGGTTATGAGGCCTTGAGTGCAGACCAAGAACTGTGGGCATTCAGCATCTCAGCGTCATCAAGTCACGTCAGGTTAGCTGTGAAGCATTGGCTGTATAGGGCTGTCTTAGCTGGGTCTTTAAGTGCCCCGGCATTGACTTTCTTGTGGCACTGCTTCTGCTGTCCCCTCCACTTTGGGGTTAATGTCGATGATGAGTCAGGCGGTCGTCCGGCCAACAGTCGTCAGCTCCTGTCATTACGCGGGTGATGCGCACACCCTTGCGATCCCTGGCTCGGACGATGACATAGTCGAGCAGGTGCCAGCATTTGGAGCAAGGGTGTTGCCACGATGACTTGTATTTTTCCTTCTGGCGGAACAAAGTGTTGGTGATGAGAAGTTCATGTTCTAGATATTTTGTCAGGAGTAGGATACTGCTGGAGTTGGCTTTCCCTACCCCCTCACTGCCAATCACGCATCCCCAGAGGGCTGTACCTTTGCCGACCCTGGCATTGAAGTCACCGAGGAGGATCAGTTTGTCACCTGCGGGGACACAGGACAGGGATGTTTCGAGGTTGGAATAAAAACCCTCTTTGGTCTCATCCATTTCATCCAGTGTTGGTGCATATGCACCGATGACTGTGGCGCATTGGTTCCGGGATAGGGTGAGTTGAAGCATCAAGAGGCGTTCGTTAACCACACAGGGGTGTCTTTGCGGCTGTCGACCAGCTCATTTTGATGGCGAAGCCGACTTTATGAAGGTGGCGTTCTTCCTCTGGTTTTCTTTTCCAGAAAAAGTTGTAACCTCCATCTTGTTCCTTGAGCTAGCCTTCCCCTGCCTGCCGGATCTCGCTTTGGGTGGCGATGTCGATGTCAAAGCTTTTAGGTTCCTGGGCAACTATGGTGGTGCGGCATTCTGGCCTGTCTAATGGGAGTCCTGTCGTTTCAGGTCCCGAACTTCATGTTAACGGAGTGGAAGATGCCTGTGTGTGAGTTCTTTTAACGTGGGGCGGCATAGCTGAGCAAGGTCTTGGTCCAGTGGCAAGGGATCCAAGACGACTGGAGACCAGGCACTTCTGTATGAGCCGAATTGCCTAAGGCGAAATGTTGGCTGCAATCTCGGCGTTGAGGAGCACCCTTGTTGGTAAGTGGTCCGAGGCTTAGTTGGGGGCAGGCATTAGGAAGTCAGTTATCTGCTGGAGTTCCAAGTGGGAGGTCAGCAAGGAGTAGGAGGGTTAAAGAATCATAGCCAGGCCACTAGTGGGGAAGGGGAGGTCCAGCCATCGACGAGGAGAGACATATAGGCCCGCTGCTGGAGGGACGAAAACCCGCCGGTCGAGGGATGTAGGCCCACCGCAGGAAGGGCCGGGTGATGTCGCGGTTGCCGGGTCGGAGGCACACCTGCTTGCTGGGCGTCGTCGTGAGTAACCTGCTTTCAAACGGCTGAAAATGATGCTAATAAAACACATCAAACTATTTTCTATTTAGATTGGGGTACAGTATTCAATTGCTTAATAAAACATTTTTAAAAGAAAATTATTCTTAAAAGTTCCTCCACGTTGTTTAAAAGTTTCTTCAGAAGTTTTAAAAGTTTCTCCAGGAGTTTTAAAAAAGGTTTTCCAAATTATTTAAAATTTTCTCCAGAGTTTTTAAAAGTTTCCCCAAGTTGTTTAAAAGTTTCTCTTGAAGTTTTAAAAGTTTTCCCAAGTTGATTAAAAGTTTAAAATGAAAGTCAGTAGTAACCTACCTGCCTTCGTACTGTTCCATGGGTGCTGCCATCCCACTGCAGCTGCACAAAGCCCTGGCTAGACTACACCTGGAGCACTGCGGGGAAGTAGAGGCTCAGTCATCTCTGAAGGGGGCTCGAATGCCTGGACGCCATGTACATTCCCAGGGTCAGAATCCCCATGTACAATCCAAGGGTTAGAATCCCTCTCTACATTCGCAGTGTCAGAATCCGCATGTACAATGCCAGTGCTAGAATCCCCATGTACAGTCCCAGGTTTAGATTCCCCATGTACTCTCCCAGGGTTAGAATGCCCACATACTCACCCAGGGATAAAATCCCCATGTACAGTCCCAGGGTTAGAATCCCCATTTACAGTGCCTAGGTTAGAACCCCCATGTATGGTCCCGGGGTTAGAATCCCCATGTACTCTCCCAGTGTTAGAATGCCCAAGTACTCTCCCAGGGTTAGAATCCCCATGTACAGTCCCAGGATTGGAATCCCAATGTACAGTATCAGGTTTTGAGATTGAGGCCTTGAATCTGAGTTGGGGAAAAATCATAGACACATGATTCAATTTCTATCCTAAAATATTTGAAATCAAATTAAATTAATTGTTGCAATTAACACATTACTTTCATGCCAAATGGGAAGCAAGTGATGTGTGGGCTGTGCAGGAGTGTTTGCACCCGGTTACACAGCATGTCCTGGCTCTCCACTCTAAATGCACTTCTTTAGGTTCACAGTCTCATTGACACATCCAAGTGACGAGATGGACCTCGCCCTTTAAACCCCATCAGAGAAATATCAGCATTTGATGTTTAATTTGCTAAACCTTTATAAAACACTGGTTAAGCCTCAGCTGCAGAATTGTGTTCAAGTTTGGGCTCCAAACTTTCGTAATGATGGCAAGCTTTTAGAGAAGGTGCAGAAGGAATGGTGCCAGGGAGATGGGACTTCCGTGATGTGGAGAGCCTGGTGACGTTTTCTCCAGAGAGCAGGAAATGGTAAAAGGAGATTTGATGGAGATGTACAAAATTATGAACGATTTAGATAGAGTAAATATGGAGAAGGTGTTTCCAGTGGCATTAAGGTAGGTAACCAAAGGAGTCAGACTTCCGATGATTGGCAAAATAACGAGAGGTGAGATGTGGGATCATTTGTTACTCAGCGAATTGTTATGATCCAGATTGCACTGTCTGAAATGGTGGTGGAAGCAGATTGAATTGTAACTTTTAAAAGGGAATTGTATAAATACTTGCTGGGAAAAATATATCTAGCAATGGGTAAAGAGCAGAGGAGTGAGACTCATTGAACAGCCTACCAAAGAGCCGGTACAACAGGATGGGCTGCATGGCCTCCTGTGCCGTCCTCTCGGGGACAATGGCGGATGATCTTACCCAGAATGCTCCGCCCGTCGGAATACGCCCTATCTCCATCAGCAGGGGGGCAACTTGGGTAGAGCTGGTCCCTGGAGAGCACGCCCCTGTGCGGAGAGGCTCCCGGGAACTGATTGTAGCGAGCACGGCATTAGCATCACCAAGTGTGGCTCTTAGGCGCCAGGCAACACCGAGTGTGACTCTTAGTCCAGGGCAGCACCGAGTGTGGCTCCCAGGCCCCATGCACCAGGCCCCATGCATCACTGAGTGCAGCTCTCAGGCCCCGGACAACACCGAGAGTGGCTCTCAGGCCCCGGGCAACACCGAGTGTGGCTCCCAGGCCCCATGCACCAGGCCCCATGCATCACTGAGTGCGGCTCTCAGGCCCCGGTCAACACCGAGAGTGGCTCTCAGGCCCCGGGCAACACCGAGTGCGGCTCTCAGGCCCCGGGCAACACCGAGTGTGGCTCTCAGGTCCCGGGCAACACCGAATGCGGCTCTCAGCCTGCGTGTCAAAGCCTCCGGGCCAGGCACCAGCAAACCCCGGGGGCAGTGCCTCCCCCACAGCACGAAAACAAATACTTGCGTTTATACAGCATGTCCAGCAATTCCCAGCTGCTCCGTATCAGGG
Organism: Pristiophorus japonicus; assembly: GCF_044704955.1. Lineage (NCBI taxonomy): Eukaryota > Metazoa > Chordata > Chondrichthyes > Pristiophoridae > Pristiophorus > Pristiophorus japonicus. The sequence continues at coordinate 59,049,551 of NC_091999.1, forward strand.
TGGGCACTGAATGCGGAAGTCACTCCCTGGCCTCCTGTACAGTATAGAATTAGGCAGTCCCTTGCATCGATGATGACCCACTTCCACACCAAAACGCATGAGTTCACAGATGTTTCACGATGAGACCTGATATTCCAGGTCCCGAACTACATATTAAAGTGTGGAAGAAGCTTGTGTGTGGATTCTTTTAACGTGGGTAACCGTTGCACACCAGCCACCACACGGGCTGAACAAAGTGAGGTCTTGGTCCAGTGGCAAAGGTTAACCAAGACGACTGGTGACCAAGCTCTGCTGCACAGACCTGGTGCACATATTTGCAATGCCCATAGATCGCAGTGCGGTCTGGCCCATGCTGTCCCTGGACCCTTGCCGATTCCGGGCCCCGAACTCACACCTCTTGTGGCCCCAATCTCTCCACCCCAAACTCTCATCTCTCGTGGGGCCCAATCTCTCCGCCCCGAACTCTCGTCTTTCGTGGGCCCCAATCTCTCCGCCCGAAGTCTCGCCTCCCATGGGGCCCAATGTCGCCACCCAGAACTCTCGCCGCTTGTGGGCCCCAATCTCTATGCCCTGAACTCTAGCCTCTCCTTGGCCCCAATCTCTCCTCCCCGAACTGTCGCCTCTCCTTGGCTCCAATCTCTCCTCCCCAAATTCTCGCCTCTCCTTGGCCCCAATCTCTCCATTCCAAACTCTTGCCTCTCCTTGGCCCCAAACTCTCAGCCCCGAACTCTCGCCTCTTGTGGGCCGCAATCTCTCAGGCCCGATCTCCCAGCGCTACTCCACCCCGACTTCACCACTCCTCTGCTGCTTGCCGCATCGCCTGCTGTACCTGGGCCGTTCCGATGGTCCTGCCCATGCTCCAATCGCTGACCTGGATTCCAGTACAAAGCAAAATCATTGAGGAAGAAATAAGCGGGATATCTGGACAGGAATAGTGCAATCAAGCAGACGCAGCATGGATTCATGAAGGGGAAATCATGTTTAACTAATTTACTGGAATTCTTTGAGGATATAACGAGCATGGTGGATAGAGGTGTACCGATGGATGTGGTGTATTTAGATTTCCAAATGGCATTCGATAAGGTGCCACACAAAAGGTTACTGCACAAGATAGAGGTATGTGGCGTCAAAGGAAATGTATTAGCATGAATAGAGAATTGGCTGGCGAACAGAACGCAGAGAGTCGGGATAAATGGGTCCTTTTCGGGTTGGAAATCGGTGGTTAGTGGTGTGCCACAGGGATCGGTGCTGGGACCACAACTGTTTACAATATACATCGATGACCTGGAAGAGGGGACAGAGTGTAGTGTAACAAAATTTGCAGATGACACTAAGATTAGTGGGAAAGCGGGTTTTGTGGAGGACTCAGAGAGGCTGCAAAGAAATTTGGATAGGTTAAGCAAATGGGCTAAGGTTTGGCAGATGGAATACAATGTCGGAACGTGTGAGGTCATCCACCTTGGGAAAAAAAACAGCAAAGGGGAATATTATTTGAATGGGGAGAAATAACAACATGCTGAGGTGCAGAGGGTCCTGGGGGTCCTTGTGCATGAAACTCTTTTGAGTTTTCCTGCGAAAACATAAAACATTAAAGAGTGCCACCCGACCTGGGTGACACTCCAGACATTTACAAGGCCCTTTTTTCCCCCCTTTTTTTTTTGTTTTTCTTTTTTTTTTTTTTTTTTTGGGCACTAAAATCACAATTTTTCCCCAGTGCCCCCTATAAAAGGGAAGGGGACACTAAAAGCACCGGCAATTAAAACAAATTAACTTTAAAACGTAAAATCAAATTAAAATTTGGTTGCCGGGCGTGATGATGCACTCCAGTCCCTCCGGTGCCCACCTCTCGCGGAAGGCCGCGAGCGTACCGGTGGACACCGCGTGCTCCATCTCCAAGGACACCCTGGACCGGATGTAAGAGCGGAAGAGAGGCAGGCAGTCAGGTTGAACGACCCCCTCGACCGCCCGCTGCCTGGACCGGCTGATGGCACCCTTGGCCGTGCCCAGGAGCAGTCCTACGAGGAGGCCTTCGGACCTACCCGCTCCCCTCCGCACAGGGTGCCCAAAGATCAGGAGAGTGGGACTGAAGTGCAGCCAGAATTTCAGGAGCAGCCCCTTCAAATAATGGAACAGGGGCTGCAACCTCGTGCATTCAATAAAAACATGGAACACGGACTCCTCCAGACCGCAGAAATTGCAGGCGGCCTGGGAGTCCGTGAACCGGCTTAAAAATTTGTTGCACGGCACTGCTCCGTGCACCACCCTCCAGGCCAAGTCCCCGATGAATAGTGGGAGGACCCCTGCATAGAGTGCCCTCCATCGGGGACCCCCGCCTCCTCCGGACGGCAAGATGGTACGCCATGGCGTGTCCGGATGGCCGGCGAGGATGGCAAAGTTCAGGGTGTGCAGGAGCAGCCCGTACAGGAAACCCCTCCGCGCGGAACTGAAAGGCACGGAGGGGATTTCCCGGAGGCGGCTCAAGTTGTGAGGCGCCGGCCCCCGAGGGAGGTTCCGGGGTTTGGCGCCGATGAGGAATTCCGTCCGGACGGGGGTCAGTTCGGACGGGATCTCCCCACGTGCTTGAGCCTCCTCGATGCACCTAACGGAGTCAGGGCCCAGAGCTGTTTTTAGCGACTCGATGGCATCGGCCGCGTGGCGGACGTTGGCAGAATTTAGGCGCCGCGCCAGCGTGTCTGGCGCCATCCAGCCCGCTCCTCCGCCATCGAGCAGGTCCCTGACCCTGGTCACCTCACCAGCCACAGCCCTCTCTTCCGACCGCCACATAAAGCCTCGGCCGTGGAGGTACGGATTCCCGAGCAGCGGTTCCTGCAGGACGGCCGCCACTCCAGCCGGCGGAGAGCTGCGCTTGGTGGAGACTTTGTTCCAGACCCTGATGAGTTCCCTGTAAAAGACAGGCAGCTCCCGGAGGGCGGTCCTGGCACCCCCCAAGTTCACAAACAGGAGCTGCGTGTCATAATTGAGGTCGAGCTGCTGGCGGAAGAAATACCTCGCCAGAGCACACCACCTAGGAGGGGGCTCGACGTAAAGGTATCTCTGCAGGGTCTGAAGACGGAAAGTCGCGAGCTGGGCGCTGATGCACACCAACGACTGACCGCCCTCCCCAAGCGGGAGACTCAAGACCGCGGCAGAGACCCAGTGCTTCCTGTTGTTCCAGAAGAAGTCCACCAGCTTCTTCTGTATCTTGGCGACAAACGCAGGGGGAGGGGTCAAAGTGACCAGCCGGTACCACAGCATTGCGGCCACCAGCTGGTTTATGACTAGCGCTCGACCCCTGTAGGACAGCACTCGGAGCAGTCCTGTCCAGCGCCCTAGGCGAGCGGCGACCTTGGCCTCCAGCTCCTGCCAGTTCGCCGGCCAGGCTCCCTCGTCGGGGCTAAGGTAGACTCCCAGATAGAGGAGATGGGTCGTGCTCCAGGCAAAAGGCCTGAGCTCCTCCGGCAGGGAGTCCACCCGCCACTGACCCACCAGGAGTCCGGAACATTTCTCCCAGTTGATCCTGGCGGAGGACGCGGCCGAGTAAATCTCCTGGCACTCACGCATCCTCCGCAGGTCAGCGGGATCCTCTATCGCGAGGAGCACGTCATCGGCGTAAGCCGAGAGGACGACCTCCACGCCCGGCCCTTGCAGAGCCAGTCCCGTCAACCTCGTCCGCAAGAGGCGCAGGAAAGGCTCCACGCAAACGGCGTATAACTGGCCGGACATGGGGCATCCCTGGCTCACCCCTCTCCTAAAGCGAAGGGGCGCCGTCAAGGACCCGTTAACCTTAATCAGACACTCCGCGGCGGCGTACAAAAGTCGGATCCGGGCGACGAAATGCGTCCCGAACCCGAAAGCGCGCAGAGTTCCGAGCAGATAGTCGTGATCCACCCTGTCGAACGCCTTCTCTTGGTCGAGGGATAGGAAGGCGACCGACAGACCAGCCTCCTGGGAACAATGGATGAGGTCCCGGACCAGATGGATGTTATCGTGGATTGTCCGGCCCGGGACCGTGTATGACTGGTCGGGGTGGATCATGTGGTCCAGCACGGCACCAAGGCGAGCAGACATCACCCTGGCGAAGATTTTGTAGTCCGTGCTGAGGAGGGAGACCGGGCGCCAGTTCTTAAGGAGGCGGAGATCACCCTTCTTAGGCAGCAGGACGATGACTGCCCTGCGCCAAGAGAGGGGCATCTCCCCGGTCGCCAGACTTTCCCCCAGGACCCGCGCGTAGTCGCTCCCCAGGACGTCCCAGAACGCCCTGTGGAACTCCACGGTCAGCCCGTCCAGCCCCGGGGATTTTCCCCTCGAGAGCCGGGCGAGGGCACCGGTCAGCTCCGCCAGGCTTAGCGGAGCTTCCAGATTTTCGGCGCCCTCCGGGCCGACCTTCGGCAGGTCCTCCCACAAAACTCTACGCGCTTCCTCGCTGGACGGATCCGGAGAGAACAGAGCCCCGTAATATTCACGGACCCTGTTGTTGACGCCCTCCGGATCCGAGACGAGAGAGCCGTCGTCGGCCAGCAGCGTCAAGAGCTGCTTACGGACACTCTGCCTTTTTTCCAGCGAGTAGAAGAAGGGGGAGCCGCGGTCCAGATCCCGCAGGAACCGGATCCGCGACCTCACGAACGCGCCTCGGGACCCGACGAGCTGCAGGTCCTTCAGCGCGGCCTTCTTCGCTTCGTACACCGCCCGCAGGGCCGGGTCCTGGACGACTTGACCGAGACGGGCTTCCAGGTCGAGCACCTCTTTTTCTAGGCGCCCGACTCTGGCCGCCCGCCTCTTGGTCGACCCCCTCGCGTACTCTTGACAGAAGACGCGGACGTGAGCCTTGCCCACGTCCCACCATAGCCTCAAGGAGGGGAAGCCCCCCTGCTTCCTTCTCCAGTCGGACCAGAATCGACGGAACGAGTCCTGGAACCGCACGTCCTCCAGCAGCCGGTTGTTAAAGTGCCAGTACGCGGACCCCGTCCTCGCGCGGAGCGAAGCGAGCTCCGCCCACACCAGGTGGTGGTCCGAACACGGCACCGGCCGCATGGAGGCCGCCGGGACGCAGGAAACGTACGCCCGAGACACGTAAAGGCGGTCGACTCTAGACCATCCAACTCCAGGCCTCACCCAAGTAAAGGCGCTGGAGTCGGGGTGGAGATTTCGCCAGACGTCCACCAAGTCGAAGGACCCGACCAGGTCCCTCAACTTCTCCATCGCCGTCATGCACTGCGGGGCACCGGAGCGGTCCCTCGCCTCGAGGGTGCAGTTAAAATCCCCCCCGAGGACAATGCAGTCGCCGACGTCGACGGAGCCAAGAAGCGCGGACACCTCTTCAAAGAAGCGCGTTTCCTGCGGGCCGGGCTGAGGGGCGTACACGTTCACGAGATGGAGCGGCACGTCCCCCAGGCGAACCGTTACGTGCAGCAAGCGGCCTGGCACGGGCTCCTCGACCCCCAAGATCTCCGGCTGAAAATGCGGTCCCAGCAAGATGGCCACCCCACTAGAAGTGGCGGTGAGGTGGCTCATGCGGACCTCTCCTTGCCATTCCAGGAGCCACGTGGCTTCGTCTCCCGGAACGGTGTGGGTTTCTTGCAGGAAGCACACCGCATATTTCCCCTCCCGCAGGAGCGAAAAATTGTCAAATCTACGGCGTGCCCCTCTGCCGCCGTTGATGTTGAGGCTGGCTATGGTTATCTTCATGGCAAAAGCATAGTGCAACCTCTACCTTAACCTATTGTGGGGGAGGGAGCGGAGTCTTTTGTTGAACTCCGCTCCCTCCGCAGCCCAGCGAGGAGTCCCTCGAGCTCGCGCAGCTCAAGGTGTTGCGCCTTTGTTAAGGTCCCGCCCGCGGCCAAGGTTTTGACGGCGGCGCGGACGAACCCATTGATCAGCTCTGGCTCGGACCATTTTTCCAGGGCCAGTCGGGCTTGGTCGCAGCGACCCCGGCTCTGGGCCAAAAAGTCCCGGAGTTCCTTTGCAGGAATGAGGATGGTCTCGGCGGCGGCCGCGAGCAGATCCACCGCCTCGCTGGCGGTGTTCTCTAGGTCTTCACCCGCGTCCCCCATCGAGTCCCCGTCCTCCTCCGGGAGGTGGCCGCCAGCAGCCGGCCCATCGACCGCACAAGGTACGGCAAATGAACCGGCCGCTCCAACCGGCCCTGGCTCTGCCCCGATCCCACCCCCAGGATCGTCGGCAGAGGAGTCCCCACTGGGCTCTTTTAAAAATGGTGCTGGGTCGGGAAATGACAGCAGAAGGTGTTCCCCCTCCGTCCCAGGAACCGGGGAACAAGGCCAGACCCGGCCATAGGAAATCCCCAGGCTCTCCAAGTGCTCCAGCCCCACAGCAAGAGGCGAGGGTGGGTGTTCCTCCCCCTCCCCGCTGCCACCACCCGGCCCAGCATCTACAGTGTCATAATAAGCATTAATTTGTGTTTCTGCCGGGTCGAGCGACTCCTGGGGGAAGTTGGGTATTGGCTGGGCGGGCTCAGGTTCGGCCTCTTCGGCCCCGCCCGCCTCAGTCCCCGGGACGCCAGACACGGCGGCAATGCATTCCTCCGCGATCCCCACGCCCCCCACGACAGGCAGATCTTCCACGCCATCCTCGGGAGGCAGAGGCTGGGCAGCCTCGACTGTCTCACCCTCCCCGGGGACAGACTCCTCTCGCCTACAGGGCAGCTTGGGGGCGCTGGTTGGGGACGCGGGACACGCGGCGGGCACCGACTCCTCCGCGGAGGGATGTTGTTCCCCCTCCACCTCATCGGAGCCGTGGATCAGTGAAGGTGCAGGGCAGGTTTAACAGGTGCTCACAATCAGGAAGGCTTTAGATTGAGTCAGGGAACAGACTGGTTCTGCTCACACAATCAGAGAATGGTTACAGCATGGAAGGCCATTCGGCCCATCGAACTCTTGCCTACTCCCCTCCCTTTCCGCCGGCCCTGCAAATGTTGTTTTTCAGATATTTATCCAACTTTTTTTTATGAACGCTGTGATTGAGTCTGTCTCCACCACCCTTTCAGGCCGTGCATTCCGGATCCTAACCACTCAGCATAAAATAGATTTTTTTGATGTCACCTTTGGTTCTTTTGCCATTCACCTTAAATCCGTCTCCTCTGGTTCTCGACCCCTCCACCAATGGGAACGGTATCTCTCTATCTACTCTGTCCGGACCCCTCATGATTTTGAACACTTCTATCAATTCTCCTCTCAACCTTCTCTGCTCCAAGGAGAACAACCCCAGCTTCTCCAGTCAATCCACGGAACTGAAGTACCTCATCTCGTGAATCATTCTTGTTAATCTTTTCTGCACCCTCTCTCAGGCCTTCACATCCTAATGTGTGGTGCCCAGAATTGGACACAATGCTCCAGTTGAGACCGAACCAATTTTTAGAAAGGTTAATCATAACCTCCTTGCTTTTGTACTCTGTGATGCCCAGGATCCTGTCAGTTTTTTTAACTGCTTTCTCAACCTGTCCTGCCACATTCAGCGATTTGTCCACATATACCCGCAGGTCTCACTGTTCATGCACCCCCTTTAGGATTGTACCCTTTAATTTATATTGCCTCTCCTTGTTTATTTAATCAAGCTTTTCTAATTTTATTTCTTAACTCAGATTCACGGCCTCATTTTATTTCTTCCTCCAAGCCCCTCAACTTAATCTGTCAGTGTCATGTTGGCGACTGGTGATTGATTGCTCTGGGAACCAACAGGAAGAGAGGTCAGAGGCTGAGGGCCCAGGGAGCAGTGGATTCTTCAACCAATCGCGGTGCTTGAGGGGTGGATCCTGAGTCGGCCTATCAGGTGAGTCTGTGTGAATCCCTGTTAAACAATTCACCTTTTAAAAGTTAAATCGAGATTTCTTTTGTCAACAAAACAGTTTAACATCTGTCAGTATTTTATTTCTATTTATGAGTTACTATTATGAGTTTCAGATACTTCAGTGCCAAGTGGACCAGGTGTTTCAAGGTCATTCATTTCCCTCTTTCCATATCGCTGTTAGTTAGAGGGACAGAGATTGATTTCCCCGCATTATGCATCTTTAGCAGTTAAAGTAACATCCTTCCTGTTGGTAGTGAGTTACATTCTGTGCTGGGCGAGATGGCTGGTGGCATCAGCCTTTAAAATACTCATCCTCTTGTTCAAATCTCTCCAGGGTCTCACCCTTCCCTATCTCGGTAACCTCCTCCAGCCCACCAACCCTCTTAATATTTTTTTTTCTTTGGAACAGAGGAGGCTGAGGCAAGACCTTTAATGAGGTGTATAAAATTATGAGGGGCCTAGATAGAGTGGAGAGGAAGGACCTATTTCCCTTCGCAGAGGGGTCAGCAACAAGCAGAACTTTTTAGCCAGTACGTAGCAAGCCCAACAAGAGAGGGGGAAGTTCTGGACTTAGTATTAGGTACTGAAGCTGGGCAGGTGGAAGGGGTATCAGTGGGAGAGCATTGGTGCTAGTGATCGTAATTCAGTTAGATTTAGGGTAGTTACGGAAAAGGACAAAGATAGACCAGCAATAAAAGTTCTCAACTGGGGAAAAGCCAATTTTACTAAGCTGATCTGTGATTTAGCCAAAGTGGACTGGAAACAGCTACTTGAAATGGTGAGAGATTGGGAAATGTTGGTGTTTAGAGGGACCTTGGTGTCCTTGTACACGAATCACTGAAAGTTAATATGCAGGTACAGCAAGCAATGAAGAAATCAAATGGTATGTCAGCCTTTATTACAAGAGGATTTGAGGATAAGAGTAAACATAAGAACATAAGAAATAGGAACAGGAGTAGGCCGTACGGCCCCTCGAGCCTGCTCCGCCATTCAATAAGATCATGGCTGATCTGATCATGTACTCAGCTCCACTTACCCGCCCACTCCCCATAACCCCTTATCCCCTTATCGTTTAAGAAACTGTCTATTTCTGTCTTAAATTTATTTCATGTCCCAGCTTCCACAACCGTCTGAGGCAGCGAGTTCCACAGATTTACAACCCTCGGAGAAGAAGTTCCTCTTTATCTCTGCTTTAAATGGGTGGCCCTTATTCTAAGATCATGCCCTCTAGTTCGAGTCTTCCCCATCAGTGGAATCATCCTCTCTGCATCCACCTTGTCAAGCACCGTCATAATGTTGTACATTTCGATAAGATCACCTCTCATTCTTCTGAATTCCAATGAGTAGAGGCCCAACTACTCAACCTTTCCTCATAAGTCAACCCCCTCATCCCCAGAATCAACCGAGTAAACCTTCTCTGAACGGGCTCTGAAGCAAGTAAATCCTTTCGTAAATATGGAAACCAAAACTGCATGCAGTATTCCAGGTGTGGCCTCACTAATAACTTGTATAGCTGTAGCAAGACTTCCCTGCTTTTATACTCCATCCCCTTTGCAATAAAGGCCAAGATACCATTGGCCTTCCTGATCACTTGCTGTACCTGCATACTATCCTTTTGTGCTTCATACAGAAGTGACCCCAGTCCCACTGTACTGCAGCATTTTGTAATCTTTCTCCATTTAAATAATAACTTGCTCCTAGACATCTTACTGCAATTATATCGGGCCCTGGTGAGACTACACCTGGAGTATTGTGGACAGTTTGGCTGCTTACCCAAGGAAGGATGTACAGACCATTGAGGATGGTAACGTAGGTTCACCAGACTGAATCCTGGGATGGGGGGATTGTCCAGTGAGCAGAGATTGAGTAGACCAGGCCGATATTCTCTACAGTTTAGAAGAACGAAAGGTGATCTCATTGAAACATAGAAAACTCTTACAGGGCTTGACAGTGTAGCTCAGGGGTGTCAAACATATGGCCTGTTGGCAGGACACGGCCCCCCCAAGCCCCTTCCTTCGGCCCGCCATGTGTTTTAATTTATACACCCCCACTCCCAATCTTTCGCTTGCAGACTGGAACACAACCTGAATTTGTCGGCCGTCACGGAACAGAAGGAGGGCGGTGGAGGCACGGGGAAGGTCAGTCAGTGTCCACGGGGAGCAATTCTGGGACAACGAGGGCACTCACACGGATTGTCAATGGGAGATAAGTTTTGAGTGAGGCAGTGAGTGGATAAATACCGAGAGAGAGGGGGAGGAGTATCGCTGGAACTCCAGGTGATGTAACAGATGATGGGGGTTAGTGCAGGGTAGGTAGTGAGGGGGTTGTGTTCCTGCACTTCTCCCCCCTCCTTGGCCCCAGTGAGGCGCTGATTTTAAAATTCTCAGCCTCCTGTTCAAATCCCTCAATCTCCCCTCCCCTTCCCATCCCATCTCTGTAACCTCCTCCAGCCCCTCCCCATCTCTGTAACCTCCTCCAGCCCTACAACCCTCCCGTTCTCTGTAACCTCCTCAGCCCTACAACCCGCCCTATCTCTGTAACCTCCTCCAGCCCTGCACCCCTCCCTATCTCTCTCAACCTCCTCCAGCACCGACACCTCTCATATCTCTCTAAACCTCCTCCAGCCCCAAAGCCCCACCCCTACATCCCTCCCTATCTCTCGAACCTCCTCCTGCCCTACATCCCTCCCTATCTCTAAACGTCCTCCAGCCCCTACACCCCTCCCTATCTCTCTAAACCTCCTCCAGCCCCTACACCCCTCCCTATCTCTCTAACCCTCCTCCAGCCCCTACACCCCTCCATATCTCTAACCCTATCCACCTCCGTATCTCTGTAACCTCCTCCAGCCCTACACCCCTTGCTATCTCTAACCTCCAGCCCCTACACCCCTCCCTATCTCTGCAACCTCCTCCAGCACGACAACCCTCCCCCTCTGTAACCTCCTCCAGCACTACACACCTTGGTATCTCTCCAACCTACTCCAGCACCTACATACCTCCCTATCTCTAACCTCCTCCAGCACCTACATACCTCCCTATCTCTGTTATCTCCTCCAGCCCGTACACCCCTCCCCATGTTTGTACTCTCCTCCAATTGCTGCACCCCTCCCGATCTCTGTAACCTCCTCGAGCCCCTAGACCCTTCCTTATCTCTGCAATCTCCTTCAGACCTACACCTCTCCCTATTTCTGTAACCTCTCCAGCCCATACACCCCTCCCTATCTCTAATCTCCTCCATCTTCGACATCTCTCCCAATCTCTGTAACCTCCTCCAGACTCTACACCCCTCCCCATCTGTAACCTCCTCCAGTGCAACACACCTCCACATCTCACTAACCTCCTCCAGCCCCTACACCCGTCCCTATCGCTGTAACCTTCAGAACCTACACAGCTCCCTATCTCTGTAACCTCCTCCAGACCGACACCCCTCGCAATCTCTGTAACCTCCTCCAATCCTACACCCCTCCTTATCTCAAACCTCCGCCAGCCTAAACCCCTCATCTCTGTAACCTCCTCCAGCCCCTACACCACTCCCTATCTCTGTAACCACCAGCCTCTACACCCCTCCCTATCTCTGTAACCTCCTTCAGCACTACACCTCTTCCTATCCGTGTAACCTCCTCCAGCCCTTACACCACTCCCTATCTCTAACCTCCTCGAGCCCCTACAACGTTCCAATCTCTGCAACCACCTCCAGCCCCGACAACCCTCCCTATCTCTTGTAACAACCTCCAGCCCCTACAACCCTCCCTATCTCTGTAAGCTCCTCCAGCCCTACACTCCTCCATATCCCTCTAACCTCCTTCCGCCCTACACTCCTCCATATCTCTCTAACCTTCTCCAGCCCCTACACCCATCCCTATGTCTGTAACCTCCACCAGCCCCTACACCCATCCCTATCTCTGCAACTTCCTCCAGCCCTGAACCCTTCCCTATCTCTAACTTCCTCCTGCCCCTACACACCTCCCTATCTCTGTAACCTCCTCCAGCCCCTACACCCCTCCATATCTCTGCAACCTCTTCCAGCACCTGCTTATTTCTGTAACCGCCTCCAAACCTACATCCCTCCTTATCTCGAACCGCGTCCAGCCCTGACCCCTTCCCTATCTCTAATTTCCTCCAGTCCCTACACCCCTCCCTTTCTCTGTAACTTCCTCCTGCCCCTACACCCCTACCTTTCTCTGTGACCTCCTCCTGCCCCTACACCCCTCCCTATCTCTATAACCTCCTCCAGACCAGATACCCGTCCCGATCTCCAACCTCCTCCAGCCCCTAAACCCCTCCCTATCTCCGTAACCACCTCCAGCCCGACAACCCTCCCTTTCTCTGCAACCTCCTCCAGCCCTACAAATCTCCCTATATCTGTAACCTCCTCGAGCCCCTACAACCCTCCCAATCTCTGCAACCTACTCCAGCCCCTACACCCCTTCCTCTCTCTTAACCTACAGCCCCTACACCCTTCCCTATCTCTGTAACCTACAGGCCCTACACCCCTCCCTATCTCCATAACCACCTCCAAAACCAGAACCTTCCCTATCTCTGCAATCTCCTCCAGCCCCTTCCTATCTCTGTAACCTCATCCAGCACTGCACACCTCCCTATCTCTGTAACCAGCTGCAGCCCTACAATCCTCCCTATCTCTGTAGTCTCCTCCAGCCCCTACAAACATTTATTTCTCTAACCTCCTCCAGCCCTTACACACATCCTGTTCTTGCAAACCTTCTCCAGCCCTAAATCCCTCCCTATCTCTGTAACCTCCAGCCCCTACATTCCTCCCTCACTGTAATCTCCTCAAGCCCTAAACCCCGCCCTATCTCTAACCTCCTGCAGGTCCTACACATCTCCCTATCTCTAACACCCTCCAGCACTACAATCCTCCCCCTATGTAACCTCCTCCAGCACTAGACCCCTCCCCCTCTGTAACATCTTTCGGCTTTTACACCCTCCTGATCACTCTAACCTCCTCCAGCACCTACACACCTCTCTATCTCTCTAACCTCCTCCAGCCCGACACCCCTCTGTATCTCTGACCTTCCCCTTCCCACTGCTCCCCCCCTTTACAGTTGAGCCACCCATGATGCCTTGGACTTGGCTCTGGCTGTACTCCCTGAGGAACCACCAGTACAGAGAGTGAGATGCACTGAGAGGTGTCCTGCACTACCTGCCTGGTACTCCATGTCTGTCTGGGCAGTCACCCATTCCCTCTCTGCCTGCACACTCTTCTGCTGCGAGGTGACGACCCCCTGAAAGGTGCTATCCACGTAGAGCTCAGCCTCGCGGATGCAGTGACACTCGCTGCTGCTCAAGCTCACAAACCCCATGCTCAAGCATGCTTCCCCCAGCGGAAGTGCCTTACCCCAGTTCCAGGATATGCCTTACCCCAGTCCTGTTTCTCGGCACCACCTGCATGGAATGATTTGGGCTTAGAGGGGGCGGGCCATGACACGGGTGGGGCTTGTCGCCTGTCCATCAGAAAAGTGCAGAACAAATAGTTCCCTGCGTTAATAAACCCCGGGGGGGTCACGCAGCCCGAGCGCGGGCCCAGGCTCGAGAGACAACACTCCGCACCATCCGTTACACACACACCGTGGCTCGGTCCCAGGCCCCGAATCACAGGCCGCAGGCCCAGTGTTTGCACCCCTGGTTCCAACCTGGGCTTACGCTATTGGGCCAGCGTGGGCTCACGCTATTGGGCAGCACAAAAGACCCAGGGTCCAGCGTAATACAAACGGAGACAGGGTCCAGCGTAATTCAAACGGAGACAGGGTCCGGCGTAATTCAAACGGAGACAGGGTCCGGCGTAATACAAATGGAGACAGGGTCCGGCGTAATACAAACGGAGACAGGGTCCGGCATAATACAAACGGAGACAGGGTCCGGCATAGTGTTACACTGTAAACAAGTATTTAATAACTGAAACAGCGTTTTTGCAATAATAACTGAAAGTGTGACACTATCCCCTCTAACAGAAGCCTTTAACACTTTAACAATACCAGAAACATACTCTATAGAATACAACAGAGACACGATCTACAGTAATAATAATAGAGGTGTGCACTAGAACTGGAACTACAGGGGCAGGTTATTTTCAGGTCTAGTGTAACAATTCCAGAGACAGGGTCCGGAGTAATAACAGCAAATGCATGGCCCACTGTGAGAGTAACAAAGACAGTGTTTGATCCAATAATAACAGAGGCAGACTCGAGTGTAATACTGAACACAATGCTGGATCGACTGTGATGGTCACACAGGCAGTGTCCTGTGCAACAAAACAAAGATTGGGTCTCCTCTAATAGTGTGTGCAAGTCGGGGCCTATTACTGTAACCTCATTCACCCATCCCCCTGTGCTCACTGACCTACATTGGCTCCTGGCTAAGCAACGCCTCGATTTTAAAATTCTAATCTTTGGTTTCAAAACTCTCCATGGCCTCGCCCCTCCCTATCTCTGTAATCTCTTACAGCACCACCACCCTCCGAGTTTCTGCACTCCTCCAAATCTGTCCTTGCCCATCTCTGATTTTAATCACCCCACCATTGGTGGCCGTGTCTTCAGCTGCCGAAGCTCTAAGCTCTGGAATTCCCCCCTAAACCTCCACCTCCTCTTTCAAGGTTCTTTTTAAAAACTACCTCTTCAATCAACCTTTTGGGAATCTGTCCTGATATCTTTCTCTGTGCCTCTGTCAAAAATGTTTTCTTATTGATATCGATCGCGTTAAGCACCGTGAGATGTTTCATCGCATTAAAGGCGTGCCGAATGTCTGATAACAGAGTCAAGGCCCACTGCAGTATGAATGTGTGGGTCAGTGTAATAACACCGGCACGGTCTAGTGTAACGGGAACAGGGAACAGACCCTGTCAGCCTTGGCTCAGTGGTAGCACTCTCGGCCGAGTGAGGGTTCAATTCCCAATCCAGAGCCCGAGCACATCATCTAGGCCCAGACTCCAGGTGTCAGTACAGAGGGAGTGCTGCACTGTCAGAGGTGCCGTCTTTCAGGTGAGACACTAAACCGATGCCCTGTCTAAATTTTAAGTTGGATGTAAAAGATCCCACGGCCACGATTCCGAGGAAGAACAGGCGGAGTTCACCCCAGTGTCCTGGGTAATTGTATCCCTCAACTTACATCACTGAGAACGGATTGTCTTGTCATCATTACATGGCTGTTTGTGGGATCCTGCTGTGCACAAATTGGCTGCTGCATTTCCCACATTACAGCCCCCCCCTCGCCCCTTCGTGTCTTGAATTGCCTTCACTGTCATGGAAACTGACAATTGGAACCGGTCAGGATTTGAACAATATTTACAACAGATTCGAGATGTTCTGAGAGTCGGTATCTTTCTCTCTTCTGCCCACTCGAGGAGTTAGATGACCATCTTTCTCCTGTGAATATAGAGCTGGAGTATTGGGTCGTGATGTATTAACTAGTTCATCCTGTTGACTCTAAATATTGAGTCTTGTGGTTTCAGACACCAGATAATCAAGCTCAGAACACCAGACTGACTTTTACTGACGTTATTAACAGCACTGCAAACATATAGACAGTATAGTTACCGGATCCAGAGAACAGGGATAATGGAGTGGGTTCCCAGGGCTCCTCTCCCCAGGTGTGTCTAACAAGCTGCGGATACACTGGCGATATTTATACTGAACTGGTTTGCTGCATTCCTGATCTGACCCTGTTCAAACCATAACCACAAGGATATCGGTGCATGGTTCTGCCTGTGACCACAGGCTGTGTCACTGTCACACACAGATACCGTTTCCTTGTTTCACATCTCCATACAAACACCATCACTTCACACATCCCCTTTCTACACAATTACAGCCGACATGAGCAAGGACATGAGCCACATTAAAATGCACAAACATTTCATAACAGCAAAGGTTAAACTGGGATAAATGTTCAGGCAAAATGCAGAACAATCCAGCAGCTCACCAGCACCTTAACAGCGTCTCATCGGCCGACAGGCTTTCATTGAGTCGGGGCCGTCTGGGGGAGGTGGGGGGGCTGCCTGGGGGGGAGGGGCTATCTGGGGGGGGAGAGGGGTCGTCTATGCGGAGGCGGGGGGGGGGGAAGAGTGGACATCGGGGGAGAGTGGAGGAGGCGCGGTCCGGGAGGAGGGGCGGTCCGGGAGGAGGGGGGGGGGGCGTTCCGTGAGGAATCGGCTGGTGCAGGGTCACAGCCCAGCAGGTAAGTGATTGGCTGGTGGATTGGTAAATCTTTTTCTTTTGCTTTTCAGTAGGAAACCTTTGGCATTGTTGTCAGTCGGATCTGCCAGTAAATATATGTGAACTTTATTATCTAAGGAGAGCCAGTTAATTAAATCAGCGGATTGCTGAGTAGTTGCTGGGTGTATTTCTCTAAGGTTCAGAGTTTAGTTCTACTTGACAGTTGCGAGTGTAACGAGAGGGATGCCAGGACAGCTCAGTCCCGTGGATTACACATCCTGTGGCATGTGGGAAATCCTGGAAGCTTCGCACAGCCGGGACGACCACATGTGCAGGAGGTGTCTCCAGCTGCACCAACTCCAGCTCCGCGTTTTGGAGCTTGAGCGGCGGCTGGAGTCACTGCGGTGCATCCATGAGACTGAGAGCTCCGGCGATCTCACGTTTCTAGAGGTGGTCACCCTGCAGCTTAAGAATGTGCAGGCAGATAGGGATTGGGTGACCCCTGGACAGAAGAGGAGGACTAGGCAGGTAGTGCAGGTGTCCCCTGAGTCCATCTCATTCTCCAACCGGTTCTCTGTTCTGAGTACTGGTGAGGGCGATGGTGGCTCTGGGGAGTGAGCCAGAGACAAATCCACGGCACCACGGGTGTCTCAGCTGCACGGGGGGGGAGGAAGAAGAATGGAAGATCTATAGTGGTAGGGGATACAATAGTCAGGGGAGCAGACAGGTGTTTCTGCAGCCGCAGACGTGACTCCAGGATGGCATGTTGCCTCCCTGGTGCCAGAGTCAAGGATGTCACTGAGCAGCTGCAGGGCATTCTGCGGGGGAGAGGGTGAACAGCCGGAGGTTGTAGTCCACATCGGGACCAATGACATGGGTAGAGGAAACTAACAATATTCCGATAGTGGATAGTCAAGAGGCTGTAGGGTGGGGGAGGAACGTAACACAATTACAATCACTAAGGAGGTGGTACTCAGTAAGATAATGGGACTGAAGACAGATAAATCCCCTGGACCTGATGGATTACATCCTCGGGTCTTAAGAGAAGTAGCGGCGGGGATTGTGGATGCATTGGTTGTAATTTACCAAAATTCACTGGATTCTGGGGAGGTCCCAGCAGATTGGAAAATTGCAAATGTAACGCCCCTTTTTAAAAAAGGCGGCAGACAAAAAGCAGGAAACTACAGAGCAGTTCGTCTAACATCTGTGGTTGGGAAAATGTTGGAGTCCATTATTAAAATAGCAGTTGAAGGACATTTGGAAAAGCAAAATTCGGTCAGGCAGAGTCAGCATGGATTTATGAAGGGAAGTCATGTTTAACAAATTTGCTGGAGTTCTTTGAGGATGTAACAAACAGGATGGATAAAGGGGAACCAATGGATGTGGTTTATTTGAATTTCCAGAAGGCATTTGACAATGTGCCATGTAGAAGGTTACTGCACAAGATAAAAGTTCACGGGGTTGGGGGTAATAATTTAGCATGGATAGAGGATTGGCTAACGAACAGAAAATCGAGAGTCGGAATAAATGGTTCAATCTCTGGTTGGCAACCAGTAACTAATGGGGTGCCGCAGGGATCAGTGCTGGGACCCCAACTATTTACAATCTATATTAACGACTTGGAAGAAGGGACCGAGTATAACGTTGCCAAGTTTGCTGATGATACAAAGATCGGAGGAAAAGCAATGTGTGAGGAGGACACACACAATCTGCAAAAGGACATAGACAGGCTCAGTGAGTGAGCAAACATTTGTCAGATGGTGTATAATGTTGGAAAGTGTGAGGTCCTGGACTTTGGCAGAAAACAATCGAAGAGCAAGTTATTATTTAAATGGAGAAAGATTGCAAAGTGCCGCAGTACAACGGGATCTGGGGGTACTTGTGCATGAAACAAGGATAGTATGCAGGTACAGCAAGTGATCAGGAAGGCCAATGGTATCTTGGCATTTATTGCAAAGGGTATGGAGTATAAAAGCAGGGAAGTCTTGCTACAGCTATATAAGGAATCGGTGAGGCCACACCTGGAATACTGCGTGCAGGTTTGGTTTTCATATTTACGAAAGGATATACTTGCTTTGGAGGCAGTTCAGAGAAGGTTCACTCGGTTGATTCCAGGGACGAAGGGGTTAACTTAGGAGGAAAGGTTGAGTAGGTTGGGCCTCTACTCATTGGAATTCAGAAGAATGAGAGATGATGTTATCGAAACGCATAAGATTATGAGGGGGCTTGACAAGGTGGATGCAGAGAGGATGTTTCCACTGATGGGGGAGAGTAGAACTAGGGGACATAATCTTAGAATAAGGGGCAGCCCATTTAAAACTGAGATGAGAAGGAATCTCTCTGAGGGTTGTAAATCTGTGGAATTCACTGCCTCAGAGAGCTGTGGAAACTGGGACATTGAATACATTTAAGACCGAAATAGACAGTTTCTTAAATGATAAGGGGATAAGGGATTATGGGGAGCGGACAGGGAAGTGGAACTGAGTCCATGATTGGATCAGCCATGATGGTGTTAAATGGCGGAGCAGGCTCAAGGGGCCGGATGGCCCACTGTTGCTCTTATTTCTGATGTTCTGATGTTCTAACCCGTCCAAGATGTCGGCCAGTGACCCCGCTGACCCGGGCCTGTCACCACGAGGCAAACCCGGGGTCTCTGGGCTGTGATTGGGGCCTGGGGCCCACAGCAGGTGTTTGACGTTCACACGCTCACTCGTGGCTCCAATTCCTGCCCCGCACCGACAGTCGACTGTCTCCTGTCCGACATCATCCGGGTTCCACCAACTCTGGCCGCCGCAGCCCATGCATGCTCAGTGCGGGAGGTCCGGGCCCAGCCCCGCCCACTGGGGGGGGGGCGCAAGCCCCGCCCCTCGCTCACTCCGATTGGTTGGAGGACCAACTGCTCGCTCAGACCTCCAGCCCCGCTCTTCGCTCTTCCTATTGGCCCAGAGCTGGCCTTGCCAGTGACACCCATATCCCATGTCCCATGAACAAATAAAAAAAACAGGTCAGCTTTGTTTCAATCGCACAGTTGAGTATTTGTTTCTAATTGATGTCCTGTTACCGACTGTTCAATTTTGGGACCTTTTCTCCTTTCTAACTCTGGATTATTTCAGTTCTCATACCTTCGGTTACTCTCAGGGACAAGTGCCAGTTCCCCATACCTTCCAGAGTCCCTCTCCGATCTTTGGTATCAAGGGAAGGTGTCTGTAACACACCCGGGATCAATAAACACAAAACCCAGTCTGTTAATCACTTTCAGATACTGGACTTAGCGTGTGCCCCACAGCATCTCTCTCACCTTCGATGTGTGAATGGAGCATCACGCCTACAAACCTGGTTTTAAATTTAAATGCACTCAGTAAATGTACTTAATGAAAGCCTGTCGGCCGATGAGACGCTGTAAATGTGCTGGTGAGCTGCTGGATTGTTCTGCATTTTGCCTGAACAGAAAATAACTGAACATTTATCCCAGTTTAACTTTTGCTATTATGAAATGTTTGTGTAGTTTAATGTGGCTCATGTCCTTGCTCATGTCTGCTGTAATTGTGTAGAAAGGGGATGTGTGAAGTTTGGTGTTTGTATGGAGATGTGAAACAAGGAAACGGTATCTGTGGATGGCAGTGACACAGCCCTGTGGTCACAGACAGAACCATGCACCGATATCCTTGTGGTTATGGTTTGAGCAGCGTCAGATCTGGAATGTCGCAAACAAGTTCAGTATAAATATCGCCAGTATATCCGCAGCTTGTTAGACACACCTGGGAGAGGAGCCCTGGGAACCCACTCCGTTATCCCTGTTCTCTGGATCCGGTAACTATATTGTCTGTATGTTTGCAGTGCTGTTAATAACATCAGTAAAAGTCAGTCTTTCGTTCTGAGCTTGATTATCTGGTGTCTGAAACCACAAGACTCAATATTTAGAGGCAACAGGATGAACGAGTGAATATATCACGACCCAATACTCCAGCTCGATATTCACAGGAGAAAGTTGGTAATCTAACTCCTCGAGTGGACAGAATAGAGAAAGATACTGACTCTCAGAACATCTCGAATTTGTTGTAAATATCTTTCAAATACTGACCAGTTCCAATTGTCAGTTTCCATTACAGTGAATGCAATTCAAGACACAAGAGGGGCTGGGAGTAGGGGTGAAGAAGGGGTTGGGGTGAAGGAGGGGTTGGGGTGAGGAGTTGGGGAGTAGGGGTGAAGGAGGGGTTGGGGTGAGGGGGGTTGGAGAGTAGGGGTAAAGGAGGGGTTGGGGTGAGGGGGGTTGGAGAGTAGGGGTGAAGGAGGGGAAGGGGGGGTGAGGGGGGGTTGGAGAGTAGGGGTGAAGGAGGGGTTGGGGTGAGGGGGTTTGGAGAGTAGGGGTGAAGGAGGGGTTGGGGTGAGGGGGGTTGGAGAGTAGGGGTGAAGGAGGTGTTGGGGTGAGGGGGGTTGGAGAGTAGGGGTGAAGGAGGGGAAGGGGGGGTGAGGGGGGGTTGGAGAGTTGGGGTGAAGGAGGGGTTGGGGTGAGGGGGTTTGGAGAGTAGGGGTGAAGGAGGGGTTGGGGTGAGGGGGTTTGGAGAATCGGGGTGAAGGCGGGGTTGGGGTGAGGGGGTTTTGGGGAGATGTCATGTAGGAAATGCCGCAGCCAATTTGTGCACTGCAGGATCCCACAAACAGCCATGTAATGATGACAAGACAATCCGTTCTCAGTGATGTAAGTTGAGGGATACACATTACCCAGGACACTAGGGTGAACTCCGCCTGTTCTTCCCCTGAATCGTGGCCATGGGATCTTTTACATCCAACTTAAAATCTAGACAGGGCATCGGTTTACTGTCTCACCTGAAAGACGGACCTCTGACAGTGCAGCACTCCCTCTGTACTGGCACCTGGAGTCTGGGCCTAGATGATGTGCTCGGGCTCGGGATTGGGAATTGAACCCTCACTCGGCCGAGAGTGCTACCACTGAGCCAAGGCTGACAGGGTCTGTTCCCTGTTCCCATTACACTAGACCGTGCCGGTCTTATTGCACTGACTCACACATTCATACTGCAGTGGGCCTTGACTCTGTTATCTGACATTCGGCAAAGCATTTGTTACAACAAGAAAACACATTAATATAGCGCCTTTAATGCAATGAAACATCTCACGGCGCTTAACACGATCGATATCAATAAGAAAACATTTTTGACACAGAGCCACAGAGAAAGATATCAGGACAGATTCCCAAAAGGTTGATTTGAAGAGGTAGTTTTTAAAAAGAACCTTAAAAGAGGAGGTGGAGGTTTAGGGGCGAATTCTAGAGCTTAGAGCTTCGGCAGCTGAAGACACGGCCACCAATGGTGGAGCAATTAAAATCAGGGATGGGCAAGGACAGATTTGGAGGAGTGCAGAAACTCGGAGGGTGGTGGGGCTGTAAGAGTTTACAGAGATAGGGAGGGGTGAGGCCATGGAGAGTTTTGAAACCAAAGATTAGAATTTTAAAATCGAGGCGTTGCTTAACCAGGAGCCAATGTCGGTCAGTGAGCACAGAGGGATGGGTGAATGAGGTTATAGTAATAGGCCCCGACTTGCACACACTATTAGAGGAGACCCAATCTTTGATTTGTTGATCATCACACTCGATCCAGCATTGTGTTCAGTATTGCACTCGAGTCTGCCTCTGTTATTATTGGATCAAACACTGTCTTTGTTACTCTCACAGTGGGCCATGCATTTGCTGTTATTACTCTGGACCCTGTCTCTGGAATTGTTACACTAGACCTGAAAATAACCTGCCCCTGTAGTTCCAGTTCTAGTGCACACCTCTATTATTATAACTGTAGATTGTGTCTCTGTTGTATTCTATCGAGTATGTTTCTGGTATTGTTAAAGTGTTAAAGGCTTCTGTTAGTGTGACACTATCACCTCTTCAATTATTATTGCCAAAAAATTCTTTCAATATTGAAGACTTGTTTTTCGTGTAAAACTAGGCTTTGTGTCAGTTATTAATGCACCATACCCTGTCTCTGTTTATATTACACTGGACCCTGTCTCTGTTTATATTACACTACACCCTGTCAGTGTTTATATTACACTGGGCCCTGTCTCTGTTTATATTACACTAGACCCTGTCTCTGTTTATATTACACTACACCCTGTCTCTGTTTATGTAACACTGGACCCTGTCTCTGTTTATATTACACTACACCCTGTCTCTGTTTATATTACACTACACCCTGTCTCTGTTTATATTACACTAGACCCTGTCTCTGTTTATATTACACTAGACCCTGTCTCTGTTTATATTACACTAGACCCTGTCTCTGTTTATATTACACTAGACCCTGTCTCTGTTTATATGACACTAGACCCTGTCTCTGTTTATATTACACTACACCCTGACACTGTTTATATTACACTAGACCCTGTCTCTGTTTATATTACACTAGACCCTGTCTCTGTTTATATTACACTACACCCTGTCTCTGTTTATATTACACGAGACCCTGTCCCTGTTTATATTACACTAGACCCTGTCTCTGTTTATATTACACTAGACCCTGTCCCTGTTTATATTACACTAGACCCTGTCTCTGTTTATATTACACTAGACCCTGTCTCTGTTTAAATTACACTACACCCTGTCTCTGTTTATATTACACTACACCCTGTCTCTGTTTATATTACACTCGACCCTGTCCCTGTTTATATTACACTAGACCCTGTCTCTGTTTATATTATCCTGGACCCGGTCTCTGTTTATATTACACTAGACCCTGTCTCTGTTTATATTACACTAGACCCTGTCTCTTTTTATATTACACTACACCCTGTCTCTGTTTATATTACACTCGACCCTGTCCCTGTTTATATTACACTAGACCCTGTCTCTGTTTATATTATCCTGGACCCGGTCTCTGTTTATATTACACTAGACCCTGTCTCTGTTTATATTACACTAGACCCTGTCTCTGTTTATATTACACTAGACCCTGTCTCTGTTTATATTACACTAGACCCTGTCTCTGTTTATATTACACTAGACCCTGTCTCTGTTTATATTACACTAGACCCTGTCTCTGTTTATATTACACTAGACCCTGTCTCTGTTTATATTACACTAGACCCTGTCTCTGTTTACACTGGGTCTTTTGTGCTGGCCCAATAGGGTGAGTCCAGGCTGGCCCAATAGTGTGTGCCGGGCCTGGAACCGGGGGGTGAACACGGGGCCTGCGTGCTGTGAGTCGTGGCCTGGTCCCGAGCCCGGGTGTGTGTGAAGCGGATGGTGCGGACTGTTGTCACTCTGGCCTGGGCCCGCACTCGGGCTGTGTGACCACCCACCTCCCCCCCCCCCACCCGGGGTTTATTTAACCCAAGGGAACTATTTGTTCTGCACTTTGTGACCGTAAGGTGACAAGCCCCTCGCACTGTCTAGCCCCCGCTCCCCCTGAATCATTCCATGCAGGTGGTGCTGAGAAACAGGACTGGGATAAGGCACTTCAGCTGCGGGAGGCATGCACTGGGACTGGGGTAAGGCAAATACTGCGACTGGGATAACGAACTTTGGCTGCGGGAGGCATGCACTGGGACTGGGTCAAGGCACTTAGGCTGGGTGAGGGATGCATTTCAAGAGATGGAACCCTGTGAGGTGGAGCAAACATTGCAGCGTTTGGTAATGACATGGATTCATTCAGGCCGGGCAGCGGGGATTATTTCAGGGAATAACAGTGGAGTTGTTTTTGTTTAAACAGATGAAACCCTGTCATTGTGGTACAACCACGCTTCTCGTGCCCTGGTCAAGTACATGTGCAATAAGTGTCGTCATCTGGAGGAGCTCGATCTCCGGGTTTCGGAGCTTGAGCAGCAGCGAGTGTCGCTGCATCCGTGAGGCTGAGAGCTACGTGGATAGCACCTTTCAGGGGGTCGTCACCTCGCAGCATAAGAGTGTGCAGGCATAGAGGGAATGGGTGACTGCCCAGACAGACGTGGACGACCAGGCAGGTAGTGCAGGACACCTCTCAGTGCATCTCACTCTCTGTACTGGTGGTTCCTCAGGGAGTACAGCCAGAGCCAAGTCCAAGGCATCATGTGTGGCTCAACTTTACGGAACGGGGGGAAGGGCAAGGTAAGGTCGGCAATATTGAAAGGGGTTTCCATAGTTACAGCAACAGACAGGTCTTTCTGCGGCCACCGACATAACTCCAGGATGGTAGGTTGTCTTCCTGGTGCCAGGGTCAAGGATATCATTGAGAGGCTGCAGGACATTCTGAGGGGCGAGCGTGAACAGACAGATTCCTGAGGGGCTGGGGACTGTACAAGCCGGATAAGGTCACACCTCAACAGGGCCCCGACCATTATCCTCCCGGGGATTTGCTAATGCTGTTGGGGAGGGTTTAAACTTGCTTGGCAGGGGGATGGGAACCTGAGCGTAGATTCAGGAGGGAGAGAAGCAAAGCTTGGAAATGGGAGTAGAAAATTCGTAAATGAGTTTGGAAGGCAGAGGAAACAAAGGCTAGAAAATCGACTACAAAGGAGTTTGGCCGCGCTTAATGGTATATACTTCAATGCAAGAAGTCTAGGGGATAAGGCAGATCAGCTGAGGTGTTGCTACAGCAGTGAGGAGGGATGAGATGTTGGAAGAATCATCAAATGAGGCCATATGTGTTGAACTGATGAACAAAAGCGGGCCAATCACAATGTTGGGACTGTACTATAAACAGTCAGAGGGAGATAGAAAAGCAAATATGGAGGAAGGTTTCTGAGAAGTCCAAAACCAATAGGGCAGCAATAGTCGGGGATTTCAACGACCACAGAATCATAGACATTTACAGCACAGAAGGAGGCCATTTGGCCCACTGTGTCTGTACCGGTCGAAAGAGAGCTATCCAGCCGAATCCCACTTTCCAGCTTTTGCTCCACAGCCTTGTGGGTTATGACACTTCCAGTGCATATCCAAGTATGTTTCAAATGTGGTGAGGGTTTCTGCCTCTACCACCCTTTCAGGCAGTGAGTTACAGACCCCCACCAACCTCTGGGTGAAAAGTTTCTGCTCAACTCCCCTCTAATCCTTCTACCAATTACTTTAAATCTGTGCCCCCTGGTTATTGACCTCTCTGCGAAGGGAAATAGGTCAGTTCACAGAAGGTTCACAAGGCAGTTCAAAGAAGGTTCACAAGGTTGATTCCTGAGGTGAAGGGTTTGTCATATGAAGATAGGTTGAGCCTGTACTCATTGGAGTTTAGAAGACTGAGAGGTGATATTGAAATGTATAAGATGCTGAGGGGGCTTGACAGGGTCGATGCAGAGAGGGTGTTTCCCCTCGTGAGGGAAACTAGAACTAGGGTGCATAGTTTCAGAATAAGGGGTTGTCCATTTAAAATGGAAATGAGGAAGAATTTCTCTCCCAGAGGGTCGTGAATCTTTGGAATTCTCTGCCCCAGAGAACTGTGGAGGCTGGGTCATTGAATATATTTAAGGTGGAGATCGACAGATTTTTGATAGATAAAGAAGTCAACGGTTTATGCGAGTGGGCAGAGAAGTGGAGTTGGGACCAAGATCAGATCAGCCATGATCTTATTGAATGGCGGAGTGGGCTCGAGGGGTCCGATGGCCTACTCCTATTTATTTGTCCTCATGTTCTTATGTCCTTCCTATCCACTCCATCTGGGACCCTCCATAATTTTGTACGCAATTCTGTCGTTGGCCTCCTCTATTCCAAAGAAAATAACACCAGCCCATCTAAAATTCTTCAGCTAAAATTCTTCAGTCCAGGCAACATCCTTGTAAATCTCATCTGTACCCTCTCCAGTGCAAAGACATATTTCCTGCACTGTGGTAACCAGAACTGTGTGAATACTCTAGCTGTGGTCTAACTAGTGTTTTACACAGTCCTAGCATAACCTCCAGAGTCTGGAACTTGCTGCCTGAAAGAACAGTAGAGGCAGAACCCCTCATCGCATTTGCCAAAGTACTTGGATATGCACTGGAGGTGCCGTAACCGACAGGGATCTGAACCAAGAGCTGGAAAGTGGGATTAGGCTGGATAGCTCTTTTTCAGCCACACAGACACAGTGGACCAAATGGCTTCCTTCTGTGTTGTAAACTGCTATGATTCCATGTCACCAATCCCCTCCTGTCTGATATAAACCCACCCCACAGTCACTGACACCAATCCCCTCCTGTCTGATATAAACTCACTCCACAGTCACTGACACCAATCCCCTCCTGTCTGATATAAACCCACCCCACAGTCACTGATACCAATCCCCTCCTGTCAGATATAAACCCACCCCACAGTCACTGATACCAATCTCCTCCTGTCTGATATAAACCCACCCCACAGTCACTGATACCAATCCCCTCCTGTCTAATATAAACCCACCCCACAGTCACTGACACCAATCTCCACCTGTCAGATATAAACCCACCCCACAGTCACTGATACCAATCTCCTCCTGTCTGATATAAACCTACCCCACAGTCACTGACACCAATCCCCTCCTGTCTGATATAAACCAACCCCACAGTCACTGATACCAATCCCCTCCTGTCTGATATAAACCCACCCCACAGTCACTGACACCGATCTCCACCTGTCAGATATAAACCCACCCCACAGTCACTGATACCAATCGTCTTCTGTCTGATATAACCCCACCACACAGTCACTGACACCAATCCCCTCCTGTCTGATATAAACCAACCATCATCATAGGCAGTCCCTTGGAGTCGAGGATGACTTGCTTCCACATTACAAATGAGGTCTCA
This sequence comes from Pristiophorus japonicus, assembly GCF_044704955.1. Lineage (NCBI taxonomy): Eukaryota > Metazoa > Chordata > Chondrichthyes > Pristiophoridae > Pristiophorus > Pristiophorus japonicus. The sequence goes on from NC_091999.1 coordinate 59,076,252, forward strand.
GATGTCTGTTAGGTCCAATGCAGAAGCTACAATCTCTGTCGCAGATTGGACAGACGGTGGTTGAAAGTACATTGGTTGAAGTGCCGGTTTGTTGAAGTGCTTGGGTTGTCGTGTGCTCCCTCCGCCATCAGCACTTGGTCTCCGCTTGCTCCAGGTGGAGAGACTCGAAGTGTTCGACGCCGTCACAGATTATTCTCTTCCATTTTGAGCGATCTTGTGCCAGGGATTCCCAGGTGTCGGCGGGGATGTTGAACTTCTTCAAGGAGGCCTTGAGGGTGTCCTTGACTTATGACTTAGGCGACCGAAGGCTGTGCTGACACACAGAAGGTGGTGTTGGACCTAGTCATTGATATGTGCCCTTGTTGACAGTAGGCTCCCGAGGTATGAAAAATGGACCATTTTGCCAAAGGCCTCATCGTGGATTTTGATCATCCGGGGTGGGGTGGGGGTGAAGGGCAGTGCTGTGTGGCGGGGATAGGTTGATGGAGCACCTTTCTTTTCCGCAGATGTTTAGTGTAGGGCTCTCAGACACTACAGTGAATGTGTTGACGATGGTTTGGAGCTCATCCTCTGAGTGAGCGCAGACACAAGCATCATCTGCATATTGTAATTCGATGACAGAGGATGGCACGACCTTGGATCTGGTCTGAAGGCGATGGAGGTTGAACAGTTTCCCGTTTATTCTGTAGATTATCTCCACTCCAGCAGGAAGCTTACTGACGGTGAGATGTAGCAATGCAGCAAGGAAGATGGAGAAGAGTGTGGGTGCAGTGACACAGCCTTGCTTCACCCCGGTCCGTACATGAATTGGGTCTGTGGTGGATCCATTGGTCAGGATCACAGCTTGCATGTTATCACCAAGCAAGTGGAGGATGGTGACCAATTTTTGAGGACAGCCGAATTTGAAAAGTACACCCCATAATCCCTCACGGTTGACAGTGTCAAAGAAGGTTGAATTAACCCCACAGTCACTGACACCAATCTCCTCCCATGTGATATAAACCAATCCTTGTCACTGACACCAAGTGGACTGTGAAAATATGTTAAAGGGACTGTAGAAATGCATTGTGAAACATTTAAGGAGATATTTCATAATCTCAGCAGAGAAATAATGATGCTAAGAGAAGGATGAACCATCCCTGGCTAACTAAGGATGTAAAGGATGGTATCAAATTGAAAAAAAAAAGGCATACAATGTTGCAAAGGACAGTGGAAAGCCAGAGGAGTGGGAAATGTTTAGAAACCAGCAAAGGACGACTAAAAATAATGATAAAGACAGAGATGATAGCATACGAGATCAAACTAGCAAGAAATATAAAAACAGGCATTCAGAGCTTCTGCAGAGAGTAGTTAAAGTAAGCGTTGGTCCCTTAGAGGATGGGACTGGAGAATTAATAATGGGAAACACGGAAATGGCAGAGACTTTGAACAAATATTTTCTATCGGTCTTCACGATAGAGGACACTAAAAACATCCCAATAGTTGATAAGAGTTATTGCTGGGGGCGGGGACCTTCGAAGAATCACTATCACTGTCACTGGAGATAAAGTACTCAGCAAACTAATGGGACTAAAGGTGGACAAGTCCCCTGGACCTGATGGCATGCATCCCAGGGTCCTAAGAGAAGTGGCTGCAGAGATAGTGGATGCACTGGTTGTAATCTACCAAAATTCCCTGAATTCTGGAGCGGTCCCAGTGGACTTGAAACTGGAAATGTAACATCCTTGTTGAAGAAAGGAGGGAGACAGAAAGCAGTAAACTATAGACCAGTTAGCCTACCATCTGTCAATGGGAAAATACTGGAGTCCATCATTCAGGAAATAGTAGCAGGGCATTTAGAAAATCATATTGCAGTCAAGCAGAGTCAGCATAGTTTTATGAAAGGGAAATTATGTTTGACAAATTTGCTGGAGTTGTTTGAAGATGTAACGAGCAGAGTGGATAAAGGACAACCCTTTGATGTTGTATATTTGGATTTCCAGAAAGTATTCGATAAGGTGCCACACAAAAGGTTACTGCACAAGCTAAGAGCTCACGGGGTTGTCGATACTATTTCAGCATGGATCGAGGATTGGGTAACACACAAAACACAGAGTCGGGATAAATGGGTCATTTTCAGGTTGGCAAACTGTAACTAGTGGGGTGCCGCTGGGACCTCAACAATTTACAATTTATATTAATGACTTGGATGAAGGGACCGAGAGTAACGCAGTCAAATTTGCTGATGATACAAAGATAGGTGGGAAAGCAAGTTGTGAGGAGGAAGCAACAAATCTACAAAGGGATATAGACCGGCTCAGTGATGGGGAAAAATCTGGCAGATGGACTATAATGTGGTAAATGTCAGGTTATCTCCTTTGGTGGGAAAAATAAAAAAACAAATTATTATTTAAAAGGACGCTTACAAAATACTGTTATACAGAGGGATCTGGGGTTTCTTGTACATGAAACTCAAAAAGTTAGTATGCAGGTTCAGCAAGTAATCAGGAAGGCAAATGGAATGCTGGCCTTTATTGCAAGGGGAACGGAGCATAAAAGTCGGGGAGTCCTGCTACAACTGCACAGGGCGTTGGTAAGACCACACCTGGAATACTGCGTACAGTTTTGGTCTGGACTTGTCTCCATTCCCGTGCTGAGGGGATTGCTACACCAGACGGGAGGGCAACCAGGGAGTGAACCTGAAGGTACCTTCTGTGGCTGGGTTCAGTTCTATACTCCATGCTTCCCCTCCATCCCAACTCTCCCCCTCCCTCCCATCTCTCTCCCTCCCTCCCATCTCTCCCCTCCCCTGAAGGTGCTGACTCTGGCTGGGTTCAGTTTTACAGCGACATTGACCTATTTTGGTCAGAGACACACCTGCTCGGCCTGACGCAAGCTTTCATGACATTTAACATTGCTTCTAAAACATGGTGTTGATAGTGCATTAATACAACTTTGCTCGAATTGTGTGCTTTGTGCATCTCAACCACAATGTCTGTGACATTTACAGAGACGTGCACACCTCGCGGTCTCAGCTGACTGGTTTACATTCTCGCAGCCGAACATCCTGTCCCATGCGATTTATTGGAACATTGTCTACGATGTACTTTATTATTACAACTCCATCCTCCTGTTGCTCAGGCAACCGGGTTTGCTGCTGTCCTACTTTGACTATTGCCAGGGTCTTTCGACAGTGAGATTCTAAAATCCAATTTCATCGACAATCACTGGTTGCCCTCTGTCCCCTCCCCTGAAGGTGCTGACTCTGGCTGGGTTCATTTCAACACTCACTGGTTCCCCTCCCCTGAAGGTGCTGACTCCGGCTGGGTTCATTTCGACACTCACTGGTTCCCCTCCCCTGAAGGTGCTGACTCTGGCTGGGTTCAGTTCTACACTCACTGGTTCCCCTCCCCTGAAGGTGCTGACTCTGGCTGGGTTCATTTCTACACTCACTGGTTCCCCTCCCTGAAGGTGCTGACTGTGGCTGGGTTCATTTCGACACTCACTGGTTTCCTTCCCCTGAAGGTACTGACTCTGGCTGGGTTCAGTTCTACACTCACTGGTTCCCCTCCCCTGAAGGTACTGACTCTGGCTGGGTTCAGTTCTACACTCACTGGTTCCCCTCCCCTGAAGGTACTGACTCTGGCTGGGTTCATTTCTACACTCACTGGTTCCCCTCCCCTGAAGGTGCTGACCCTGGCTGGGTTCATTTCGACACTCACTGGTTCCCCTCCCCTGAAGGTACTGACTCTGGCTGGGTTCAGTTCTACACTCACTGGTTCCCCTCCCCTGTAGGTACTGACTCTGGCTGGGTTCAGTTCTACACTCACTGGTTCCCCTCCCCTGAAGGTACTGACTCTGGCTGGGTTCAGTTCTACACTCACTGGTTCCCCTCCCCTGAAGGTGCTGACTCTGGCTGGGTTCAGTTCCAAACTCATAAGAACATAAATAGGAGTAGGAGTAGGCCATACGGTCCCTCGAGCCTACTGCGCCATTGAATACGATCATGGCTGATCTGATCATGGACTCAGGTCCACTTTCCTGCCCGCTCTCCATAACACCTTATTCCCTTATCGGTTGATAAACTGTCTATTTCTGTCTTAAATTTATTCAATGACCCAGCTTCCACAGCTCTCTGAGGCAGTGAATTCCACAGATTTACAACTGAGAAGAAATTCCTCCTCATCTCAGTTTTAAATGGGCGGCCCTTTATTCTAAAATTATTCCCTCTCGTTCTAGTCTCCCCCATCAGTGGAAACATTCTCTCTGCATCCACCATGTCAAGCCCCCTCATAATCTTATAGAAACATAGAAAATAGGTGCAGGAGTAGGCCATTCGGCCCTTCTAGCCTGCACCGCCATTCAATGAGTTCATGGCTGAACATGCAACTTCAGTACCCCATTCCTGCTTTCTCACCATAACCCTTGATTCCCCTAGTAGTAAGGACTTCATCTAACTCCTTTTTGAATATATTTAGTGAATTGGCCTCAACAACTTTCTGTGGTAGAGAATTCCACAGGTTCACCACTCTCTGGGTGAAGAAATTCCTCCTCATCTCGGTCCTAAATGGCTTCCCCCTTATCCTTAGACTGTGTCCCCTGGTTCTGGACTTCCCCAACATTGGGAACATTCTTCCTGCAACTAACCTGTCTAACCCCGTCAGAATTTTAAACGTTTCTATGAGGTCCCCTCTCATTCTTCTGAACTCCAGTGAATACAAGCCCAGTTGATCCAGTCTTTCTTGATAGGTCAGTCCCGCCATAGAAACATAGAAAATAGGTGCAGGAGTAGGCCATTCGGCCCTTCTAGCCTGCACCGCCATTCAATGAGTTCATGGCTGAACATTCAACTTCAGTACCCCATTCCTGCTTTCTCGCCATACCCCTTGATCCCCCTAGTAGTAAGGACCTCATCTAACTCCTTTTTGAATATATTTAGTGAATTGGCCTCAACAACTTTCGGTGGTAGAGAATTCCACAGGTTCACCACTCTCTGGGTGAAGAAGTTCCTCCGCATCTCGGTCCTAAATGGCTTACCCCTTATCCTTAGACTGTGACCTCTGGTTCTGGACTTCCCCAACATTGGGAACATTCTTCCTGCATCTAACCTGTCTAACCCCGTCAGAATTTTAAATGTTTCTATGAGGTCCCCTCTCATTCTTCTGAACTCCAGTGAATACAAGCCCAGTTGATCCAGTCTTTCTTGATAGGTCAGTCCCGCCATCCCGGGAATCAGTCTGGTGAACCTTCGCTGCACTCCCTCAATAGCAAGAATGTCCTTCCTCAGGTTAGGAGACCAAAACTGTACACAATACTCCAGGTGTGGCCTCACCAATGCCCTGTACAACTGTAGCAACACCTCCCTGCCCCTGTACACAAATCCCCTTGCTATGAAGGCCAACATGCCATTTGCTTTCTTAACCGCCTGCTGCACCTGCATGCCAACCTTCAATGACTGATGTACCATGACACCCAGGTCTCTTTGCACCTCCCCTTTTCCTAATCTGTAACCATTCAGATAATAGTCTGTCTCTCTGTTTTTACCACCAAAGTGGATAACCTCACATTTATCCACATTATACTTCATCTGCCATGCATTTGCCCACTCACCTAACCTATCCAAGTCGCTCTGCAGCCACACAGCATCCTCCTCGCAGCTCACACTGCCACCCAACTTAGTGTCATCCGCAAATTTGGAGATACTACATTTAATCCCCTCATCTAAATCATTAATGTACAGTGTAAACAGCTGGGGCCCCAGCACAGAACCTTGCGGTACCCCACTAGTCACTGCCTGCCATTTTGAAAAGTACCCATTTACTCCTACTCTTTGCTTCCTGTCTGACAACCAGTTCTCAATCCATGTCAGCACACTACCCCCAATCCCATGTGCTCTAACTTTGCACATCAATCTCTTGTGTGGGACCTTGTCGAACGCTTTCTGAAAGTCCAAATATACCACATCAACTGGTTCTCCCTCATCCACTCTACTGGAAACATCCTCAAAAAATTCCAGAAGATTTGTCAAGCATGATTTCCCTTTCACAAATCCATGCTGACTTGGACCTATCATGTCACCTCTTTCCAAATGCACTGCTATGACATCCTTAATAATTGATTCCATCATTTTAGCCACTACCGATGTCAGGCTGACCGGTCTATAATTCCCTGTTTTCTCTCTCCCTGCTTTTTTAAAAAGTGGGGTTACATTGGCTACCCTCCACTCCATAGGAACTGATCCAGAGTCAATGGAATGTTGGAAAATGACTGTCAACGCATGCACTATTTCCAAGGCCACCTCCTTAAGTACTCTGGGATGCAGTCCATCAGGCCCTGGGGATTTATCGGCCTTCAATCCCATCAATTTCCCCAACACAATTTCCCGGCTAATAAGGATTTCCCTCAGTTCCTCCTCCTTACTAGACCCCCCGACCCCTTTTATAACCGGAAGTTTGTTCGTGTCCTCCTTCGTGAATACCGAACCAAAGTACTTGTTCAATTGGTCCGCCATTTCTTTGTTCCCCGTTATGACTTCCCCTGATTCTGACTGCAGAGGACATACGTTTGTCTTTACTAACCTTTTTATCTTTACATATCTATAGAAACTTTTGCAATCCGTCTTAATGCATCCCGGGAATCAGTCTGGTGAACCTTCGCTGCACTCCCTCAATAGCAAGAATGTCCTTCCTCAGGTTAGGAGACCAAAACTGTACACAATACTCCAGGTGTGGCCTCACCAAGGCCCTGTACAATTGTAGCAACACCTCCCTGCCCTTGTACTCAAATCCCCTCGCTATGAAGGCCAACATGCCATTTGCTTTCTTAACCGCCTGCTGTACCTGCATGCCAACCTTCAATGACTGATGTACCATGACACCCAGGTCTCTTTTCACCTCCCCTTTTCCTAATCTGTCACCATTCAGATAATAGTCTGTCTCTCTGTTTTTACCACCAAAGTGGATAACCTCACATTTATCCACATTATACTTCATCTGCCATGCATTTGCCCACTCACCTAACCTATCCAAGTCGCTCTGCAGCCTCATAGAATCCTCCTTGCAGCTCACACTGCCACCCAACTTAGTGTCATCCGCAAATTTGGAGATACTACATTTAATCCCCTCGTCTAAATCATTAATGTACAGTGTAAACAGCTGGGGCCCCAGCACAGAACCTTGCGGTATCCCACTAGTCACTGGCTGCCATTCTGAAAAGTCCCCATTTACTCCTACTCTTTGCTTCCTGTCTGACAACCAGTTCTCAATCCATGTCAGCACACTACCCCCAATCCCATGTGCTTTAATGTTTTGATGTGATCACCTCTCATTCTTCTGAACCCCAACCTCCTCAACCTTTCCTCATAAGCCAACCCCCTCATCTCCAGATCAACGTACTGAACCTTCTCTCAACTGCCTCCAAAGCAAGTATATCCTTTCGTAAATATGGAACCCAAAACTGCATGCAGTATTCCAGGTGTGGCCTCACCAATACCCTGTATAACTGTAGCAAGACTTTCCTGCTTTTTTACTCCATCCCCTTTGTAATAAAGGCCAAGAGTCCATTGGCCTTCCTGATCACTTGCTATACCTGCATACTAACATTTAGCGTGTCAGGCACAAGTTCCCCCAGGTCCCGTGTACTGCAGCAGTTTGCAATTTTTTTCCATTAAATAATATCTTGCTCTTTCATTTTTTCTGCCAAAGTGCATGACCTCACACTTTCCAACATTATATACCATCTGCCAAATTTTTGCCCACTCACTTATCCTGTCTATGCCCTTTTGCAGATTTTTTGTGTCCTCCTCACACATTGCTTTTCCTCCAATCTTTGTATCATCAGCAAACTTGGCTGCGTTACACTCGGCCCCTTCTTCCAAGTTGTTAATATAGATTGTAAATAGTTGGGGTCCCAGCACTGATCCCTGCAGCACCCCACTAGTTACTGGTTGCCAACCTGAGAATTAACCATTTATCCCAATACTCTGTTTTCTGTTAGTTAGCCAATCCTTTGTACCTGCTAATATATTGCCCCCAACCTCCTCAACATTTCCTCATAAGTCAACCCCCTCATTTACGGAATGAACCTTGTGAACCTTCTCTGAACTGCCTCCTCACTCCTCCACTGAAGATGCTGACTCTGTCTGGCTTCAGTTCGAAACTCACTGGTTCCCATCCATCTCCTCACCTGAAGGTGCTTACTCTGGCTGCGTTCAGTTCTACAATCTCCTTCCCCTCCCTCTACTCCCCTGAAGGTACTGACTCTGGCTGGGTTCAGTTCTGCATTCACTCGTTCCTCCCCTGTAGGTACTGACTTTGTCTGGGTTTAGTTCCACACTCACTGGTTCCCCTCCCTCTCCTCCCCTAAAGGTGTCAGCTCTGGCTGGATCAAGTTCTACAATCACTGGTCCCCTCCCCTTAAGGTGCTGACTTTGGCTGGAATCTGTTCCAAACAACTGGCTCCCCTCTCATCCAATACAGATGCTGAATCTGTCTGGTTTCAGTTCTGCACTCACGAGTTAACATAAGAACATAAGAAATAGGAGCAGGCATAGCCCATACGGCTCCTCGAGCCTGCTCCTCTATTTAATACGATCATGGCTGATCCGATCATGGACTGGAGTCCACTCCCCTGTCCGCTCCCCATAACCACTTATTCCCTGATCGTTTATGAATCTTTGTTTCTGTCTTAAATTTATTCAATGTCCCGGCTTGCACAGCTCTCTGAGGCAGTGAATTCCACAGATCCACAACCTTCTGCGAGAAGAAATTTCTTCTTTTAAGTGGGCGGCCCCTTATTCTAAGATTATGCCCCGTAGTTCTAGTCTCCCCATTATCAGTGGAAATTCCTCTCTTCATCACCTTGTCAAAGCCCCCTCATAATCTTACACATTTCGTTAAGACCACCGCTCATTCTTCTGAATTCCAATGAGTGGAGGCCCAACCTCAACCTTTTCTCATAAGTCAACCCCCTCATCCCTGGAATCAACCTTGTGAAAATTCTCTGAACTGCCTCCAAAACAAGTATATCCTTTTGGAAATATGGAAACCAAAACTGCACGCAATATACCAGGTGTGGTCTCACCAATACCCTGTACAACTGTAGCAAGACTTCCCTGCTTTTATACTCCATCCCCTTTGCAATAAAGGCCAATATTACATTGGCCTTCCTGATCACTTGCTGTACCTGCATACTATCCTTTTATGTTTCATGCACAAGTACCCGCAGTTCTCGCTGTACTGCAGCACTTTGCAACCTTTCAACATTTAAATAATAACTTGCTGTTTAATTTTTTTCTGCCGAAGTGCATGACCTCACACTTTCCAACATTATACTTCATCTGCCAAATTTATGCTCACTCACAGCCTGCCTATGTCCTTTTGCAGAATTTGTGTCCCCGCCTCACACATTGCTTTTCCTTCCATTATTGTATCACCAGCAAACTTGGCTTCGTTACACTAGTTACTGATTGTCAACCCGAGAAGCAACCATTTATCCTGACTCTCTGTTTTCTGTTAGTCAGCCAATCCTCCATCCATGCTAATATATTACCCCCAACCCCGTGAACTATTATCCCCTCCCTGTCCTGTCCCCCCTGAAGGTACTGATTCTGGCTGGGTTCAGTTCTACACTCACTGTTTTTCCTCGCCTGAAGGTACTGACTCTGGCTGGGTTCAGTTCTACACTCACTGGTTCCCCTCCCCTGAAGGTACTGACTCTGGCTGGGTTCAGTTCCACACTCACTGGTTCCCCTCCCCTGAAGGTACTGAATCTGGCTGGGTTCAGTTCTACACTCACTGGTTCCCCTCCCCTGAAGGTACTGACTCTGGCTGGGTTCAGTTCTACACTCACTGGTTCCCCTCCCCTGAAGGTACTGATTCTGGCTGGGTTCAGTTCTGCACTCTCTGGTTCCCCTTCCCTGAAGGTACTGACTCTGGCTGGGTTCAGTTCCAGACATTGACATCATTCACTTTGTTCCTGCACCAAGATGGCCACACATGCGCTCTGCTAATCACTGAATCAAAATAGCGGAGCGCTGAACCTACCTTCCTGCACGAAGATGGCCGCCGTTAGCCTGGGCCTGTGACCGGGAGAACGCCTCGAAGCTGCAACCACCGATATTCCGGATATTATTCCAGACTTGCAGCGGGCATCGGTTGTTTATGAAACTCTTTTTGAGTTCACTTGCAAAACATAAAACATTAAACGGTGCCACCCGACCTGGGTGACACTCCAGACATTTACAAGGCCCTTTTTTTTCCCCCCCTTTTTTTTTTGTGTTTTCGGTTGTTTATGAAGCCTCCCCGGCTCCCCGCTGGTCCATTACTCCGCTCTTTCCCACTGAAAAGGACACTTCTGAGGAGGCTGTACAAAACGTGTTGCCGCCACCATTACACGCACCGCGCATGCTCCAAACACAGCCAGGGCCCGTGCCTGCGCACTGAGCTCCTGTAGTCTGGGTGCGGCACATTCTCCCCTGCGGGGCATGCTGGGTACATAAGACCACGAGAAATAGGAGCAGGAGTGGGCCACCCAGACCCCTGAGTCTGCTCCCCATTCAATAAGGTCTTGGCTGGTCTGATCATCGGCTCAGCTCCACTTCCCTGCCCGCTCCCCAGAACCATTCACTCCCTTACCACACCTGGAGTCCTGTGCACTGTTTTGGTCTCCTTCTCTCAGGAAGGATATCCTTGCCTTGCTTAGATACAGAGTAAAGCTTCCTCAACGCTATCCCACGAGACATTCCAAGGGGAGATATGGAGTATATCTCCCTCAACCTGTCCCATGCTTTCCAGAGTGGATACTGCATTGGTTAGATAATGAATAAAACTCACTCTACACTATCCTATCAAACACTCCCAGGATAGATACAGCACGAATTAAATATACAGTAAATCTGTGCCAAAGGAACTGTACCCCACTGAGAGTCAGTGCCAGAGGAAACTACAGCATGGGATAGATACAGAATAATGCTCCCTCTACACTGTTCTGAACAATCCCAGGGCAGGTAAAGCACGGGTTAGATGATCATAGCTGGCCCCTCGAATGAGGATGATTTGCTTCCACATGAGTTCACAGATGTTTCAATGAAGGACCAAATGTTCCAGTCCTGACCTCCAATTGAGGAGGTGGAAGATGCCTATGGGTGGATTGTTTTTAACGTGTGGTGACCGTTGCACACCAGCCACGACACGGGCATGACAGAGCTAGGATTGGTCCAGTGGCAAGGGTTAATCAGGATTACTGGAGACCTGTTTTGCTGTACGGAGCTAGTGTGCACAAATATAACAGTGTGGGCTGGTCCGTGCTGCCCCTGGGCTCTCGCCTCTTTTGCACCCGGTACCCTCATTCGCCGCACCTCCACCACGATCTCTCGCCACTCCTCCACCACAAACATTCACTTCACCTCCGCCACGATCCCTCTCCGCTCTCCCTCCAAAAAAACACTCGCCGCACCTCCGCCACGATCTCCTGCCCCATCTCTGCACCAAACATTCACTGAACCTCCATCACGATCACCCACCAAATCTCAGGCATGCTCCCTCATCACTCCTCTGCCCCGATCACTCGTCGCAAGTCCAGCACAACCTTCCATGTTCCTCTGCTGTACCAGGGCCCTGCCGATGCTCCTGCCCACGCTCCAAGTGGCAATCTGGGCCCTGATGATGTCACCCAGTCGTCCACCTCGAAGCCGTCACACATTTGTGTCAGCTCACACTGAAGCTGCAGTGGCTCGCTCCTGCTCTTTTTATAGCCGCAACCTGTGGAGATGTTCTCTCGCAGGTTGGGGTGGCCCACGATATCCTAGAGCCCATTGGTCGATCTCTTTTTATAGCCCCAACCTGTGGAGATGTTCTCTCGCAGGTTGGGGTGGCCCACGATATCCTAGAGCCCATTGGTCGATCTCTTTTTATAGCCCCAACCTGTGGAGATGTTGTCTCGCAGGTTGGGGTGGCCCATGATGTGATACATGGGTTAGATACAGTGTGTAGAGCTCCCGCTACTCTACTCTGCCACATTAAATACTCTCAGGTGAAGTACAGCACCGTTTAAACAGAGAGTAAATCTCTCTACACGGTCCCATTAAACAGTCCCAGGGCAGGTACAGCATGGGTTATATCCAGAATAAAGCTCCCTCAACATTGTCGCAACAAACAGACGAGGGCTGGTACAGCACATATGGAGTATATGTCCCACAAACACTCCAGGCAGGAACAGCACGGGATAATTACAGAGTAATTTCTCCCTCTAAACTGTTCCAATAAAAAAATCCCAGGGCAGGTAAAGCACAACTATTTTGTTGTTGATCTGTAAATCAAGTGCCCCCTGATTAAAGCTGGGGCGGGAGGGTGGGGGGGGGGGGCACTATAACCAACAAAATAAACCAATTAAACTTTGGACAGTAAACTTAAATCAAATTAAAATTTGGTTGCTGGGGGTGATGATGCACTCCAGTCACTCCGGCTGAGGAGCTCCTCCCGGAGTCACAGTGCACATTTCGTCCTCCCAGGGGTATAACGGATATGAGTAGGTACACAGTAAGGATCCCAATACACTGTCCCATCAAACTCTCCCAGGGCAGGTACAACATGTATTAAATACAGACCAAAGCTTCCGCTATACAGTTCCCAGGGCAAGTACAGTACAGGTTAGACACAGAGTACATCTCCCTCTAACATCCCAGGCATTCCAGGGCAGATACAGCATTTATTAGATATTGAGGAGATCTCCCTCTATAATGTTCAACCAGACATTCCCAGGGCAGGTACACACAGGTTAGATACAGAGGAAAGTTCCCTCTACACTGATCTATCAAACACTCCCATCACAGGTACAGCACGGGTTAGATACAAAGTAAAACTCCCTCTACACTGTCCATTAAACACTCCTTGGGCACGTACAGCACTGGGTACAAACAGAGTAACATTCCCTCTACACTGTCCCAGAAAACATTCCCAGGGCAAGTACACAAATGATAGATACAGAGAAAATTCCCTCTACACTGCCCTATCAGCCACTCCACGGCAGGTACAGAAAGGGTTATAATGCAAAGTAAATATCCCTCTACATTGTCCCATTAACCATTCCCAGGGTAGGTAAAGCACGGGTTAGATACAGAGTAAATCTCCCTCTACACTTTCCCATCAAACACATCCAGGGCAGGAACAACACGGGTTACATATTGAGTAAAAATCACTCAACACTGTCCCGTCAAACACTCTGAGCGAAGATACAGCACAGAGTAGATACAGAGAAAAATGTGCTCTACACTATCCCATCAAAAACTGCCAGGGCAGGTACAGCAGGGGTTAGACAGAAATGTTTATGCTGGATGTTCCAGAATTGATGGCTGGGCAACAGAAGGCACAGCCACAAAAGCCACCAATGGTTGAACAATTATAATCGGGGATACTCAGTAAGACTGATATCTCATGGGCGGGAGCGGCGGGCGTGGGCGTGTTGTGGGGGCAGTGTGAGCGGGAATTTTGAAATCAAGGCGTTGCTTCACTGGAAGCCAATGTAGGTCAGCGAGCACAGGGGTAATGGGTGAGCTGGACTTGTTGCGAGTTCGGACATGGGCAGCCGAGTTTTGGATCAACACTAGTTTATGTAGGTCAGAATGTGGGAGGAGTGCATTGGAATAGTCAAATCCAGAAGTAAAAAAAGGCACGGATGAGGGCTTCAGCAGTGGATGAGCTGAGGCATGAGCGGTGATGGGCGATGTTACAGAGGTGGAAATAGGCATTGTTAGTTATTTTGTGGATATGTGGTCAAAAACTTATTTCAGGGTTAAGTATGTCACCAAGGTTGTGAGCAGTGTGGTTACAGGCTCAGACAGAAGTTCGGGAGAGGGATGGAGTCGGTCACTAGGGAACGGAGCTTGTGGTAATGATGATTACAAATATCAGAATATTTCACAGGCTATCACGTGCAAAATGTGTGGATGAGTTTTTAATATTCAATTGGTTTCAAAAACAGGTTAACTGATCGAGAAAGTAACGGATTTCAAATCTTATGCAAGACAGTTCAATAAAGGGGTGGTTCAAAAGATGTCAGCTGAGTTTAAAGTGAGACACTGCAGTTAAGTCTGCTACAACCACAACTCATGTATGCAAATGGAACAAGTTTGGGGTTTGATATGCTAGAAAGCGAACTAGGTGAGAAGTGATATAAGTTAGATTAAGAAAAAGCCCTAAAAGGGAACAGTCCATAACAGAACATCAATTAATCTCCTCTGATCATGGAGGAATCAAATATTCAACAAACTGTATTTGAAACAAAGATAATTTATTCAACATTTATAGAGGGTATTAATCTCCAGCTTTACAATCTATATTAACGACTTGGAAAAAGGGACTGAGTGTAACATAGCCAAGTTTGCTGATGATACAAAGATCGAAGGAAAAGCAATGTGTGAGGAGGACTGAACAAATCTGCAAAAGGACATAGACAGGCTAAGTGAGTGAGCAAAAATTTGGCAGATGGACTATAATGTTGGAAAGTGTGAGGTCATGCACTTTGGCAGAAAAAAATGGCGAAAGATTGCAAAGTACTGCAGTACAGCAGGACCTGGGGATACCTGTGCATGAAATGCAACAGGATAGTATGCAGGTACAGCAAGTGATCAGGAAGGCCAATGGTATCTTGGCATTTATTGCAAAAGGGATAGGGTATAAAAGCAGGAAAATCTTGCTACAGCTATATGTGAGGTCACACCTGGAATACTGCGTGTAGTTTTGGTTTCCATATTTATGAAAGGATATACTTGCTTTGGAGGCAGCTCAGAGAAGGTTCACTCAGTTGATTCTGGGCATGAGGGGTTTGACTTATGAGGAACGATTAAGTAGGTTGGGCCTCTACTGACTGGAATTCAGAAGAATGAAAGGAGATCTTATCAAAACGTATAAGATTATGAGGGGGCTTGATAAGGTGGATGCAGAGAGGATGTTTCCACTGATAATGGGGAGTCTAGAATTAGATTGCATGATCTTAGAATAAGGGGCCGCCCATTTAAAAGAGAGGTGAGGAGCAATTGCTTCTCTCAGAGGGTTGTAAATCTATGGACTTCACTGCCTCAGAGAGCTGTGGAAGTTGGGCCATTGAATAAATTTAAGACAGAAATAGACAGTTTCTTAAACGATATGGGAATATGGGGGCATGGGGAGCGGGCGGGGAAGTGGAGCTGAGTCCATGATCAGATCAGCCATGATCTTATTGAATGGCGGAGCAGGCTCGAGGGGCCGTATGGCCTACTCCTGTTGCTATTTCTTATGTTCTTATGTTCAGGTATAGAGGTTATTAAGATAACCAGAAACAAACAAGAGCTGCCAGAATGAACATGGTTCAGTGCCCAATGCAATCACAGTACATCGTGTTCTAGTCACAAATGCAATCTTTCTCCTCAACCTATTTAAAACTGAGATGAGGAGGAATTTCTTCTCTCAGAGGGTTGTAAATCTCTGGAATTCTCTGCTCCAGAGAGCAGTGGAGGCTGGGTCATTGAATATATTTAAGGTGGAGATAGCCAGATTTTTGAGCGATAAGGGAGTAAAGGGTTCTGGGGAGTGGGCAGGGAATGGAGCTGAGCCTATGATCAGACCAGCCAGACCTTATTGAATGGGGAGCAGGCCCGGGGGTCTGGGTGGCCCACTCCTGCTCCTATTTCTCATGGTCATATGTACCCAGCATGCCCCGGGGGGAGAATGTGCTGCACCCAGACTACAGGAGCTCAGTGCGCAGGCGCGAGTCCTGGCTGTGTTTGGAGCATGCACAGTGCGTGTAATGGCGGAGGAGACAAGTTTTGTACAGGCTCCGAAGAAGTGTCCTTTTCAGCGGGACGGAGCAGAATAATGGACCAGCGGGGAGCTGGGGAGGCTTCATAAACAATCGGTGCTCGCCGCAAGCCCGGAATAATAACCGGAATATCGGCGGTTGCAGCTTTGGGGCTTTCTCCCGGTCACAGTTCCAGGTTAACGGCGGCCATCTTGGTGCAGGAAGGCATGTTCACGCCGCCAATTTAATTTACTGAGCAGTACAGCGCATGCGTGGCCATCTTGGTGCAGGAACAAAGTGAATGATGTCAGTGTCTGGAACTGAACTCAGCCAGTCAGTACCTTCAGGGGAGGGGAACCAGTGAGTGTAGAACTGATCCCAACCAGAGTCAGCAACTTCAGGGGAGGGGAATCACTGAGTGTAGAACTGAACCCAGCCAGAGTCAGTACCTTCAGGGGAGGGGAACCAGTGAGTCTAGAACTGAACCCAGCCAGAGTCAGTACCTTCAGGGGAGGGGAACCAGTGAGTGTAGAACTGAACCCAACTAGAGTCAGTACCTTCAGGGGAGGGGAACCAGTGAATGCAGAACTGAACCCAGCCACAGTCAGTACCTTCAGGGGAGGGGAACTAGTGAGTGCAGAACTGAACCCAGCCAGAGTCAGCAACTTCAGGGGAGGGGAACCAGTGAGTCTAGAACTGAACCCAGCCAGAGTCAGTACCTTCAGGGGAGGGGAACCAGTGAGTGTAGAACTGAACCCAACTAGAGTCAGTACCTTCAGGGGAGGGGAACCAGTGAGTGCAGAACTGAACCCAGCCACAGTCAGTACCTTCAGGGGAGGGGAACCAATGAGTGTAGAACTGAACCCAGCCAGAGTCAGTACCTTCAAGGGAGGGGAACCAGTGAGTGTAGAACTGAACCCAGCCAGAGTCAGCACCTTCAAGGGAGGGGAACCAGTGACTGTAGAACTAAACCCAGCCAGAGTCAGTACCTTCAAGGGAGAGGAACCAGTGACAGTAGAACTAAACCCAGCCAGAGTCAGCATCTTCAGTGGTGGGGAAAGAGGGGAGGGACGGAGAGGACCCAGTGATTATAGAAATGACCCTAACCAGAGACCGCACCATCAGGGGAGCAGAGGTAGAGGAACCAGTGAGTGCGGAACTGAACACAGCCAGACTCAGCATCTTCAGGGGAAGTAGGGAACCAATGAGTGTCGACCTGAACCCAGCCACAGTCAGAACATTCAGGGGAGGAGCGGGACGGGAACCAGTGACTACAGAACTGAACCCAACCAGAATTGGTGGTGAAAACTGGGAGTGGAGGAGAAACAGGCTAGAAATGTGTTGATTTGGATTTCAGCGCTGCAGGATGGACAATGTGTGGGACAGGGATTTACAGCTTTGGAAGAACAAGAGAGGAAAGAATGTTGAATTGAAACTAGATGTGTCTATCCTGAATTTGTGTCTTGTACTGACAGAGATGAGTTTTGTTATCTCCTTTTACAGCTTATTAGAAGGGGAGATTTTCAGACCGGAAACACAAACCAAACATCGTGTCAAGATCTGATGGAGTCAATCGATTCATCAGGACCCGAATATCATCGGCCTTTGAAAGTGGAAGGAGAAATGTTTGTCTGTTCTGACTGTGCGAAAAGATTTCAAATATCTGTGTGACTGGAAAAGCACCGTGTTCCAGTGCACTGCCTGTGGAAAGAGCTTTAACCAGTTACACAGTCTGAAGAAACATTGCACCATTCACAGCGGGGAGAAACTGTAAACGTGTTGTGTGTGTGGGCGAGGCTTCAACTGATCGTCCAACCTGGAGAGTCACAAGGATACCCGCACCATGGAGAAACCGTGGAAATGTGGGGACTGTGGGAAGGGATTCAGATCAACATCTGTCCTGGAAATTCATCAACACAGTCACACTGGGGAGAGGCCATTCACCTGCTCTGAGTGTGGGAAGCGATTCACTCAGTCATCCGACCTGCTGAAACACCAGCGAGTTCACACTGGGGAGAGGCCATTCACCTGCTCGGAGTGTGGGAAGGGATTCACTGCATCATCTGACCTGCTGAAACACCAGCGAGTTCACACTGGGGAGAGGCCGTTCACCTGCTCAGAGTGTGGGAAGGGATTTACTTGTTCATCCAACCTGCTGAAACACCAGCGAGTTCACACTGAGGAGAGGCCGTTCACCTGCTCAGAGTGTGGGAAGGGATTCACTTGTTCATCCAACCTGCTGACACACCAGCGAGTTCACACTGGGGCGAGGCCGTTCACCTGCTCGGAGTGTGGGAAGGGATTCACTCAGCCATCCATTCTGCTGACACACCAGCGAATTCACACTGGGGAGAGGCCGTTCACTTGCTCTGAGTGTGGGAAGGGATTCACTCAGTCATCCCACCTGCAGTCACACCAGCGAGTGCACACTGAGGAGAGGCCGTTCACCTGCTCGGAGTGTGGGAAGGGATTCACTTGTTCATCCAACCTGCTGGCACACCAGCGAGTTCACACTGGGGAGAGGCCGTTCACCTGCTATGAGTGTGGTAAAGGATTCACTTGTTCATCCAACCTGCTGACACACCAGCGAGTTCACACTGGGGAGAGGCCATTCACATGCTCTGAATGTGGGAAGGGATTCACACAGTCATCCAACATGCTGACACACCAGCGAGTACACACTGGAGAGAGGCCGTTCACCTGCTCGGAGTGTTGGAAGGGATTCACTCAGGCATCCCACCTGCTGACACACCAGCGCGTACACACTGGGGAGAGGCCGTTCACCTGCTTGGAGTGCGGGAAGGGATTCACTCAGTCATCCACCCTGCTGAAACACCAGCGAGTTCACAAGTGACTGCAGGAGTTGGATTCTGCTGTTATTGAGACTGTTAATCACATCCTGACTGAACCATGTTCATTCTGACAGTTGTGGTTTGTCTCTGTTGATGTTAATAACCCTGTAACTGAGCTGGACTTTAATATTCTGGATATATTGCTGATTGTGTTCTCGGGGCTGCAGTGTCCATTTAAGAAACACTGCTGGTTATCTTTCCCCTTAATTCAGCAATTCTCAACAGAATTTTAGTTTGCAATAAAATTATGAACTTTTACTTTAATCCTAAATTGATCTTTGGTACAAAATCTAGAATAGTGTGTGAAAGTTTCAACTGAATAAAATCTCCAATTGGAATGAGCTTGCTGACAATTCTTAATGCCTTGCTCATTACACACAGTGGCCCCTCCATATCCACCAGAAGGAAGGGGAAAAGGAATTGGTGGGGAATCAGTGTACCCAAATATTGTCCTTCCCATCTGGGTGTGTCAATCCTCTCGGCACGAGAATGGAGACAAGTCCAGACCAAAACTGTGCGCAGTAGCCCAGGTGTGGTCTTACAGTTGTAGCAGGACTTCCTTACTTTTAGACTCCATCCCCTTTGCAATAAAGGCCAGCATTCAGTTTGCCTTCCTGATTATTGCTGTACCTATATGCAAACATTTTGAGTTTCATGTACAAGAATCCCCAGATCTCTCTGTATAACAGCATTTTATAATCGTCCACATCTAAATAATAATTTGCTTTTTTTTTCCTACCAAATGAAATCACCTGATATTTTACCACGTTATAGTCCATCTGCAAGATTTTTGCCCACTCATTGAACCTATCTATATCCCTTTGTAGATTCTTTGCGTCCTCCTCACAACTTGCTTTCCCACCTATCTTTGTACCATCGGCAAATTTGGCTATGTTACACTCGGTCCCTTCATCCAAGTCATTAATATAAATTGTAATTAGTTGAGGCCCCAGTACTTATCACTGCGGCACCCCACAAGTTACTGTTTGCCAACCTGAAAATGACCCATTTATCCGGACTCTCTGTTTTCTGTTAGTTCAACAATCCTCTATCCATGCTGATATATTATCCCCAACCCCGTGACCTCTTAGCATGTGCAGTAATATTTTGTGTGGCACCTTATTGAATGCTTTCTGGAAATCAAAATATACAACATCAAGTGGTTCTCCCTTATCCACTCTGCTCGTTACATCCTCAAACAACTACAGCAAATTTGTCAAACATGATTTCCCTTTCATAAAACCATGCTAACTCTGCCTAACTGCAGTATGGTTTTCTAAATGTCCTGCTAGTACTTCCTTAATGATGAACTCGAGTATTTTCCCACTGACAGATGGAAGGCTAACTGATGTATAGTTTCCTGCTCTCTGTCTCCCTCCTTACTTGAATAAACGTGTTACATTTGCAGTTTTCCAGTCCACTGGGACCTCTCCAGAATTCAGGGTATTTTGGTGGATTACAACCAATGCATGCACTATCTCTGCAACTAATTATTTTAAGACCCGAGGATGTATGCCATCAGGTCCAGAGGACTTGTCCACCTTTAGTCACATTAGTTTGATTAGCACTTTATCTGTAGTGATAGTGATTGTTTTAAGTCATCCCCCCCACTCCCCCTCCGCAATAGCTCCTTGGTTATCAAATGTTGGTATGTTTTTAGTGTCCTCTACCGTGAAGCCTAATACAAAATATTCGTTCAAAATCTCTGCCATTTCCGTGTTTCCCATTAGTAATTCTCCAATGTCATCCTCTAAGCGAGCAATGTTTACTTTAGATACTCGTTTCCTTTTTATATCCCAGCAGAAGCTCTTATTGTTTGTTTTTATATTTCTTGCTAGTTTGCTCTCATCTGCTATCTTCTCTGTCTTTTTCATTTTTCGTCATCCTTTGCTGGTTTCTAAAAATTCCCAATCCTCTGGCCTTCCACTGTCCTTCACAACATTATCTGCCATTTTTTCCAATTTGATACCATCCTTTACTTCCATGACGACACTTGTTGCACACGTGATTGACCAGGACACGAGAAGTGTGGTTGCTGCACAACGACAGGGTTTCATCTGTTTCAACAGAAACAACTACACTGTGTTATTTCCAGAAATAATCCCCGCTGTCTGGCCTGAATGAATCCATGTCACTACCAAATGCTGCAATGTTTCCTCCACCGCACAGAGTTCCGTCTGTTTAAAGCCACGACAGAAATGTCCCGTTTCCTCCTGGAGTTTGAGGGACATCAGCTTTAACAATGGGGCAGAGTTTCAGCCAATGAGCGAGATCCAGACCCAGCCCCGCCCACTGGGGGCTGCAAGCCCCACCTCTCGCACACTGTGATTGCTTGGAGGATCAACCGCCTGCCTGGTCCTCCAGCCCCGCCCCCACTCTTCCTATTGGTCGGGAGCTACCGTCAATCAGCCAGGCAGTGTGAACTGAGCATGCACAGTGGGTGAGTCAGCGAGTGAGAGATGGGCGGAGGGAGGGAGCGGGCGGGTTAATAAAGAACACGCTTATTTGTACTGCCAAAATGGCCGCCACGCCGCACCGTTTGTCTATGATTGGTCCCTTGGAGGATAAGCCACACCCTGAGATTTCACTGGAATGTGTAACTGGAACCGCCCATCGCAAGGTCTCACTGACTTTGCAAATTGTAACTTGATCCACTTTGAATTCCTGAAGTGACAGAGGACAGAGCTCCCCATAAGATAGCAAGGGCCAGCCAAAGTACCTTGCCCCCATCCCAGTGCATGCCTCCCCCAGCAGAAGTACATTAGCCCCACCCAAGATCTGCCTCCCCCAGCTGAAGAGCTTTACCCCAATCCCAATACATGCCTCCCCCAGCCGAAGTGCTTTACCCCAATACAATACATGCCTCCCCCAGCCGAAGAGCTTTACCCCAGTCCCAATACATGCCTCCCCCAGCCGAAGTGCTTTACCCCAGTCCAATACATGCCTCCCCCAGCCGAAGTGCTTTACCCCAGTCCCAAGATATGCCTCCCCCAGCAGAAGGGCTTTACCCCAGTCCCAGTGCATGCCTCCCCCAGCCGAAGTACATTACCCCAGTCCCAGTGCATTCCTCCCCCAGTCAAAATGCATTACCCCCATCCCAGTGCATGCCTCCCCCAGCCGAAGTACTTTACCCCAGTCCCAATACATGCCTCCCCCAGCAGAAGTGCTTTACCCCAGTCCCAAGATATGCCTCCCCCAGCTGAATGTCTTACCCCAGTACCAGTGCATGCCTCACCCAGCAGTAGTGCCCGACTCGAGTCCCATTGCATTTCTCCTCCCGCCGAAGTATCTTACCACCGTCCAAGTATATGCCTCCCACAGCCAAAGTGCCATACCCCAGTACCAGTATAAGCCTCCCCCAGTTGAAGTGCCTTACCCCAGTCCTAGTCGATGCCTCCCCCAGGCAAAGTGCCTTACCCCAGTCCCAGTATATGCCTCCCCCAGCCGAAGGGCCTTACCAAAGTTCAAGTGCATGCCTCCCCCAGCCGAAGTGCCTTACCCCAGTCACAGTGCATGCCTCCCCCAGCCAAAGTGCCTTACCCCAGTCAGAGTGCATGCCTCCCCCAGCCGAAATACCTTACCCCAGTCCCAGTGCAGGCCTCCCCCAGCCAAAGTGCCTTACCCTAGTCCTATTGCATTTCTCCCTCATCCGAAGTGTCTTACCACCGTCCCAATATATGCCTCCCACTGCTGAAGTGCCTTACCCCAGTCCCAGTGTATCACTCCCCCAGCTGAAGTGCCTTACCAAAGTTCAAGTGCATGCCTCCCCCAGCCGAAGTGCCTTACCCGAGTCACAGTGCATGCCTCCCCCAGCCAAAGTGCCTTACCCCAGTCCCAGTATTTGCCTCCCGCAGCCGAAGGGCCTTACCTTGGTTCAAGTGCATGCCTCCCCCAGCCGAAGTGCCTTACCCCAGTCTCAGTGCATGCCTCCTCCAGCTGAAGTGCCTTACCCCAGTCCCAGTGTCTGCCTCCCCA